>NW_024582380.1:1554141-1571680 GCF_018398535.1 Haplochromis burtoni
CTTGGCTCTGCAGTTTCTTTAGGAAATTATATTTACTTAAGAGTAAATAGTGCATTTTGTGCAGCTGGGGATAAATGCACAAACCAGCAGTAAATATTTACAGCACAACACTAGTGTGTGGATTGATCGAGCAATATGTGGCTGTGTATTGTCATTTAATATAGTTTAGATGATATTATTAAACTTTAGGCTCTAGCTGCAATAGTTGTTAGAAAAATTGTTGCTTTGGTCTTTAAATGTGATTTGTTTACTGTACAGTAGAAATAATGTACAATACTGTGTCACCCATCCATCCATTTTCTTCCACTCATCCGGGGTCACAGGGTTATCCAGGTGTGCACCAATGTGTTCCCAGACCAGCAAAGAGATATAATCTCTCCAGCGTGTCCTGGGTCTGCCCCAGGGCCTCCTCCCAGAGGATCATGCCTTTCTCATCCTTGTTTGATGCCTGAAATCACCTCAACCGGCTCCTTTCGATGTGGAGGAGTAGCAGCTGTACTCTGAGCCCCTCTTGAACAGCTGAGCTCCTCACCCTAACTCTAAGGGAGAGGCCAACAACGCTTCAGAAAAAGCTCATTGATGTTTCGGTCATTGCCCAGAACTCGTAGCCACAGGTCAGGGTAGGGACGTAGATCGACTGGTAAGTTGAGAGCTTCGCTTTTCCACTCAGCTCTCTTTTCATCATGATGGACCGGTATAAAGTCCGCAACACTGCAACCCTAATTTTTTATAATTTTGTTTCGAAGGAGCCATGCTTTCTAGTTATTTTTCTTTTTTTTGTTGTCTAAAATACTTGTCTAAAATTTCTGAAGGTCTTTTAAAGTTTTTCTTTGGAAATTGGCTGCTTTTGCCACTGATTTTCAGTCCATTGATTTTACCTGACCATTTTCACAGGAATGTTTTTGTTGGTAAAGCCACTTAACACTGACCTATGAGTCATTTATGCATAAACAAGGCATGGGACGAACCAATGTTGTGTCTACACATTACAGACAGCAAAGGACCAATTTTAAATTCAATCACTTTGTTACTAGCAGCTGGTAATAAAAACACATTATTTGTTCCCATTTCTTTAGATGAGCCTATGAAAATGCCAAACATAACACAGTATGACAAACACAAAATAGTCTTTTGGCACCAACAAAGTGAGTCCAAAAATGACTATTACCTGAAACCTTCGCATATCTCAGCATGGTGTGCACAGTGTCCTTACAGAATGTGAAGAAACAAAAAGGACAAAAGAAGTGGCAGGACTAAAAGAAACTTCTTCAGCAGATAAAGTCTTATTCTGAAGTAACAGGAAAAAATCAAGCAAAGACCTGACACAGGAAGTGAGAGATGCAGCTGGTGCTTCAATTGATCGATCTACAGCTCGGCGAAGCCTCATCAGAAAAACGGCTGCCAAGAAGCCATTTTTAATGAACGGAAACAGGACGAAAAGGCTGAAGTATGCCAAATATCACAAGAACTGGACTGAAAATCAGTGGCCACAGGTTCTATGAAGTGATGAGACCAAATTTGACATTTTTGGTTCAAGTTATCAATATGTGCAGAGGAAGTCAGGGCAGCAGTACAACAGTAAGTGTCTGCAGCCTTCTGTAAAACACGACACAGCCTATGTCAAAACCACCTTTAGATTTTGATCCACAGTATAATATCATCTGGAGGGAGTCTGCTCCATTTTTCAGGATGACAATGATCCCATGTAGTAAAATCATACCTGAATAGAAAAACACAATGAAACAAGCAGAAAATGTCCTTCATGAAGCCTGGAGTCTACTGAAAGAAATTAAAAGAAAGCTTGCGTAAATTTGAGCTGTAATATTGACTTTCAGGCTTGTTATGCACCAACTCTGTTTTTTACAGTGGCCCTGAGAGGCCAAACGGACTGCAACTTAAGAAAACACCAGCAATAAGAAAAACACTGCAAAAGCACACAAAACACAACGGAAATAGGAAAAAAATTATTTCCAAAAACCACAAGGGAAGTGTTTCTGGGGAGAAAATAACCCGACGGACCAGTTGCAGGAACCAAAACATGCTAGGTAAGTGTTTTAATCTCATGATTCATATAATACTGATGACGGATTTTAGGCTAATAGTTAGGCTAACACACTTACCTCTCATCTTTTCTTTCCTCACAAAACCGACAGATCCTCCACTTCTTGTGTCTCCCAGCGCAATTCTTAGCACATTGGTTCCTGCAACTGGTCCGTCGGGTTATTGTCTCCCCAGAAACACTTCCCTTGTGCTTTTGGAAATATGTTTTGGGTTTTTTACCCGATTTCTGTTTTCTTTCTTCTTATTTCGTTTTTCCTATTTCCGTTGTGTTTTGTGTGCTTTTGCAGCGTTTTTCTTATTGCTGGTGTTTTCTTAAGTTGCAGTCCATTTGGCCTCTCAGGGCCACCGTAGTTTTTCCTCATATGTCGTACGTATGGTTGCATATTTAAATAAATCTTTGCACGTATTTCTTAAAATATAAAGAAATGTGGGTTGACTCAAGACTTTTGTGCAGTACTGTATGTATGAGTAAGAAATCGCTGAGTCATTTATTACACGTCTTTGCTCACATTCTGTTTTGCCTTACTGTGTAATAAGTTCATGCTTAGTTCTTTTTTTAATGCATTTATTATGTTTACAGGTTATATGAACTTCTGTAATACCTATAATGTTTCCGACATCAGTACTTCTATATCTTTACGGTCACACAATGGCTCTATGTAAGTGCCGAGTGGGGAGTCCACACAAGATAATTACTTAAATAAAAATAGAATTTAATAAAAAGAAAACCACAGACACCAAAGAGGGATGATGTCAGGTGGATGAAGAAGAGAGAGAGAGCAAATGAAGACATGGAGCAGCTTTTATAGAGGAAGGCCCAGGTGAGCTGCAGTCGCTTATGACTTTATGCTATCAGCCACTTGCTGTTCAAAGTAGATAAAGTCCACCTCAGTTTCCCTTCATTGTCTTTTAGCTCATTTACTGAACAATCCCTGCTTGCAAAATCTGTCTATCTGTCTGTCCGTCTGTCTAGCCTAATTTCAGATATGCACTTCTCTTCCAGTTGAATGATGGAAATTTTGCTTCACTTTTCAGTAAACAAACTAGTTCATTACTTAAAGCTAAGCACAGTTACAAAGTTGGAGCAAACAAATTCCAGCCGTGTCTCTCAGCAACAAATTAACATTTAATCTGTTGTCACTTTGTAATTTAATTTCAAACGCTGAGAGCTCAGATACCTAATCCAAACTGACTGTATGTCCCGCTCTCAAATGAGTTTGCATACAGTTTCTATCATCGCAACAATAGTGGCTAAATGAGGCAAACATGACCCTGCGAGCACAAACAGACAAACTCCCATCATTGCTTTCACAGGTGTGTGTTTATGATTGCAAGTATGTGTGTACGAGTATGTGTGTCTGAGCATGGCCTGGAAGTGACTGCTGGCTGTTTTGCTGTATGAGCATGCAAAAGCTGCACCCATTCATTACCCTGTAAATACAGCCTGAGCCAGAGCTATTATTTAGTTGTGGGATAAAACCGTGAAAGCAGCTGGTGAATTTGAGGATTTACCAAACACTAGAGCGAGTCGACAGAAAGGTAGTGTCCTCTTTTTAATATGTGATTATAAAGTGTACCGATTGAAATGGCAAAAGTAATGGCACAGCATTGTCAGTAAATATAACGTTGCCTTCTGATTGAAAAAACAAATGCATTTTCAGGGTAAATGTGTATGTTGCAAACTCTCCTCAAGAAACCTGATTTTCAGTTTTAGTTTTTGCATATGTTTTACATCTTACCGCGCTTCCTCCTGCATGATCTCTCTGTCTCTGTACACTAACCCAGTGGATTTTAGATTAATCACGTGTTGATTGAAGTGCAGACTTTCAGCTTTGAGTCAAGACTTTAAACCAAAGTGTTGCATTAACTGTTCAGGAATTACAGTCATTTTTGTACACAGTCCCTATATTAAGAGGCACAAAAGTAACTAGACAAACAAACATATTCTTAAATACAAGAATTGTTTTTTATGCATTGGATGAAAATCCTTTGCAGTCAATAACTGTCTGAAGTCTAAAACCCATGGACATGAACAAATGTTGTGTTTCCTCCCTAGAGATGCCCTGCCAGGCCTTCACAGCAGCCACCTTCAGCTGCTGCTTATTTGTTGGTCTTTCTGCCTTCAGTTTTGTATTTAGCTACTTTTGGCTGCTCCCTTGTCACAAGGGGTCACCACAGCGGGTAGCTCAGCATGTTTGATTTGGCAGTTTTTATACCGGATACACTTCCTGACATAGCCCCAAAATAAAAAAACATGCTCTATTGGGTTGAGATCAGGTGACTGATTTGGCCGTTGAAGGATATCTTTTGCAGTATGCTTTGGGTTATTATGTATTTGCACTGAGAAGCCCTGTATGACCAGTTTTACAGCATCTGGCTGAATCTGAGCAGAGAGTACAGATTACATAGTTCATAGCTGCTTCTATCACCAGTCGCATCATCAATAAACATTAGTGAGCTGCTATCACTGGCAGCCATACATGACCAGGCCATAACATTACCTCGGCCATGTTTCACGGATGATGTGCTATCTTCCCGAGCCGTTTCTCTCCCTCGCTGTACTTTTCTCTTCCATTCAATCTGTCCAAAGATGTTTTCCCAACTTTTGAGGCAAAGCCTTCTCACTCTTGAGTGTAACTGGTGGTTTGCACCTTGTCATAAACAGCCATCACTTGACTGTAGATCTTGGCATTGACCTATTCGAGAATGTGTTTGACTTGGTTAGTTATTGTGAAGAAGTTTTTTCTGCCTATCCAAGGAAATAACACTGCAATTATCCACTTTAGTTTTCTTCCGTGGTCTTTCAGGCCTTTTAGTGCTACTGAACTAGTCAGTGTGTTTATTGTTTTTAAGAATATACCAGACTTTTGAGTTCTTTTTCTCTCTGATAGGGTTGTTTTGGTTTCTTAGTGTAATGATAGTTGCTCTCACTTGCTCCGAACCTCATACTGAAGGTTCCAGTGAAATGGTACCAAATACAATTTTAAAAATTGTGATGAAATCCAAATAATTAATCGGCTTGATTTTTCATGGAATATCAAGGGAACAGGCCTCACTTCACCATGAAACTATCTGTCAGTCAACTGTCCGACTGGTTTTGAACCTCTGAATTTGAGGACTGATTTAAAATAATTCTTCTGAGAGTTCACATCCTCATATGTGGAAATGATTTTGGCTTTTCTGCTACTTTTTCGTCATTCTGCTCAGCAGTATTTTTTACTTTGTTTAGTGTTTCGCCTCTAGACAGAAACACAGCAGCTCACACAGACTTCTTATGGTGTTCTGCTGCAAACTTCGTAAATTTATATACTTGGGGTATATAAGTGGGGTGGCTGTAGCTCAGGTGGCAGAGCAGGTCAGCCACTAATCAGAAGGTCGGTGTTTCGATCCCAGGCTGCCTCCTGGCTGCATGCCAAATATCCTTGGGCAAGATACTAACCCCATGTTTGCCTACTGGTGGTGGTCAGAGGGCCCGGTGGCGCCAGTGTCCGGCAGCCTCGCCTCTGTCAGTGCGCCCCAGGGCGGCTGTGGCTACAATGTAGCTGCCATCTAGGGTTGCCAACCGTCCCTTAAAATACGGAATCGTCCCGTATTTGAAACAAAAGTACACGTCCCGTATTGAGCTAATAAGGGACGCACTTTGTCCCGTAATACAGTGAGAATCAAAAGTAGTCTATAATGTTTATGGAATTAACACTTTGTTTGAAAACATAATTCCCAGCCCCTCTCCTGCTTTGTGACCAATGAGCTGACAGCACACTTATGACAATTCGAGTATGACAATTCAGATTACCGCTCATCTCATTGGTCGAGGAAAGGTCGCTTCGGAGAAAATACCGGAAGACAACAGATGACCACAACAAGAAGCATGGCCAACAGGGAAACAAACGCCGACACTGCGGTGCAAGTCTCGGAGACAGTACACCTAAAGCTGGCAACACTGTGCGATTTTTTCAGTCACGTTATTCAGCTCCTGCTCAAACTGCACGATTGACTCGCAGGGGTTAGAAGTTGGTAGGTCACGATGCAGGTCTCAACTATACCGCCCGATGCTCTGATGCGACCTGAGGCTCACACTGTGCCTCCATAAAATGAAGGTTATAACAGAAAATCTGTCGCTCGCTCTCTCTGTCTTTCACTCACACAGACACACCACCACCATCAACTTTGCTAAATTGCTAATGAAAAACATTGATCAGGCAGCTGTGATTGAGCAGCATGTAAATCCAACTATTTTCACGGTTGTTGTGGTCGTGATAATTTTGTGATGCCACATCGAAAAGGCTCGGATGAGCTTTCCAAAGTTCTACAAGTTGTGCCTCCATCGCTTGTGTCCAGATCACACGCTGCACAGCCGTGCTGCTCCGTCTTTTTCACCGACGTTTACGTGTTTGCGCGTGAGCAGTGTGAGCGGCTGTGGTGACACCCTCACGAGCGATTGATGATCGGGAGCTGGTCGTGAGGTGTTAATCACTTCTCGTTACCCCACGTATACTACACGACGCACGATGAAGGCCAAAATCGGTCCGATCACTCAAAAATCGGCTCAAAATGGGCCTAAAACCGCACAGTGTGAGCCCAGCATTAGAGCAGCAATGTTTGTTCCCCTCAGAGAAAGGGAAGAATGGGAAAAGGAAAACACCTGGCTGGAAAAAGTTAATATGGGCATGTGCAGTGAATATCAGCGCTATGTGGCCAGAAGTGTGATAATATAACTTATTTTGTGTAATAAACAACTGCAAGGATAGATGATTACAACAAATGATGACTAATACATAAAAGTAATACATAGATGAATAATGATGATGAGTTATGATGCGTAATCATGGGAACAAGCGGGTTTACAAACAGGAGCAGCTGATTAGCATTAGAAAAGCTGAAATAATACCTCAACTGAAGCCAATTGTACTAAATGCACTAAATGTGCACTGTTACAAGAATATTTTTCTTTCTATTGTTTTCTATTATTTTAAGTTAAGCAGGACAGAGTTCTTTTAAAGAAAGATTTACTTATATTCTCAAAAGTTAAGCATGACAGGCTTCTGTTTAAGAAAGAGACCTGTTTTACTGTGTTAATGTTGTCATTTTGAGCTAAAAATAAATGGCTAAATGATCATTTGTTTCACATGTGTTCATATCACAAAGAATAGAATATGCATCTACTTAAATCAAATTCAAGTCAAATGGTTAAAAAAATAATTTCACACACAAAAAAAGAGCTAGAAAATTCACCACACTGGGAAGGGTGAAGACAACTGGGTCGCCCGGCCCTGGCCACGAGGTGTCCCTTATTTATTTTTCAGGGAGTTGGCAACCCTACTGCCATCACCAGTGTGTGAATGACTGAATGTAGCGTAAAGCGCTTTGGGGTCCTTAGGGACTAAGTAAAGCGCTATACAAATGCAGGCCATTTACCATTTACCATACTTATAACAGGTCCAACTAATCACAAATAGTGAGGAGAAATTAAAATGCATCCCAAATAAGAATCAGACTCAGAAGGTTAAAATCATGCATTTTTCAAGAATTCAAGCTCCCTCACTTCATTGTCTATTTATTCATAGCTGATAATTTCGTTATTCTGCCTCTGCTTAATGATGCATTTGAGGTGAGACTTTTTGGAAATGCCATTACTGTTTGCTCTGCTCCAGTCGCAGATAGAGATGATAAATCAGTTCATCCGTATGAACCTTTTAGAAATATTCTGTCTGTAAATCTGATCAGTGAGTGTTCGATCTTATTTGAGTTTACACACAAGTTGGAGGCTCAACTGATGGAACTGCATTCGAATGCTCAGAGATTTGATTTTCTCACACTTGCACCTATACTGCAGACATTAATGTTGTTAAAAATGCGAACCTTCAAAACATCCTTTCTTTTTAATTCTAAGATGAGAACAATTTATTTGTCTGTCACTAGGTTGAATTTCTTTGGCCTTTGGACTGTTGGTTGAAAACAAAAAAGCAATTTGAGATTCATGTTTTGTTCACTATCATTTTGAAGACTAAATTGTTGGCTTAGCAGGGTAAATGTAATGCTTATAAACAGTTTATTTGGACTTCAGTGACTCGTATATATTTATTCACATTTTTTGTGTGTATACACCAATCAAGCACAACGTTATGACCACTGGCAGGTGAAGCACATAACACTTTTATCTCTTCGTCATGGCATCTGCTAGTGGGTGGGTTATATTAGGGAGCAAGTGAACATTTCTTCTTCAAAGTTTGTGTTAGAAGCAGGAAAAATAGGTAAACTAAAGCTTTCCAAAACTCCAGCTCTTGGGGGGTGTTCCTGGTCTGCAGTGGTCAGTATCTATAAAAAGTGGTCCAAGGAAGAAACAGATGCATGTGGTGAGTGAGGGTTGGAAGCAGGTCCGGTAATTCGATCAAACAGACAAGCTCAAACCTCGTCTGCCCAGCAGGTTCTGAGAGAAAGCTCTCAGAATACTAGTGATGGGATTTTCGGCTCTTTTTAGAGATCCGGCTTTTTCGGTTCAGCTCACTAAAAAGAGCCGGCTCTTTCGGCTCCGAACCGGCTCTTCAGGTTGTTTTGTTGCTTTAATTAATTTATTATTAACAATAATATAAAATTATGCACAAAAGGAATTACTAACGTAAAAAAAGTGGTTTTATTTATATATGTTTATATATAAATATATGCGGTGGCCCCTAGAGACAAAACACGTACAAACTCCAAGACACATTTCTAGCATGAACTGAACTTCTACTACTAGATCGCTTAAATTACACAACTGAAAGCATGTGTGTATTGTTTGTGTCCCAAGTCTTGGTAGATGGTCAATCTCCAGTACGGCCACGCCGGACCACCTACTGGACGTCTCCAGTAGGGAGGGGGTCTGCACCCCTGAACTTGACACTTATTAAACCTTAAACTGACCAATAACTCTTATATTCTCTTATTCTTTAATCACACATTGGTCTCTTTTCTCTCTTATTTCCTTAAAACAACATCTCGAGTTACTTTTAGCTCAGTACTGTTTCTTACCAGTCGACCTTGAATGCAACACTACTTAATAGTTTCACTTTTACTCAGGCAAAACTCAAAACAGAGATCAACGAGTAACTTCTTGACTACATTTTTAGAATTATAATCCAATACAGCACAATTTCAGTTTAAGAGGTTTGTGCTCACCTTTTTATGTGGGCCCACAGTAGTCAAGAAATCACCCGAGACGTCTGCCTGTCTGACCACTAAATCCGGCTCGACCACCGTGGAAGTAACCCCATTAGCACTCTACAATTGCCCGCATCCTCCACCAAAGCTGTCGCGAAATCAATCAATGTAGAGCAGTGTCACAAACCACGGAGGCCCCAGAAAAGTGCAATCAAACGATGAGTTTATTAACAACCCGGAGAAAGCATCAACATATGTCTTCTGACCAAAATACATGTTGTGGACACTTATAAAGCAGTGGGGTACACGCCCCCCCCCCATGGCTTCAATGACAGATTAAAATAGGTTCCAGACATTAGTCACAGTTAATCGTACATCTTTAATAGCTATAAGCTGACATAGAACTTCTCTTTTCTATAACACCTTCCATACAAGGTAATAAACTTCAAGCCCTCAGGGTCTCTGAGGCTAATTATTGACTCTGATCATCTGTTACCAAGTAGAATAAAATATAGTAAGACACCAAATGAGTTAGAGGCCTCAGGCCGGACACATTCCTAGATTATATGTATTATATGTACTGTAAGCATGCATTGCAGTTATCCTTCTATGTTCTAGTTTCCCTCAGCATGTATCACCTGGACAGTCACGCCAGTGAAGCTTAAGACCCTTAATGAACTGAACATCAACTCTGAAAATGAAGCACAATCATGCAATGTGTATAAATACTTCTGGACGTACTGTAATAAAAGTTAACATATGAAGGATCTAAAGGACTTTCAATAAACATCTGTAATGCAATATCAAACTTGCTATAAGAAATAAATGATAAAACTGCAGATTATATGTTAGCAATAAAATTTCTGTATCTCTACATTTATACACAGGCACTCATATATATTCAAATAATTTAAAAAAAAGTTCATTTACCTGTTACTACCACACACCAAATCCGGTCGTTGGTACTTGCTGGCTTGTGTAGCCACAAGATAACAAAAGCTCAACACTGCGCCCAGCATCCTGGAGCACTTCTGTTGTCTTTTGTACGTGTTTTGAGTTTTTATGTGCTTCTGAGTTTTTATATGCTTCTGAGTTTTTACGTGCTTTGGAGTTTGTACGTGTTTTTACGTGTTTTGGAGTTTTTACGTGTTTTGGAGTTTGTACGTGTTTTTACGTGTTTTGGAGTTTGTACATGCTCCAGGTTTGTACTTTGAAGTTGTACGTGCTTTGTCTCTAGGGGCCACCGTAAATATACTTTTATTTATTCACTCCACATAAAATGTAATAAATAAATCATATAATACAAAAACCAACTATTCACATTTCAACTTTTAACTATTTAAATTTTCAGCTTTTTCCTTTTAAACAAATTTAAAGTGAAACAACACAAAACACTGCAAACCACAACACAATTAAATATAAATTAAAATATGAAAACAAAAAGAAGATGCATATTCTCTGTCATATGGGCCTGCATGAATAAACTTTCTGAATCCTTTATCATCCAACTGAAAATAGTTGTGGATGATTACTATACCTTTCTAATGTGACGTTGTTGTCCCTGCTCTCTTTCTCTCTCTCCCTCTGGCTCTGTTCCTGTGCTACTGAGTGTAACTACCGCCCCTCCCCCCTGCCCAGCGTAAAGCACAAGGCTCGCGTGCAGAGTGAAGCGGAAAAAAAGTGCGAGAGAGAGGGTGAGAGAAAGAAAAAAAAAAACACGTGACGTTCGCATCGTTCACGTCAAAGAGCCGGCTCTAAGAGCCATTTCGTTCGCGAACGACCCATCACCACAGAATACAGAGAGTATCACAGTTTGTTGAGTATGGGGCGGCCAGTCGAGGTGCCCATGCTGACCTCTGTCCATCAAAAGCACCAGCAATGAGCATGTGAGCCTCAGAACTGTGGCCAGGTGTGCGTGCATGGCTTACCCTGGAGATAGGTGCACTATGGGAAAAAGGCAACCCAGTGGAGGCAGTGTGATGGTTTGAGTAAAGTTCTCCTGGGAAACCTTGGGTCCTGCCATCTATGTGGTTGTTACTTTAACACGTACCACCTACCTGAGCGTTATTGCAGATAATAAACACCCTTTCGTGGAAACTATTCCCTAAAGGCTGTGGCCTCTTTCAGCAGGATAAAACAGCCGGCCACAAAGTAAAAAGTTTCAGGAATGGGTTGAAGACCACAACAACAAGCTTGAGGTGTTGACTTGTCCTCCAAATTCCCCAGATTTCAATCCAATTCAGCATCTGTGGGACAAACATGTCTGATCCATGGAGATCGCACCTCACAACTTGCTCGACTGAAAGGATCTGTTGCTATCATCTTGGTGCCAGATACCACGGCACACCTTCAGAGGTCTAGAGGAGCCCGTGCCTCAATGGGTCAGAGCTGTTTTGGCAATATTAGACAGATGGTCCAAATGTTATGAGTTATACACAAAACAAATACATTGAAAGAAAGTAGTTGATCAGATTAGTCAATGTTGTAATAATAACTGTTTCTCAGTTATAATCCCGGTTGTTAATATTAAGTAATGCAGAAAATCGAGCAGATATTCATGAAAAACGATTTTATGATAATGTAATAAGGATATACAATCAAATTTTTCTTAATTTTTTACATTATTTTTTGTAGAGATTGTGAAACCTGCTATTAACTACCTCATACTGTAACGACACACTTGACAGAGTGAATCTGATGAAATAACAATTATTATTATATAAGGGTCTAGGATCCTTTACCGCTTACTGAGTATTGTGACTGTAGCTTTCATCCTTAGGGCAGCACCCTGTAAGAGAAGCACTGCAGTGTGAGGGGGTATTTATCAGCTTCCCTTTTGGACTAAACAGAGAGAGGTTTTCCAAGGTCTTAGCGCTGAATTGCTTCTGTCAACATACTGTAAATGTAAGCATGGTGGGATATTGGCAAACAAAGGATAACTTCAGCATTCACCTTCATGGTTCCACTGAAACAAAGTTGACCGTTTCAGACTGGAATCAGAAAATAAACTCATCTGCCGAGCAGGTTTCACAGACCAGAATGTCATTGTCTCTTTTGGTTTCTCGGCCGTGCTTTGATGGCCGTCTCTGAGGAGCACTGAATGAGCTGTTGATTAGATTAATAAGGCAACAGACTAAATGTGGTGATGTGTTTGGTTTACAGGTCATTCCCAGAGCCCCTCTCACTCTGCGGTCGCTGTACAGGACCAGCCAGCGAAGCCATTTGTTCTTACCGCAGATGCTGATAGGTCCCTTGGGTACCGGCGTGGTTGTCTTACTGCTACCACAGGCAGGCGGTCATGTTGCAGGGAGATTTCTCCTGCTTTCCCTCTTTCTCACATCTGCGTGTCTGACAGTGGCATCTTATAAAGTCTGCACAGAACACATTAAATCATGTGGGACAATTTTGAAGCTGCTGCTAGCACTGCCCGAGCGCTGGTTCCCTTTGATATTTCATCACAAGAACTGAAGTGCAAAAACTTTAAACATGGATTTCTAATATCCTGGTGTTGTTATTGCCTCGCTGTTATCGAGGTCCACTGAGGCTGTGTAAAACATTACTCTATGAGATAATGGAATAATGTCTCACGCTAGCCTCCGCTCCTCATTTCTTTCCCTGTATAATCACTGATATGACGTGGTATAACACGACAAATGAAAAATATCACATTTCAAAGCAGGCAACATCTCGCATTTATCATTGTTTCAGGAAATACCCATAGGGTGAGCCGCGGTGCTTACCTGAGACTGTAGCCTATTGATCTCAGCTGGCAACGCTAACTGTGCTCTATTCATCCTGTTCTGGCTGAGCTCCCGCACAAACAGAGCCGTCAGTCACCGTCTCAAAGCAGCATTGGCACCACCTTTGACATAAAGCTAACAATATCATTTGTCTCTTAAGTCACTCTGCCGCATACTTATTTAGGGGCAATTGTGGAAGAGCGCGCTCGCATTTTGCTTCTAAAGATGCAGAATTAAATTTAAAGTTTAATTAAGCAGTAATGAAACTTCAACTGGCGTCTGCATAACCCATGTTAAGCTCTACTTGTGCTCACAGCAGCCGTTTAAAGGATTCAGACCTGAATTATCATATTGAAGCAGCACTGCCTGCATGTAAAAAAAAAAAAAGAAAAATGCATGATACACTGGCAGCTGCTAATTTATGCTAAGCAATGTAACAGACCGCAGATGAGCGTGCTGTGTACACGCGGCTTCTTGGTGGCGCGTGGCAGGTGTGATCCCTGTAAGCATTCTGCTCAAGGTCAGAGCATCAACGTCCCCGCGTTAGGGATCGGGATCAGCGCTTCTTTCTGCAGAAGCAAAATCAGGAAATAATATTGACACCTTAAACAACTGATGAATTCATTCGGAGCTCAAGAAAAATCCATCCCAAATGATTTGCCCATCAGTAAAAACCAGAATGTGGGCATTAATAATTCATCCAGAATCAGAGGGAATTGATCCATAAAGCTGGCAGAGTCTTCGCAGACAGCAGGGTTGGAGATTTTCTCCTTAACGCACGTGCTGTAGACTTGCAACTATACCTTTTTCTTTACATCTACATGTGTACGCGCCAACCCAAAAAGAAACACGCACAAAAAGCGGAACTATGCGGGCGTTGTAACAAGATGTACATGTCCCCATACGTTAACGTCAGGATGACTTGCATTATTAAATAAAATAACGAGGATGGGTGAAATGCCACAGAGGTATCAGGTAAGTGTTTGCGTTTCCTTCCTGAATATATTCAGCAATGCCCCATTTCTGCAGCTGTTAAATGGTGCCTCACTGTCTTGGTTTCCGTGAGCTTTCGCTTTGAATTGAGTTTATCCAATTATCTTGCAGGTGTGACATCACTGAAGCTGAAGAAAGTCTAGGAGGCAGAGAGAGCGCTGCCGGTTGAATGAGAGATAAGCAAATGAAAAAGATGCAAATGGAGAAAAGTTATTTTGAAATTTTTTTTCTGAATGTCTAAGCTAATTGGTCGCTAGAGAGAAGATGCTGATGCAGAGGTTTCGAGGCGTGCTGCAAAGCCACCCACTCTATGACTCGCACAAAAGCTCCGAGGCGAGCTTGTGCGCACACAATGCACACAAACTCATAAATGCATCTGCCACATCTCCCGTTAACACCCCGCTCTGCTCGCCTAACAATACTCTATTCTACCTTAGCTCACTCTGGGTTGCATTAGACATCACCTTGTTTTGTCTTCTGCATCATTTCCCTCAGTCTCAGCCCTCTTTTTATGTTTTTTTTGTTCCGTGTATGTTAAAAGCTAACATTAGCATACCAGAATGTCCTGCTTTTGTCCTCTTTTGTGAAGCATTTCCATCTCTCACCTGCCATTAGGCAACATGATCTGTCTGCCTGAGTCACATTTTACACAAGGGAGACTGTTCTCTACACACCCCATTAGAGACTAGGAAATAGCCCCCAATATGTCTAGGACACTCTGTGCAGAACATATGCACCCTCGCTCTCTTGCCTCACATCCACACACACACACATTTACACAGTTATTCACTCAGGAAGCCTGCTGTTCCTTCAAAATAGTCACTGTTCGGTTGATAAAGATGCAATAAAATAAAGCAAAACAAAATGAGCGGAGGCATAATGAGCTGCAGAGGGAGTGGAGGACACCTGTTTGTTTATACAATCTTTCACAAATACAGTGCAGCTAATCACCTGAGGTGCTGCTGGGGTGACGCATATCTGCATCACAATGGAGGGGTCGGCCCGCATTAAACACAGAGGACAGATGCCGTTCCATTTTGCTTTGGCTTTTCGATTTTAATGCCTGTTTTCTTTTTTTCTCTCTCTCTCCACCGAGACGTAGATGCAGATGTTCTACATTGTGCTGCACCTGCATTTCCACCCCAGCTCCTGCTTGCCAACCATCAAAAAGCAGCCAGACTGAATGTACTCACAATGATCCAAGTAAAAAAAAAAAAACAACCTCCCCCATCAAAGAAGGGAAAGTAAGACATCAAAAACACTTTCAATCTCACCTCAATTTTCTCTCAATCGTTGTCTGCAAAGCAGTTCTCCTCTATCAGAAATAAAGAGAATCCTATTACATATTTCTTACTTTTACTGGCTCTGTTGCCTCTGACGCCCTTTCAATAGCTGTAGTTACCACTTTATTTGCTGCCTCCATAAAGGTGACTTATAAGCTATTATCACAAGGCTGGCAAGAAACGTCAATACAAGATTAAAAGGTGTGAGCAGAGAATGGGACAGACTTCATTAAAGTTGATGCAGAGCTGCAAACACCTATTGATATGTGAAAGACAAGAGTGATAGTCGAGAGGTTCGGTTGAGTTTTGGCCCCCTCATTGACACCTATTGACTGTGACTGACTTCTCATATGTAGTGTACTGATGAAAGTCTTCGCTTCACCAACACCCATTTTCAAATAATGGAAAATGTTGGTGATACGTGGTAATGGTGAAGATGGCATTACTCTTCTACTATAATTGAGATTATACAATGAGTAAGAACAAGTGCAACTACATCCAGGATCCAGATTATCTGGATGTACCTCTGTCAGTGCGCCCCAGGGTGGCTGTGGCTACAATATAGCTTGCCATCACCAGTGTGTGAATGTGTGTGTGAATGGGTGGATGACTGGATGTGTAAAGCCCTTTTGTTCCTTAGGGACTAGTAAAGCGCTATACAAATACAGGCCATTTACCATTATAAGTTTATGCCTATTAAAAAAACAAAAACATACCTCTACTACTGCCGCTAGTTCTTAAATGCTTCCTAGAAGTCCCCGTATGACCGTTTGTGTTTTATCTGCAATGAGCAGTGGATCTGGTCTAATCCAGCATGTCAAAACAGCACCGGTTTAACTTCAATTTCATTTTTCTGAAAGAGGACTAAGTCACAGGGAGCCAACTGTGGCGAGCAGGGCTGGCGGTAAGCTAAGATTGTCTACGCGTGGCCAAAAATCTTATGTCTTTTCAGCGTGCTATGTGCTATCTGAATGGCACATTGACATGCTTTTTGGTCCCTGGGTCATAGCCAGAAAGCCAGTTCTCATTACCAGTGAAGATCCTCTACAAGTAAAGCTGGGTCACTTTGACACAGAAGTTGCTCTGTGCCCAAGTTTAAGGTCCATGTTGAAATCAGGTATAGAATAGAATAGAATAGAATAGAAAACTTTATTTGTCAATTTCTTCAAATGTACTTGCCAAACAAAGGAATTGAAATTACGTTTCACACTGTCCCATGCGTAGACATCGACAACAATAAAGTGCAGATGCACAACAAAAACAGCCCTAACAATAAGGTAATATTAAATAGGTAACAGGATAGACAAAAAAAATAAATAAAATAAAGTGTTCCAACAGTGTTCCCTGGAAAATAGTATACTAGTCTACTTGAGGTAGTCCCAGGTTGTGGTTGGTAGGGGTATTTTGTTTTAATGCAGCATAAGACTATAGCAGCAGTAATAGTAATATAATAATATAAATAGTGCTAAAAGAAATACTAAAAATATATAGCAGCAGGTGTGTGCAATTGCAATGCAGAGGTAGTTGTTTCCAGTCAGGAATGTATTCAGGAAGAATGAGATTTTCAAGGAGGCCTCTTAATTTAGCAGACAGAGGTCTGAAGTAGTGGTGTACAATGCCGTGATCCAATACCAAGAAAATACAGGGCAAGTATTGATGATACCAATAATGACCTATAACCTATAAAGGCAGGACCAATACCAGCATTGGTGTCAATACTATTGACATTTGGATTAATCAGCCCACCTCTTGTCTAAAGATACAGAAGGAGATGACTTTGTAGGGGTGATCAGCCACATTAGGTCAGCCATTTCTGATTTTTATGCATCGTGTACGACTGCCCAACAGGTCCTTAAAAGTATTTGTTTCCAATTTCTTCCACCAATGATATCTAGTTCCTAACAGACGCTTGTCTCGTAGCCTGAGTAAAAACAGACCTTTATTCTAAAACGTAATAACACAAATAAAATATATAATAAAAACTATGTAAAAATCAATTACACAAGATCACAAAAATGAATTCAGTGACAAAACATTACTATTAGAATCATCAGTGTTATCTCTCACCTGTTTGCGCAACATATTCAGTTTTTTAGCTGCTGGCACATTACAATAATAGAGCACCCAATTAAATTATACTAATGTCATTGTTCATTGGAAACTATGTGGGGAAAATTATATTTTATGATAATTCCCCACTCGCCCCTGTGGGCAGTCAATCCTTCAAGCTAGAGGCCTGGGAGCTTGAGGGTCCTGCGCAGTATCTTAGCTGTTCCTAGGACTGCGCTCTTCTGGACAGAGATCTCCGATGTTGTTCCCGGGATC
>NW_024582380.1:1572436-1604564 GCF_018398535.1 Haplochromis burtoni
TATATATATATATATATATCATAATAATATAATAATAATTATTATCATATGGTTGTAGTGTATGCATGTATGTCTATTCCCTAATGCCTCCTGGACACATTAATCAATTGGAAGGAAACACACTATATATGTATATGTGTCTGTGTACATTGTTTGTTAACAATTTTCAGCGCAGTGGCACTTTGTAAATAAGTGTTCATCAAACAGTGATGTTAATAGTGCGAGTATTTAATTTTTCTTTAGTTTTGGGATTCCTAGGTTTCTCTAGTTTTGCAGTTTTGGTTAATCTTGATATTCTGTGTAATTGTTTGCCATTCTGTTTATAGTGATTGTTTTGCTTTTCCTGACCCTTATTAGTCAGTTATCTGTGCCTTGGCTATTTTAGTTGTTAGGTTGTGTATTTTCAGGCTCTCTGTGGTTCCCTGTGTGGCTCACTCTTGTCCCCGTCTCTGTTTGTTTACCTTTTTGTCTCAGTGTCAAGCCCACATTTCTGTTTCAGGGTAGGATACTCCCCGGACAGGTCGTCAGTCTGTCGCAGGGCTAACACATAGAGACTGACTGAACCATTTGCACTCACATTCATACCTATGGGCAGAATAAGTAACCTTACCCGACTAACTGCATATTTGCTATATTAAATAAAAATATATATTTTTTAAACTAACTGAAAAAAACTGTGTTTACTCACAAAACTAAATAAAATAAATCAATATACCAACTAAAAGGCTTTCATCTGAATTCTGTCAAATCTGACAATACAGTTAAGAACGGGAGGCATCTTAGTTTGACTCTGGATGTCTACCTGTTCTGAAATTTCAAATATTTTGTCCCTACAACACTGAACTAAGACTAAATCTAATAAAAACCAAACTAAAATGAAACATTTTTCAAAATGAAATAATAAAAAAAACTAATAAAAAATTTAAGTAACTCTGAGTTCTGCCAACAATTTTCTATTTTCTATTCTACTAAAGACTCATTCCTCAGGGCCATGGAACAATATCGTCCAAAACCACTAAAAACACATAAATGAGTTAGATTATTGCACTGCATGCCTGGTTTAAATGATACAGAGTCTCTTGAATTAAGTTTAGTTAATTACGCATACTAGTACAATATGCAGTGCTATAAATATTCTACACTACACTGTGGCTATCTGTAAGTAGGGGCAAAAGGGCCATTGGCCTTCCCACTTAAAACCCCTTGTCCCACATTATTTCTAGGTCAGGCATCACCACTGTCCCTGGTTCATCCATCATAATCCAGTAAAAGGCATAAGGTAAAAAAAAACAAGTAATCACAAAATAGGGTAGCCTATTCTATTAATCACAGGTTTTGTCATTTTCATCTAAAATAATTTTATTGTAAACTGTGACACAACATGGGAAAATGTAAAGACAAGAAATGCAGCATTTTTTATTTACAAAAGAGTATTTGGTTAAAACGATATGTTTGTTCAAATATGTTATTTTCTTCAGTTGTTTTAAAATAATGTGTGCCCGAGTCACCGATGAGACAGTACAAGAAGAGTAGCTATTCCTCCGTTACACCACAAGAGGGAGTATCTCCTAAAATGAGCAGCTGTAGTGGGAGTAAAGTCTATAGGAAAGCAGATACAAAATAGTAAATAACTTAAACTTGGTCTAAGAATAAGTCCACAGGGTTGCAGAGAATGTGAGAAAGCTGGCCGTCAATTACCTTTATTTGTGTTTAGTGTACATTTATTGGTAGGAATATAGATTAGCCATGAAGCTAACGATTAGCAGCTAGAGCTAATTCGCTAGGTGTGGAAACCTTGTGGCGCTGTGGTGGATCTACACCTGTACCTGGCTGTTTATGTTTATTTCATTTATTATACTGTAAGAAGTATTGGTGTTTTGAGTTTGAATCAGGCCAGACCACTCAGAGTAACGCAGTGCGCCTAATGAGCTGAGTGAGTCAAATATGTAATGATTGCAGAATATACAGTAAAGGCAGACTCACAAAGCCACACTGATTTCATATCTTTTTAATCTAAGTGTGCAACAGAAATAACAAGATGTTATGTCACAGTTACAAATCTACATGTTTCATACACCGTGCAGCTATAGGATTGCTGTTTTAAATATACTGTCGGTAAATCACGTGTTCAGCCTCAGCCACAGTGGCCTCCTGCTAAGTAAGCTTCTAAGCTTAACTCTTTTCTAAACCTGAAAAAAGACAGAAATAACATTAAATACAACATAGGAGCAGAAGCAATAGCAGTAATGCTAACTTATGATGTGGAGCAAGAGTTTTAACAGTCCCATGAGTCTTTGCTCTGTCCATGGCCAAAGCACCGTCCTCTGGTCACTACAGGATGTTAGCCGAATCTTTTTCTTTCTTCCTCTTCTTAATGAGACAAAACCGCTGACCACCTAATACCCCCCTACAGTTCAGTGATCACAACGCATTTTAAGTTTCACACATCATCTGACCTCACACTGTTTTGTCTGTACTGGATGTCTGAATATCTGCGCTTTCACTCCTGGTCCAGACCTGGGTGGATAGAAACATTGTGCCTTAGAGAAAAGTAAGAAAGAAAACACAGAGGATTATTTTTTTTATATATGAGAAGAATGGAACAGAACAGAAGTTTAGGAAAGTAAAATGGCTTTGTTAGAGAAAGGTCATGGTCACAGTTAAAGTTACTGAAGATAAAAAGAATCTTTTGTTGAAGAAACAGGATATGAGCACATTTTCCTGTGGGGTGAAGCCGCACACTTTGTGCTCCCCAAAAAGCGTGACCTCCTCCTGAAAAGCTTTTGTAGTTTTAAAACAATATCACACAATATCCGCCTTTGCTACGAGAGGACAATCTTATTCACGAAACAGCAAGGGGCCGCTTGTCTGTGGGAAACATAAACAGACTTTTTTTCAAAGGTTTGAACAAGAAATTTCATTGTTTTTCTGGTGAGGACAGTGGCTGTGGATGAAAAAAAAATAGCACATCTCTTTTCAGCGGTTTACAACATGCAACAAAAAATACTTCAGAGAAAAACAGTCCTTCTGCCGCCTCTGTAGCTGATTACTTGCTTAATGCAGTTTCACACTACATCATGCTGTTCTGGTGTAGCTTGGCCCTCAGCTTCTGACAACGGAGCGAAGGCTGTAGCAGGTGAGAGAGTTCATTAGAGCAGCAAGCTGGGGTCCACAACAAGCAGCCTCTTCACATGGAATAGCAGAGCTTAGCCTCCAGCTGTGACCTCTCCCATCCAACATGCAGAGATAATACAGCAGCAACACAAACTCAAGGCAAAAAGTCTTCACACATGGAGGCGCACACTTAAACCAAGGCGGAGAGTTTAACAAACGTGGAGAAGCACAACCTTGCCTTTCAGCGCTCTGCCCCCAAACTTACCACCAACCCAACCTCCGCGGTAACTCTCACTAGCTTTCAGATACATACTTTTTTTTCTTCATATGAATATTTACAAAGGTCAAAGCTTCAAAAGTTTGGAAATTGTTAAAACAAATATGGAGAGTTAAGGTCAAGGTTAGGAGTGTAATGAAGGCAGAAAGCAAATTTTTGGCGCCCGGATTTTTCCACCGTGCATGCTGATGAAGTTTGCCCTCCACTAACCCTTCAAGCAGAGCTGATTGTGTAAGGCTCTCTGTTTCGTGAGCACACAAAACGCATGTGTAACAGGTGCAGGGCAGAGAAAGCCATCATACCCCAAATCTTATTCGATAAAGTATTTATTCTAGAAACGGAATAAGCGCACACACACACACACACACACACACACACACACACACACACACACACACAGCATATTATAGATGTAGAACATTAAGCCTAAATTTGGATAAGTTTTCTGACGCAACCTAGAAACAGCCTCCTGGCTGCCATCTGCTCTGCATGGGGATAACTTAGATCATTTATGTATTGTGTGCTATTTTGCCAAAAGAATGAATTGCATCAGATAAAAACATTACTCTTTAATAGGGGGGGGGGATTAAGCTCTAAGAAACTGTGCTTCATACTTTTGAATGAGGTTAAAAAGAAAACCAGTATAAATTTAATCTTTAACCACCAACAGATGGTTGTTGTAAGTATATTCTCGATGTTTTGAAACAAACAAACACATGGTACTGCCGAGCCTCTAATGAACCTTGTAATTTACGAGTGAAAAGCGTGTGTCACTTTTAGAGCAATTTTTTTTCTCTAAAATGTTCTGACAGCATCTTCAGTTCTGGTGTAAAAAGTAAAAACAAATCAACAAACCCTTAAGAGCTTCTTCTCAAAGCTGGGAGGTCAACTTGCACTCACTAAGTACATAGCTTTTGGTGTTGTATAGTTCAGTGAGAACGCAAGGGTTTGTGTCCCAGTGGGACCGACGTGCTATAAATGCTTGCATTCATATTGAATTTTGGGATAAGTGTCCATTAAATGAAATGTGTGTTAGCACTTCTGTCAGATTATGCGTTTTGCCACAAACAGCTGAGCACATTTTAACTAGGCAAATGCCTTGGGTACTTGAGTGACTCACTCATCCTTTCCCTCCTGCTCTTGTTCTACTTGTCTGCCTCCACCACACGGGTTATGGATTTTGAACAAAATACTTGCCAAAACCAGTCAACCAGTCAAAATTTAAGTACATCCACCATCTCCACTGACAACAGCTGAAGCGGTGAGTGAAGTATGAAAAGATCAAGCTGGATAACATTTCTTTTAACTTATATATGTTGGAAATAAGTCACTAAAAATACTTAGGGACTTTAACCTAAACAAAATCTGAGTGTACTTTTCCTCGTTTAACCTGTCTGTAATGTTCATACAAATAAATCTATAATTTGTAACCATACATACAAATTTACTAGGACATCTACACTGTTTGGACAAAAGTACTCAAAAAACCTGAAGTCCGTGATAAAGAAGTCTGGACCAAATGCTTTTCTCCTACTAGGTTTCTGTTTATAATTCATATTAATTTCTGGCTCTCTTTCAAAATGTTTCATTTGTCCTGCCTACTTCACCTCGGCCCCAACTGGTTGCAGCCCCTCCTGAGCCTGGCTCTGCCAGAGGGTTGTTGTTGTTGTTGTTGTTGTTATTTGGTGCTATATAAATAAATTGAATTCAACTGATAAATTGTAATAATCTTTTTTTGGTACTCCAACAGATTGTCTTCAAAAGATGAGCTTTACTGCTGTGGTGTTGTTTTCTTATATTGTGGAGCCTCAAATTCAGCTTTTTGTTTATTACCATCTTGGTTTATTTAAACCAGATTAGAAAGAATATAAGTTTGAAGCACTTCTACATTGGTTTGAGGCTATGCCCATGTTTTATATAAAGTCTATTGAGCGAGCCAGTTGTGTGGTGAGGCCAAGAAAGTGTCTCAAACTCCCAACCTTTGGAAAATGAAAATGCATTACAGCCTAAACCACTGAAGCCAGAAGCTTAAGGTTAAAGCTCAAAATGATTTACAACAAAATGTGAAATGTCACTGTACTGTGGTTTAAAAATCCAGTTTTGTGTCAGTTAATGTTACAGAAACAACTGTCGGCCAAAAATCATGAAACAGCATTTTAACCATCCTCTTTCATAAGACAGCGATAACAAAACAAACTGAGGAGTTCAAGGGTGGTCTCTCACACTATGGACAGTTTTGCACTTGAGAAAGCAAACACTGAATGGATTATTAGTGTTCTTGTTCAGTCTTACTCATGTTATTTTTGGTTCTTGATTGTTATGAAAGTGCAGTGTGTTTCTGCTAAGTTTAGCTAGCAATGTGCCAACACATGGTCATGCTTTGTTGATATGTAAAGGTTAAATGCAGTGATGCTCCTGTATCTGCTCAGGAGAGCTTGCATTGTATCTAATCCAAAATCTTATTTTCCAAAATAAAGTTAAAATCCAAATACTTGACCAAAGATCTTTCAGGAGACAGGAACATTTTAGACACCTTGTCCCTTCCTAATAACAAGTCCTACGTTTTATGGAAAGGTGCTGGAGGCTTTGTTGGTCTCGGGATCTCGTCTCTGCTTTTTGCAGATGATATGATTCTGTCAGTTCTACCCTCCAGCTCGCACTGGGTTGGTTTTGTGCCAAGTGAAAAGCGTGGCGTGCCCACTATGGGTTAAGAAGTTGGGCTCCCAGTTCAAGGATTTTGTTCATGAGTTAAAGAAGAAGGTAGGAGGAGACTGACAGGTGGATTGGAACAGCTCCTGCAGTAATACAGAGGCTGTACTCGTCTGATATGGAGGCTGACTGTGAAAGCCAAGCTGTGGATTTAACGGTTGACCTATGTTTCTACCCTCACCAGTGGCCACATACTGTGAGCAGTGACCGAAAAAGTCAGATCTCTGCAAATGGTGGAAATTAGCTTGTTTGGAAACGTGTCTCTGACTGAGGCAGACACAGGACACTACAGAGATTATGTCTCTTAGTTAACTTGCCAACCTGGACCTGAAGAAGAAAATGGATGGACCGATGGATGGAAGCACTATTTCTGTCTAAGTCTATCAATATTTCTTACAAACCTTTTGACAAAACTAGAAGTAGGATGTAGGACACTGAACCGTAATTAAATGGGCTTGGTAGCTTTTAGATAACCTTGAAAACAGGCAGATAAACAAACAAAGAGCACTGAAAATTCTCCACCAAGCTCTCAGCTTGAGCAATTTCATGTAGAACATGTAAGTACAATAAGTAACAACAATAAGTAGTGAAAATACTAAATGTCATTGTTGCACATACATGCTGTGAGAAAAACAGTGGGAATGCTTTTTCCTACAAGTGTAAATATCTTACTGCAACTACTAGCCTAGCTGTGTTTGATTTATTTTTTACATAAGCAGCCAGTGTGTTACTTGAGGTTCAGTTCGAGAGGGTTAACCAATCAGGTTTTTAGATGATCAGATTTCTAGAAGGTTGGTATCTCTGTGGTTTAATTTTTGGACATGGCTGCTGTCAAAAGAAATGTAGTGATCTTGTAAAAGATTACTTAGATAATATTAAAAACTATTACAGCTATAACTGAAGTCTTGATTGTGTTGGCATATAAAGGTGAACTTCACTGAAGGACAGAATTACCATTGCCTCCATCTTGAAGCCATCTGGGGCTGCACATTTTTATTTTAAACCCAATTGCTTTCCCCCTCGCTTAGTTTACATTCATAGTAGAATTCCACTGAAAAGCTGCAAGGAAATATATCTTTATCTCTTTTTGCAATTTTTGGACACTCCTGTCTTGTTAGATTAACCTTTATTTGAATAAACCAGCAATGGATTTGGTGTTTATGTCAGCGTGAGAGGCTCCATTGATCTGTACGTTATAAGCAGCATGTCCAGCATGCAGAAAGGAGCATAACACCCGCATTAAAAACATTACATCAAAAATATATAAATGCACACCAATGACTAACACCCACACAGGTAGAGAAAGGAAAATGCGAACTTTGGACAAAATAGCCCCAGGACAGTGCATGTTTAAAACCAAGATAGTTCCTTCTGTAAGGCCACGGTTCTATCCACTTCACCGCCATCAGAGCATAATCTGTAGATTTTAAAATGCTCCTAATATATAACACTGTTCCCACACAGCCACCTTGAAAATTTCCAGACAAGCTTTCGACAGTGTTGCACAAAACTGAAAGAAACAGTCTGCCCTTGATGAGAAGGTGAGTGCTCATAAAGGCGGTGCGGGGTCTTTGGAGAGCAGTGCACAAATAACAGCCATGAGACGTGCTTTGTAATCGCACAACAGAAATCTTTACATTACCATAGCTTTTATTCAATTTTATTATTCCAGGGTGAAGAGGTGATGGCCTTTACTTTCTCCCCAGCATGGACAGAGGCTTATATTTTTGTCAGCACATCACAGATATCCTTTTATTTGCTATCATGGGAAGGGCACATGTCAGTACTTCTGCTATGATGCACTGATGAAAGGAACCCACAAGGTCACATATGAATTGACTCTGTGGAAATCACGCCACCTAAAGAACTGAGACTTTCTAGCAGAAGCTTCATGACAAGTAAGGTCAAACCAGCTATTGTGCACAAAAGGTAAGAGTAACTGCTAAAGGTGCAGAAGTGCAGAAAACTTTAATTTTCTACTTAGAGACTGCTGCTCAGTTTTTATCCAAGTTTTAAAACTTTGACAAATCTTCTAAAAATGAATCTGAAAGCCATACTAGCTGCTGAGTGCAGCTGCAGCTGCAGCAGTGCTTTGAGCCAAATGCTAATGTCAACATGCTCATGCATAGAGAGATGGGGGTAGCCACAGTGACATCACCCATTTGTTTGCAGCTTCCATTTGGAAGCCCGAGCTTTAGTGTTATTGTTCTCGCCAGGATTGTTTCTTGGAGCCAGAAGTGTTGAAATCTGAAATGAGGGTGAAGTTATCAGCTTAGACTAGCAAGCTTGGTTAGCAAAGTCGACCCATAGAATGTATGTGCAATATACAGATAGCTGCTCATCTGTGCTAAGTACTGTGCAAATAAAGTAGCCTACTAGTGTTTTTCTCATTAAAAGTGGAGTTTTATTTATATTTTTTGTCATGTCATGGTATTTGAATTGTTCTTGTTTATTTCCGTTGTCAAATGTAAATCACGATTTACAGAACCACAAGTTTTAGAACTATCATCACCTTTTAATAAAAATTGAGCACTAATAATTCCATAATTTGAATTTAAAAGCATATAATTTCAACAAAGCTGATATGATTGATCAAATGTCACATATATAAATATCAGGTAAATATGTATCTTTTTGCACTATAGATTACAAGTTTTATAGATTTCAAGTCATGACAGCACTATATTTAAAATATACCTGAAGTCTACTGTAACATGTCAACTCACCAGCCACATTATTATGTACACTGGTTCATCTGCTCATGCAAATATCCAATCATCCAATCACATGGCAGTATCTCAGTGTATTTAGGCATGTAGACAAGGTTAAGACTGTGTGCTGAAGCTCAAACTGAGCATCAGAATAGGAAAAACTGAGATTTAAGTGACTTTGAACATGGCGTGGTTGTTGGTGTTAGACAAGCTGGTCTGAATATTTCAGAAACTGCTGATCTACAGGGGTTTTCACTTACAACCATCTCTGTGGTTTACAGAGAATGGTCAGTGAAACGGAAAATATCCAATAAGCGGCAGTTCTCTGGGCAAAAATACAATTTTAATACAAGAGGTTAGAGAAGAATGCCCAGATTGCTTTGAGCTGATAGGAAGCAACAGTAATTCAAATGGTCACTCATTACAAGCAAAGTATCCAAAAAAGCTGACTGCACAACACACAGATGGGTTCCAGCACCAGACGATCACGCCGGGTGTCAGCTAAGAACATGAAACTGAGACCGAGTTTGAAAGGGCTCCCCAAAATCGAACAAAGACTGGAAAATTCTTGCCTGGTCTAATGAGTCTCAATATCTGCTATGACATTTGGATGGCAGGGAAATGCCACAGCCTGGGGATTATTGCCCACCATGTCCATCTTGTTATGACCAGTATAACCATTACCTAATAGATGCTTACAGCAGGATAACACGCCATGTCACACAGCTCAAATCATCTCAAACTGATTTCTTCAACATGCCAGTCAGAACACTGCCAGTGTAGTCAAACGGCCTTCGCAGTCACCAGATCTCAATCCAGTAGAGTGCCTTTGGGATGCTGTGGAACAGGATCTGACAAATCTGCAGCCACTGTGTCATGTCATTATGGCCCAAAATCTCAACAAAATCTCTTTTTGAATCTGTGCCATGAAGAATTAAGGCAGTTCTGACAGCAAAAGACTGTCCAATCCGGTAATAACATGTCAGGTGAGTGTGTATTATTGCTTAAGGATGAAGGTCTTCTGGCATTAGAGGACAAATGCAACCATCTATGAGTGCATATGTGAATGAATCAATTAATGAGCATTTTAGCAGACTATTTTATGGGGCCACAAAGTGCTTAAAAATCATAGCACTGCATTTGTAATACAGAGTGTAAGCTATATTTAGCAGTCATTTAACATTATGCAAGTATGTGGCTATTTGAGATATAAGGGCACACATTTGTTATCGCTTGTAAGGCGGAGCTTTTTCTCTCATGATACTTTCCTGAAAATGTGACAAGAGCGCCCTTCATCACTAATATTCCTCGCTTCTCCAAACTATATTCCTGTGTGATGATAGCTTCGCAGGTTGTCATTAAAAGCAGTAAAGGTAGTGGCGTGTTACATTAGCACTGGAACAGTTGTAGGTCTTGCTCAACAGCCCTTCTCTTCATTAAAAGTTGGTTAATTGACGGTGAACTCTATCTACTTGTGAAGGAGTAATGAGCTAGGAGGGAAGGTCAGGTTCAGTGAATCAGCACTGATTTCACTAATTAATATAAAGGAAAATCCAAGTAGACTATAAAGAATGAGAAAAAATAGCCTCATAACGTGCTCGTCTCCAAGTTTATTGCGCTGTATTAGTCCTCGCTGTAATCATACAATCGTACAAAGGGGAAAACACATGAGTTTCAGTGAGTTGGTAGTAGCACCAGCTCTGTGTCTTCCTTTTATCCTCTCATCTTCTGTCCATTTGACTGATCGTGTGCATATATGTGACTGCCTGTCCCTCCACCCTGCGGTGAGCGTGTTAGCCTGTTTAAGTGAACACTTTATCATCCTCTTCTCTGTCAGGGTCTGCTCTTCCACTCGCTTTGTTTCTCTGCTTCTGTGCCTTGCCTTTTTCATCTTCTCCCTTTTTTTTTTTCCTTTTTTTTTTTTAAATGCTGGCCAGTCTCCATGCTTCTGTTCTACAGCTCTCCCTCCTCTTTCCTATCTCTGCATTATCTTCTCCATCTCTCCAGCTGTCCCTTTCAGTTCCTCTCCCCCTGCCCTCCCATCTGCTGATCATGCCCTGATTATTCTGCAGAGGGAGGCTCTTCCCCGTCAAACCGTCCTTCTCCCCGGATGTTCCCCACTCTGTCCCCTATCCATCAAGACTTTCTCCACACACAGTCGCTCCATCTGTCAGCCCCCCTCGGAATATTCTTTCCATTTCTCCAACCTTACTTCCCAACTTTCATTCATCGCCTTCTTCCCGCATCAGTATATTCATAAAACTATTTCTTCATCATTCGGATCCGTCCGTCCATTCACACAGCTAACTACACTTCTTCTGTTCCTCCTAACCAGTCCGCACCCTGCAGCAGTCAGATCAAAATGTAGAGAGACAGAGCATGAGCCAAGATAAGCTCTCCCTGCAGGTCACTGTCTATGTACCAGCTGATAGGAATCAATCTGCACCGCGGGATACTACTCCTTTTGTTGTGTTTCTCCTCTCTGTTACAGGCCCTGTACTTTTATGTCTCTTTCTCTTTAATCCTCCCCATTTTTCTGAAGCAGTGCCAAAAATCATTAAAGTGCGATACCTTCAATCCTTTCTTCCTCCTCACTGTCATTACAGAATTTGAATTGTATTTTGTTCTGCTTTTTGATTTAGTTTATACCGGTGGGTGTTCGCCACATAGCGTCTGTAATGCGGTGCAATCTGTCATTTAGGGTTTCTTTCATCTGCCACTTCAGAGGTATTCCTGTGGTTTATTGTACAAGATAAATGACTATAGGTTCTTTAGTTTGGTAGATTGAGGGGTCAGGATGGAAGCCTACTAAAGCTAATACTTGCTATTAGCCACAGATGTAACACACAGAAGAGACCAAAAGAGTTTGCATCAGCTCGGAACTGAATAGGCAAAGTCGGAACAGGGTTATCCCGTCCGGAATAAGTGCTATCAACATCAGCCTAAAAAGCCCCGGCAGTGCATGGGCCAGAGTAAGATTGGTAAGTCATACTTTCAGCAGTTGTTTTCAAACAGTTGTTAGAATTTGAGTTTATTTTTTGCTTATTTAGTTCAAATTAAGTTTTACTAGAAAGGGAAGCATGCAGTGCAAAATCTGAAATTCGCAATTATCCTGAAATAAACAGCAATTACAAAGATAAAGAGTCATTAAGCCTTAAAAATGTAAGGCTTAATGACTCCCATTTCAGCATTTCATTTCTGTTCCTCAGCTGGGAAATACTGAGCAAAACACCTTGAATTTCAGCTGTTATGTGCTGGAAAATCTATAACAACGTGGGGCAAAAAGTAGTTAGGTAAGTTTCTTATTGTTCACCCATATTATTCGTAAATGGCCTGTATTTGTATAGCGCTTTACTTAGTCCATATGGACCCCAAAGCGCTTTACTCTACATTCAGTCATCCACCCATTCACACACACACACACATTCACACACTGGTGATGGCAAGCTACATTGTAGCCACAGCCGCCCTGGGGCACACTGACAGAGGCGAGGCTGCCGGACACTGGCGCCACCGGGCCCTCTGACCACCACCAGTAGGCAACGGGTGAAGTGTCTTGCCCAAGGACACAACGGCCGAGACTGTCGGAGCCGGGGCTTGAACCAGCAACCTTCCGATTACAAGACAAACTGCCAACTCTTGAGCCACGATGAAACCGTAAGATGTATATTTTGGAAATAGCTTGGGATTTTGGATTATTATGGATAAACTAAAGAAAATTGCCAATTTTTAATTAAATTTTAATGTTTTATGGTTAAATTAGTGTTTTTGCACTTTTGTTTAATTTCTGCACACCACAGCTTTATTACACTGTAATAACTATCTAGTGCTATTTGAGTCCACCACCAGGTCCATATGTATAAAAATGGGCCATTACTTATTTACACTATTAATTAACACCCCTCCCCCAACCATAAAAAACAGTTTCTATTTTAATTTTTTTTTTTAAAACAATCACAGATTTTTTCTTTAGCACAAGTGGTTTAAATGCCTCCAAACATCTTCATTCAAGTTCATTTACTTATAGAAGTTATAAAAAATTCAACCGATTTGACATTTTTTTATTACTGCTGCACAACCGTACTTATAATATTTGGCACCAATTTTTTTTTCTATTTACATTTTTTTTTTTAAGTCTTTGAAATAATTCCCTGAATTACCTGTCCCCCATTACTCTTATGGAAATCCTTTTGAGACTTGTTATGATTAATTTAAAAAGTAATAACAGCGAAAAAGAGGTTTCCTCCTATTTCATATTTCATCATCCAGGCATAAGGACCACATCATGTAGTCCTTATGGCTGGAGGAAAAGTTTTGTAGTGCTGGAACACTTTCCATCTCATGTGGTACAAGCAATGTAAAATAAAAGATTTTTATTTCATTTAAGTTTATATGTTATTTTATTACACACAGGCACCAATGTGTAAAAATGTAAAAGTCTGCTTAAATTGAAAGTAATAGTGCAAGTAAGGTGGTCCTGTTGCAAGAAATTATTAAAAGTCTTATTAAAAGCAAGGATTATAAATTAAATCCCTAAAATCGTTATTACTACTTAATGTGACTTATTATTATGGTTATTGTTTTCATTTAATAGGTGTTAGAGATTTTTAAACCTTCGCAGGATTATGATTTTCTTAAACAGGGTGAAATAAGGATGATTGGGAATGAGGTTGAAGAAGGGGTGTTTCATCTAATGAATGTAAATTAAAACTTTTTTTGCTAAGCCCTAGCTGTGAAATCAAGTCAAAATTGCATGTTCCCACTGGTTTATTATAGCGTGAGGCAAGCTTTCACTGGTGTGAGGTCAGCCCCATCCTGTTAACTGTTGTTTTTTCTTTGTTTTGCTTTCAAAAAATTAACTAAATTAAAGAAATCAGTATTGTATGTAGCTTTGTGGTTAATTAAAGGTAATAAATTAACAAAATTTCATAATAAATAAATTCAATAAAAGAATTCAACAAATTCTACTTCAAAAAAGATTATCAAGGAGGTTGGCGTGATACTTGTTTATTAACACCCTCTTAAAATATATTTGCAAAGTAAAGACGGGGACATTTTAGCTCTTAGAAAATGCAAATGTGTAAGTGACTGTACATTCAAAACACTTATTATTAGATATTGTCTCGTAACAGGAGGGACATTTAGGGACACGTCATGCGAGGAGACAAAATTGTTTTAGCGTGATATCTCAGTTTGAGGAATATATTTTCTGATAATTTAACAAGTTCTCCATCAGAGAGAATCATGGAAAATTTGACAACGGTGCTATCATGAAATGGCACCAAATAGAAGGCATAGCATGGCCCAAGTGTACAGCAATCAATGGATGCTCGCTCAGTTTTTGTACTGTCTTGCAGCGTGTACTACTTTGCAACTAGAGACTCTTACTCTTTAAACCTGTGACACAGTTAGAAGAAACGCTTTGTGTTATTTCAATTTGCAAATCAGACTAATGTGGAGGATTTCAGCAGTACAAGGGACGTGTATAAAGCCTGACTACCAGCAAGGACTTTCTGCTGTAACATTTTCCTATATTTATTAACACAGCATAATTATGTTTGATTGGCATTTCAAGCTTATTCAGCTTCATTTTCAGAATCTGAAAGTCAGTTGATTGAACCATCTATTTTTTTTTCTTTTTCCAAAATAAAAAACAGTTAGATTAATGTAGTTTTTATGCATCTTTTCATAGACGTGTCTTAGATTAGTGTTCTCGAATCTAATTGGATTGCAAGCACAAAAGCGAAATCAGTCATGAAGGACAAAGTTTGAAATACTAAATGCCAAAGTACATACAAAAAAAGCAATCTACTCTTGCCAAGAGTTGCGAGAATAAGTTTACTGAAGTTAATTAAAAGCTCACAGCCTTACTTATGTTTGTTTCCTTGATCTTTTGCTATGGTCTTCACCACCTCCTGAGAGAAATATCCAACTCTTTAGGAGCTAAAAGTGAAATCCACAACATGTCAGACTAAGTTGCTTTGCGTACCTGCTGTTTGAGGTTTTTTATCTGAACGTTTTGCCTTAAATGAGGTTGCTCGGGTAGACTAGAGCAAACATTAAAGTTATGCGACATAGAACTAAAACCATGAGCTAAGTTATTCATGATTCATCACTATGAATAGGACCCTTTTCCAAAAACTGGACAGTCAAAAGCTGAATTCATTTGTGTTACTTCAAAGACATTAATTTAATAAAAAAAAAAAAAAGTTGAACTCTCGGTGCATGAATAGATAGAAACAGATTTTAGATGCTGGAAAGTTGGGTGACTTTATGTCCAATCTTCTATGGACATGTTGGATTAACTGTGACTAACCTCAGTGGAGGATCCCCCCCCCCCCCACTAGAGGAAGGTCAGTGTAGAGGTGGATGGGAGTGGACCACACACACCTCCTGCCACGGAGAGATTTATCAAGCCAGCTTTGCTCCCCGAAACACATGGTTAATTTAGCAGCCATTACAGGTGACATTTTGATGAATAGAGAAGGCTGTTCACGCATACATAGGCCATAGGCATAAACACACACAAACACACGCACGCAGACGTGCTCATAGAAAGAATAATGGTCATTTTACTGCAGTCTGCAGGAGGATGGGAGATAAAAGTTAGTGTTGGGAGAATGATGTGTCAGGATGGTTTCATTAACTCAGAGATAGAAGACTCCTGTCTGAGGCATCAGCGATCATTCTAGGGGAAGAAATTATTCTTCACGGCTGGAGATGGACATGTGCACTAACATAGTGACAAACTACTCAGTTACTCACAGTTAATCCCAGCTGCTTACAGACCCAGATAATCCTGTCTGTGTAATTAGCACTCCTGCTAATCAGGATTTAGCTGAAATGCTAAAATGTACCTGTGTGCGCAGCCCGAGAGAAAAGTTGCACGCAGCCAGGAGACGAGAGGCCATTGCTCATTGATCCCCCCCTAACCCATTTATCATCATTTTCATCCCTTTAAACTGATATCTATTGATTTGTCGGAGCTGCCCTTCACTGCTTTGAGTAGGAGGTTCCACACATACCACAAACATTTGATCACTGTCAAACATGTGTTGGCTGGGGCTGTGACAAACACACACTAAGCTGCTCCACAAAGAGCTGTCTATTCAAACCAACAGATGATATAGAGTTGTTCTACCCACACATGCAGGATGCAGTCTGCCTACGGTTGAACACCAGCCCAGAGCCAGGAGCGGATAGAAAATGTCCTTTATGAAGCAGCGACTCTGCTCGGGCTTCTATGTCTTGGCGGCGATTTGGCAGGGAGCAGAACAGACGTGCAGACAGACAATAGAGAAGTCTCTATGGAGATCAGCCTGCACCGCTACACGGCCACCGCTTCTTTTTTTTCCTCCCCATGTCCCGGTGCCTGCAGGGACACTGTATAACCCTTTAAAATACAGTTTCAAACCCCAGACAAATCAATTTCCTTCGCTTTGTTGAATATCAAACCTCTCCCAAGGACTAGCGTCAGATTCAGAAAAGATTATTTTGGGAAAATGAAATGAGAGACTCAAGAGTATGTAGCACTGAAGCATAACTCTTAATAATAATGATAATAAAAAGCCAATACTTTGTCAGTCTGTATCATCGCAGTAACAATCAGATCAGATCAAACAATCACATCAGATGCAAACTTGATTTGATTATGGTCTTTTCACCACTGTGGGTATTTTTCCTCTACGGGAGCCGGGGAGTAGAGTGGTGTCATTACCTTCGGCTCTGATCACGATGCATCCTGAAGGTCAGACCTGATGAATTGGAGAGACAGCACTGTTATAGAGAACAGCCATTATCCATGATAGTGAAAGAGATTATTCACTCTCCTGAGAGAGGAGAGGAAAGGAAATACTGAGCAGAGTAGATAAAGATTAAAGGACGAGAAATCAAAAGGAAAGGAAAGGAAGGAAGGAAAGGATCCACATTCAGAGGGCTCAGACAAACACCTCAGTGAGGAGTCACTGTGAAATGCTGATAGCTGATGGGTGACAAAACTCCCCTACCCACTTAAAGCTGACACCTCGGTGCAACTGTTTCTTTCCACAGCATGCAGTCAGGGATGATATCATTGTACCTGAGAGAAGCTCGAATACTCCCAGCCCAGTTAGAGCTGACACCAGGAAACAGTCTCCCTCCTGCGCTCCCCTCTGTTTCAACTCAACATTTTCTCTCAGCGGAGATGTCCTCTGACAGAATTCAGCACTGTAACCACTACACAAGGCTGTTAGCTGAAGATATCCCCTCAGGCTGGAGTTTAAGGGCAGAAACGCCTGCTGGTTCAACTGAATTAAAATAATGTGGATTCCTAACCTCATCGCCGAATAATTTGCAAGCAATCTAAAAACACGAGGACATTCTTTTTACCCCGTAACCCCTTGAATTATGTTTAAAACTGAGGCAAGAAATATGCAGCTTGTAATCTATGGGATATCCCATCCAAATAGGGGACTTCTTGAACCCTAAGCCTATCTTCTAGTCTGTCTCTGCTTCTCTCTGCAGGCTGTGGTGATGAAGTGCTTTGTGCCTGCAGTAGTCCAGCGGTGTGCCGTGCATGTTAAAAAGCCAGTGATGGCGGGGGGAAGCCTGGGGAAGGCTGTGCAACCAACAAAGCTGCAGGCCAGAAGCCACGCTGTAGGCCGGGAGGTGAATAAATGATTTGAATGGCAGTAAAATCTTTCTATCCTGTATATATCGTACTTACTATTGTTTGAGTACTTGCGATTATTTTATTGTACTTTTTATATTTTACATTTATATTTATTATTTATCTTGCACCAAGGGAGTGGCACTCTGTACAATGACAATAAAGGCTATTCTATTCTAAAAGGCGGATGCAAATGGGCTCGGTCTGGTACGTAAACATACAGCCACATGCATGAAATGACACGAATAAACAAAGCCGTGTGTCTGGTTTTATCTACAGATACAAACGTAATGGCGATGCATGAGCACAGCCGCAGATGGGCGCGTTCACTCACACAAACACCAGTGTGAGTCTGCATATTGTACATCAGTCAACCCCATTATCATCTGCAGGAGATGAATACTGACAAGAGCAAGATGCTAAGAGAAAACAGCCTGTTTTTCTTCTACGTCCTCCACGTTCACACAGCTATTACATTCATAAGACACGATTATACAACTAACTACAGGGAATCTTTTCAGTTATGGAGATATTCGAGTTTTGGAAATAAAAGGAACATTTAAAAAGCTGCCAAATTCATCTTGAATCTAAATTGCAAGAAAATAGTTCATTTAATGGCACAAAAAGATTTGAAGAAAGTTCCTACTGCATGCACACACGCGTGCGTATATGTGTGTTGTGCGTGCATGTGTTCGTGTGTGTCTGTATACACCTGAATCTGAAAGCTCTGAGGACTAAATTAGAGAAAGAGTAGGTGCTCTGTTTCTGAAGAGAGGAAGGCTAGACCACTTCATGGGTCACACCTCTAGACTCCATCAGCACTCCGGGCCTCATTGAGAAGATGATCTCTGGGGTGCAGGGCGGAGAGGATGACCCGAGGTTGGCCTGGGGAAGTCATGCTCAGAGAGGCAGACATCACTGCACAGGTCAACTGTGCTTCTCAAGGGGGTGATTAAAAAGTTAGAGGTGTGATTTTCTGCTGTTGCTGCAAAATACAGCACAGTACCCGAGGCAAAAATGTATTCGGTTTTTCTCCTGTGAGTATTTTACATTTTGGCATTTAAATGACTGTAATATTAACATAAAATTAATCATAATGTGAAATTATCTGAAGTTGACTTGACTTCCGCCTACCTTAAAACTGCTACAGAATACCAAGACAATACATTTACATTTTCTCCACATGGTCCACCTTCTTGGTTTTATCTCTGGGATATTATCAGTTTAAGACAGTGAGACTGAAACTCAAAGTCTCTGCTTGTGACTCATCATCGCCAGCTGTACAATGCTGAATACATTCTGGTTAGATGAAGAATAGTGTTTTCCCTATAGCTTTTCTATATCAAACAAGTTATCTCAGCAGGATTTACTGACTAGTGACTAATATTGTGTTATATTGCTACCCTGTGCCGAGAATTGGCTCAAGGTTGGTGAGAAGAAGGGAGTCGCTTACTTTGATCCACTAGAAATAATTTACTGCAAATAAACTAACAAAATGCAAACATCAAAGAGGGCTGATGCCAGGTGGAGTGGAGCTAAATGAATTGAAGCTGCTAAAGTTCCAGCAACTAAACAAAAAACTGGAATTGAAGTGTGAGCACGAGCCAAATTAGCATAGCCAAAGGCTCCTCCAAACAAAGGCTCTCTGACAAGCCCAAACTTCCCAAGACACCAACAGTTAACCAAGCAACGAAAAAGCTTAAACCAACTCAAAGCACAATTAGTGGTGTACACCAAAACTACCAGGCCAAGCTTCTAAGTTACAGATATCACAACACCATTTAACATTAAGGTCACTTAATCTTCATAGACTTATTAGTTATACCATACTGAGCCATGTTAGCCAAATATCATAAGCGTTTTGGATACACAGTGGTCCCTGGCTATAACGCAGTTTTGTGTTCTGCATCCTGATTGGCTGTAAACCACTGTCAATCAATCTCCTCCGTGCCATGTCTCCTGTACAGTACAGAATGTGTTCACCTTGTCAAATATACATAAATCTTTGATCGCTAGCGGTTTGATGCTGAAGTGCTGTACTGTATATTTGTAAGTTTCTCCCCAATAAACAGAACAATGTCGACGAAACATTTTGCACCGCCAAAAGCACCCAAAAAGGCAGAGGAAGATGCTAACCATCGCACAAAAAGTTGGACATCTGGACATGCTAAAGGAAGGTAGAAGTTACCGTATTTTTTGGATTATACCCTTATATTATATTATACCCTGAAAACAGGGTTTCATTCTATAATACTGGACTTGTTTTTCTACGAAGGTTTGAACTTTGAAAACGTTCATGCCTGTCTGAAAACAGTGTATAAAGTGTGTAGTGAGGGGTTCTACAGCCTTAAAACATCTATCTAAAAAATAAAGTTTCCCCTATTGTGGGTTATTTGTAGAATGTAACTCCCGCGATAAACAAGGGACCACTTTATTGGCCATATATTTTGTCTTTAAATTATACGGCAAACCCAGAAACACATGTACCAGAACAAATGCAGTGTTGCAGTAACAGCCAGAAATTTCAAGCTCCCTAGTTCTTGCCAGTGCATTCAAAATTAATCTCAACCCTAGTCTTTGGACAGATACGTGTGCTGGGTACTTACGCACTGATTCCACTGGCACCAAAAACTGGGAACCATCTGTAAACCAGGGAAATGCTCCCAAGACATTGTCTTCAGCCACAAACTTGCCTATATATGATCAACCACTAAAGAGATGCATGGCTCATGGAAGTTGAAATATGGCTATATTTAACCCAAAACAACATGTAAAATCTTAAAATTTAATTCTTTGGTTTGAAAGCCAAACAAAATAGCGACTGGTGCTGCCTTCCTCCAACACTAACAAAAATTAACTCAACTAAAGTTATTAAAATACCCAGTACAAACAAAACAACATCTTTTGCAGAGCTCTCAAGCATCTTTGTCACAATGGTGAATTCCAAAATTTAATTCCTTGATTTTTTTTTTTTTTTAATATCCTGGATGAGCCCCTATTTGTCACGAGCTAGCTCAAAGGTGGAAGTCCACATAAGAAGGTAACTCAAATAAATAGAATTTATTGTAAACTATCAAAATGCAAACATCAAAGAGGGTTCTTGCCAGGAACATTTCTATACTCTGAAATGTTTCTATATATCTACATGGACAGGGCATACTGGTATTCCTCAGACTTCCTCAGATATTTTATGGAAAAATGTGTCATGTCCCTCGATAAGTAAATCTAATAGTTTCTTTGCTTTGTGAGCTGCGTTTGGTTCTCTTTCTCTATAGGGCCTCTGTATGAATGTGAGCCAATGCAGAAAAATTTCCAACAGGTTCACAAACTTTTTCCTGCAACTATACGCTGATTATGTGTTAGTTAATCCTATTAATCCTGGTTACATTAAAAGTTAACCACCTTTGCTTCCAGCTTGAAATTGGAATAATAAACCACTGAAAGGTCCCTTCAAATTATTTGTGGTACACTGAATAAATAATATTAATCCAGTAATACAACTTACCCCTCTGAAACATTCATATATGCCATTGCAACTCGATATGGTTTACCATTATGCATTTAAATTGCACTGGCAAAATTGCCTCAGTCATTACAGCACCTTTGTAGGCAAAACTCGTACCTGTCTTTGTCTTGATGTTGGAACTACTGCTGCTTCGCTGACATGCTGGACTTGCTACACAGAAGTGTTTCAGGCATGTTTTTTAAGTAGTCCGTCTCAGATATTCAATCCAGCTGTCGCAGAGGCTTGCTTTTTACCTGTGATATATGCATGAGTGGAAGCGTAGCCTTTGAATTTCAAGTCTATTTTCCTGCATTTTACACAGTGCACAGTAATTGTGTGCTGGGCTCTGAGTGCTTCCAAAACACAGGTGACCTAAAACTCAATGCACTGCCTGAGCGCCTCTTGTGTAGACCCACATAGAGCACCAAAGCTGCTGCGGTTTTTCTGCTAAGCCCTGAGGGTTAGATTTGGGCATTTAGATTTATTTTTAACCATAAGCATATCTAGTCTTAGAATTGACTCTCCCTTGAATATAATTATTTTGACAGTAGTGGCAGGATCACCTTCTGGTTAAGGAACACCATAAATATTTTTAGAGAATAGGAAGAGAACGCAAGGCAGAGAATGTGGGGTGTGCATGTCAAGGTATCCATACCTCCTGCAGAGATTCTGCAAAAGCTGTCTGACTGCCCCTACTAGAAGGTGACACGGTTAGAGGTGAACAGCACCTACAGTGGGGCAAAAAAAGTATTTAGTCAGCCACCGATTGTGCAAGTTCCCCCACTTAAAATGATGACAGAGGTCAGTAATTTGCACCAGAGGTACACTTCAACTGTGAGAGACAGAATGTGAAAAAAAATATCCATGAATTCACATGGTAGGATTTGTAAAGAATTTATTCGTAAATTAGGGTGGAAAATAAGTATTTGGTCACCTCAAACAAGGAAAATCTCTGGCTCTCACAGACCTGTAACGTCTTCTGTAAGAAGCTTTTCTGTCCCCCACTCGTTACCTGTATGAATGGCACCTGTTTGAACTCATCATCTGTATAAAAGACACCTGTCCACAGCCTCAAACAGTCAGACTCCAAACTCCGCCATGGCCAAGACCAAAGAGCTTTCGAAGGACACCAGGAAAAGTATTGTAGACCTGCACCAGACTGGGAAGAGTGAATCTACAATAGGCAAGCAGCTTGGTGTGAAAAAATCAACTGTGGGAGCAATCATCAGAAAATGGAAGACATACAAGACCACTGATAATCTCCCTCGATCTGGGGCTCCACGCAAGATCTCATCCCGTGGGGTCAAAATGATCATGAGAACGGTGAGCAAAGATCCCAGAACCACACGGGGGGACCTGGTGAATGACCTGCAGAGAGCTGGGACCAAAGTAACAAAGGTCACCATCAGTAACACACTACAACGGCAGGGAATCAAATCCCGCAGTGCCAGACGTGTTCCGCTGCTGAAGCCAGTGCATGTCCAGGCCCGTCTGAAGTTTGCCAGAGAGCACATGGATGATACAGCAGAGGATTGGGAGAATGTCATGTGGTCAGATGAAACCAAAGTAGAACTTTTTGGTATAAACTCAACTCGTCGTGTTTGGAGGAAGAAGAATACTGAGTTGCATCCCAAGAACACCATACCTACTGTGAAGCATGGGGGTGGAAACATCATGCTATGGGGCTGTTTTTCTGCCAAGGGGACAGGACGACTGATCCGTGTTAAGGACAGAATGAATGGGGCCATGTATCGTGAGATTTTGAGCCAAAACCTCCTTCCATCAGTGAGAACTTTGAAGATGAAACGAGGCTGGGTCTTCCAACATGACAATGATCCAAAACACACCGCCCGGGCAACAAAGGAGTGGCTCCGTAAGAAGCATTTGAAAGTCCTGGAGTGGCCTAGCCAGTCTCCAGACCTCAACCCCATAGAAAATCTGTGGCGGGAGTTGAAAGTCCGTGTTGCTCGGCGACAGCCCCAAAACATCACTGCTCTCGAGAAGATCTGCATGGAGGAATGGGCCAAAATACCAGCTACTGTGTGTGCAAACCTGGTAAAGACCTATAGTAAACGTTTGACCTCTGTTATTGCCAACAAAGGTTATGTTACAAAGTATTGAGTTGTATTTTTGTTATTGACCAAATACTTATTTTCCACCCTGATTTACGAATAAATTCTTTACAAATCCTACCATGTGGATTCATGGATTTTTTTTTTTTTCACATTCTGTCTCTCACAGTTGAAGTGTACCTCTGGTGCAAATTACTGACCTCTGTCATCATTTTAGGTGGGGGAACTTGCACAATCGGTGGCTGACTAAATACTTTTTTTGCCCCACTGTATATACTATGTTGAATAGTTCATATCTTCCAGCCATCTAACTTAGCAAATATTCCAAGCAATAGCAACTGAAAGAAATGTACTTTTAGCTAATAGTGTTCTTTTACACAGAAAAGTGCACTGATTGAGAGATCTAATATTACACTGAGTTATCATGTTCTAAAGGCAGATTTAATCCTTAGGAGAACATCTGCTATGGTACAAAAAAGCCTTGGGCAGCTGTTGATAAACTATAAGCTGTCAATCATGTCTTATGCCCCCCCTTTACATCCCTGAGGGACACAGAGAAAGGGGGGGGAAAGACAGAGTTAATCAAAGGAGTAGTTTTCCAATTAAGTGACAGCGAAAGTTACAGGATTGTATCTTGAATCCATTTGGCTTACTTCATGCCTAAGATGAGAGCTCTAAATAGACTCTGTTGATTCTCAGGTTTAGTGATTAAGCTTGTCATGGCATATAAGAGTTCCACAGAGTGCTGTTTTTACACCGCATTGTCTTGATCCTGTGTGGCTTTATGCCGTCCCAGGGAAAGCTTTTAGAAGCACAATCACTGCTGTGTTTGAAAAATGTCACCGTGCGTCATGTGTGTTGAGATTAAATTCAAATGTTTTCTGATGCTCATCAGCTTACCCTATGAATTATTCCAAGAAGCTCCTTTCCCGCTAAAGCAATTTGTTCTGATGGGACTGTAGGTCATCCACGTGGATCCGGAGTGTGGCCTTAGTGTACGATTACATGTTTAGCTCCAATATTGATGTAATCCACAATGGGTATTACCCTCTAGCAGATATGCATCGGGGGACTTCAAATCTGCACCCAATCTCTCCCTATCTTGCCCCTGCAGCTTTTTCCATCAAACGGCAGCGATTTGGTGCACTTCTCCTGATGGGGTGCACCTCTATTCTCCTGCGGCTGTTGGACGGCTGACCCTCTATCCAAGGCGCCTCTTCGAACACGTCTGAATGTTTTATTCATGACACCTGTAGAACACAGTAAACTGCTAAACCGCAACCAAAACAAAACGCCTCAGTTACCTCAGGAGAACCACTTTCCCTGTTGAAATAAGACACTTCATGTCTCTGTTGCAGGGGTGTTTAGATGCTCATACTATGAAACAACCACACTGGGACAACTGAATCCATTTCACCGGTTGCAAAAAGATATGCTTATGCACATCAACCCCTCTGTTTGACTAAAAATATATTCTTATTTCTTGGAAGATGTCAAGCAAGGATAATTACACCACTGACACGTCCCCAAAAATAGCCATGCTAGTCTGTTGTTTCTAAGCAACTCATTGTATTTAAATCCATTTCTCTTTTTTTTGTTCATTTGCTGTCTCACCGAGAATAGATATAAATAATCACAGCACTCATATAGCTGCACCCACCCAGTACCATTTAGCTCAGCTTAGCATAAAATTAAAAACAAGAGACTACCAGCCAAGAAATTGTCTGCTACAAAACCACTTCTTGTTTTTACAAGGGTTTTTGTATGAATTATGTAAATGTGGCATAACATAAAATATCAAGCATGGTTCTCTTCAGAGGGTGGCAGCTAGGCTAGGAGTTTTTAGGCTACTTTTACATCTCCCCCCAACAAACGTACTGTTTTTCAGCTAGCTGTTAGCATAGAGATTGATTAGCTTAACTTAGCATATCAAACATAGGACATATGAAAACAGAGGCTTGTAGAACATTACACAACCTCGATGTTTTTTCTTAGCTTTTTTTCCACTTTGGGTTTAAAAAGGAGACCTAATATGCTTTCTTCTTCTTTTTTAACCACTTAAGGATGAGATAACGTTAAATAGGTTATAACACGGGGTGAGAAATATAAGTCCAGACATGTGTGGTATCCACAGAAACCTCTGAATCTCTGCTAAAATGTCGTATAAACCATTTCTACAACCACCAAACACACAGAAAACAGGCCGTGATTAAACGAGCAGTTACGTAAATGTGCCGAAGACCGCTAAACAAACAAAACCGAACCGGAAATTCGCATGCGCATGCATAGAAACAACAGGTAGGATAGTTTGTCAGGTAGGATGGATTCCCAGAACACCTGTTAAAGATAGGCTGGTTAGCTTCCAGAGCTATCACTGACTCCACACACCAAGTTTCACCACAATCAGACCAAAATTCACTGAATGCGCCGCAAAAGAAGATCACAAAAACACATAGCGGCGCAAATGCGCTAAGACAGAGATTGGCTTACTGTCTAGATTTGCTCCGATATTTTCACCGGTAGCTGGTAGCAACTTGATTATCAGAAGTTACCACGCCTACCTAGCCGCATCAGAACCATTTTCCGTCAACAACGTCCATTTTAGACCCACCTGCATGTGACTGGACAGACGCCACATGCAGAAAATTTGGGCCCACGTGGATTGTGGCATTGATTGGTTGAAGTGCCGTGAACGGGCATCGTTACTTTGATTCTATTGGCTAAAACGATTAAAAAGAGGTGTCAATCATGCAAATTGGCCAAAAGAAACCAAAGTTACAGCACCTCGGAGTTTAAATGGCCAGGACCAATTAAACACTTCATGCGCACTGCAGAAAAGGGCCATTACCATGTAAATGTGTGGTTGTTGCATATAATTAAATTTTTGCTTGATGCATAAAGTTAAAAGATTAAAACTAATAAAACAAGTTTTAAAAAGAGACTTTTCCATTTGATTACATCTTTTATGATGGATTATGCAGAAAAAGTACACAGCAAAATCTCCAGTGTTAAATTAACACTGGAGAGTGTCTATATGGGTCCACACCTCTGAGTGTTAAATACAACACTGTTGAGTGTTAAATTAACACTTTTGACAGTGTTATATGTTTAAAAGTAACCTAGTCAGTTTTGAAGATTAACAATGGCTAACACTGAGCAGTGCTGATTTTCTAACACTGGAATATTTCTAACATTTCGAGTTATTTTCCAATTCTACACAGCAAAATCTCCAGTGTTAATTTAACACTGGAGATTTTGCTGTGCAGAATTGGGCTGAAAGATCTATTGCTTTATTACCTATTCAGGTTTTAAATCGTGTTTTTAAAAAGTAACGAAGTAATTAAGTAATTAATTACTTTTGAAAATAAGTGATCAGTAAAGTACTTTTTGGGGAAGTAATCAATAATTAGTTACTGGTTATTTTTTCAAGTAACTTGACCAACACTTGTTTTAAACACGTTATTTCAGACATTTTTTCCACTTTTGGTAGAGATGTATATGCTGATTCAAGGTACACAGGTCTGGCTGTGAGCACAGAATCCCTATGCACCTTTTGTTCAAGTGTTTTGTTTGCAACAGGCAGCCAATCAGAAGAAAGATGGCTTAAAGTGAGGAACAAGGAAGCTAAAATAGATCAAGGCCCAGTATATGAAAAATAAGCATTATGTTGAACTTGAAATCATGCAAAGCTATGAATATGGAGCGGGGTCTCTTTAAATAAATTTTGTCTACTCTAAGCATGAAACACTGAACATTTTTAATTGATCAGTGCATTTTTTTCAGAATGCTTATAAAATGATTTTTGTATAATCCTATCAGTCTTTATTATTGTGGTTAGTTTTGATAGTAAATTAGAGTCAGTTGCGATGTTATTATCATCGTATTATTTACAGCAGACTTTTCTTTGACTGGTTAATTACTGGAGTTGTAGCTAGGTTGTATTTTTTGTATATTTTTATATATGCCTGCGCTTTTAGAGACCAACATTATTTGCAGATTTTCTTAAAAGTCACAATTATACAGGAATTCATGCATAACAAGCATTCACTTTATAGCACATATCATTTATATATTCTTTGTCTATATGGGTGCTAAGCATGCTATCCAACTCATATAGGGTCATCCTCACAGCACCCCACACTTGAAACATGTTGCCATCCACACTCACAAAAGCGACAGTAATTGAACTCCAGTCATTTGCTTTACTATAAATAGACCTCTGATAGGTTAACCTCTTTTATGAGAGTTTTGTATGCACAGAGGAAGAAACAGAGTAATAGATGGATTGGGACAAGAATGGAGAAGCAGGCCTCAGCCAGACATGCAATTAGAGGCATGTGGAGACACTGAGGTGGAGTCAAGGGTGATATTGCTAGTGGACAAATGCTAAGAAAAAACAAAATCCATAAACATGTCCTCTGGATCCCTTCAGTCCATAAAGTTTTTTGCACTATAATTTTGATGCTGTTTTACTTATTTCAATAAGTGTACTCCAGGGGTGTCAAACTTATGGCCCAAGGGCCACATCCAGCCTGGAATGCAATTGTATCTGGCCCGTGAGATAATTTCATAGATCAATTATTAATGGCCTGTTGGTATGTGGTAGCCAGATCTTCAACCCTGCTGAGAATCCTTGCAGGCAGGGGTGGGACTTTATTTTGATGGGCACACTATGCAGCCAATCACATGCAAAGACAGACTGGGATCATACCGAAGGATGCTACGCAGATGTTCCTCAGAAAGCAAGTGCAGCGGTACAAGCCAAATACACAGAGAGACAGGGAGCTTTGCATTTAAATGCAAAAGTGTCAGGAAAAGTAAAGAAATGAGTGACAACGTAAAATAAACAGTATGGCTGCATCTGAATGATATTGGAAACTGCAAAGCTGAGTGCAGAATGTATAAAATTAGCAGCTGGCTAAAGTGATACCCATTTATATTCTCAGGTATTTTCCGTTGTGGAGGACAAAAGGTTTCAAACCTGTCAAGGTCTTAAACCTCATGTGTGTTTCTCCATAGTAGTAGTAAATGCATAAAAATAAGACTTTTATGAAAACTTGCTTCCTTGAAAAAGACTAAATTTACAGTTCAGTAATGAATATTACATAAACTGTATACAAAGTGTCTTTGAATGGCAGAGATGCAGAAATATCTGCATGAACCACAAACCCATGGCTCAGTGTCTGAGTGTCTAAATGAGCCTCACAGACCTGAATGTGCGCTTGAGGCAATTTATAATTCTTAACTTGTTTGATCTGCAGCTCACCACAAACAAGTACAAGGAGAAATTTTGGACTTTTAAATGTAATTTCATAAGTTCTACAGCTTTTCCTGCTGATAAAAACCTCTCATATGGCCATTCATACTGAACAAAGTAACTCAAAGTGACGTTGGATTGATGTCTTTTATGTGTCATTTTTGGATTTTCAGTTTTAGTCCACTCAAGGGGTTGTTTTGTAATGCCAGGCAACATCTTTTTTTCGACGTCTACTGAACCTTAGTGTACGAGCTATTTGAAGTTCAAGTGTGGTCGTAATGGACGTCTTTTCGATGTCAAACTTAGACTCATTTTATACTTTTTCTACAGGCTCTGTAATCCCATGTTTCCAGGGGGTGGAGGACATGCTTTCTATAGTCCACCTGTTAATTTTTCTGTAGGTTTATTTACGCTTTCATAAATAAATAAATTGAATAAATAAACCACTTAAAGAAAAAAAAAACTGCCATTCATAGCATGCTGATAACAGAGAACCAGGGTTACACTAGTAACCAAGCATTTTAATGTACTTCTTTTTTTCTTTTCTTTGCATTTGTGAAACTACGGAATGGCAAAAAAGGAAAAACCCAAAACCTTCCCATATTTTTATCTGATCAAAATGTAAGTAAGTATACAAGACAAACAATCCTAACCTTAACCCTAAACTACCCTACTGTGTTGTTGTTGGCTTGAAAGAGTTATTCAGAGGGTCTGTCTGTTTACAATTACACAGCTCTTTCAAAAATAACTGTTTAGTTTTGGTTCTTTTTGTTAGACATGTGAGATGTTTATCTCCTGGTGTGCCATCTTATACTTGTATCTTACAGAACAAGTGTCTAAAGCTCTACCTAATGAGTTTCAGAAAAGCTAAATGTAGCCCGATACACACTGTATATGCCAGTCTTATTGTGGTATCACAAAACTTTGAGCAAAAAAACCCCAACAAACCACTGTGGCTGAAGCTGTTGTGAGTGAGCAAACGGGCATGCCCTTTTCACTTTTCAAACCCTAATCTTCCCGGCAATCAGTGGATTTGAGCCAGTGGCACTTTTGATCAAAAAATTTCTTCTCCCTCATGAAAAATGCAAGAATTTCCCTTATGATCAATAAAAGCCTGTACCACTGGATCCCAGGTGATCAGACACAGTGCATAATACACCCTGTGTGTGACAGCCACGTATTGTAGAATGATTGAAATTGATGCAATGTCAATGTTCAGTAATCACAGAGCTCCCTGTCTCTACTCCTTGATCATTCAGAGTGAATCAGACCCAGTCTTTGATCAGTCTCTGGCGCTGTACCCAGGGACCAAGAAAAAGAGACAGCTAGTACAGAGGAGAGGACAGACACAGCCATGTATTTACCCCTGCATTTCAATTTCACTAATGATTATGCACGTCCAGTCACTGTATAACAGCTTGGAGGAAGCCAAGTGCTGAGCCAAAGCCTTTATTATAGAAGATCTGAGTGAACATTATTGCTTTTGCTGCATGAAACAAACGCTTCAAGCAATTATAATGATTATCATTATCTGCTGAGAGACATGCTCGACGCAAATTGGCTCTATGTCAGTAATTAAGTGATGCACCCCTTTTTTGAGGGAGGTGAGTGAAGTTTTCACAGTGCTTTTAAAATAAAAAGCTTCAGTAATGCTGTGCAGAATTTTAATATCCACTCTATGGGGGATAATTTGACCCATTCTCTCAAAAGGTTCTGCATTTGAGTGTTATCACCTTTCAGAACGGCTAATTACATGTAAGAAAAAGCAAGAGGAAGAAAAAAAGTGTGGCTAATTTGAATATTTCTAATCGAAGGGGCCAACCGAAACAATAAATGTAGTGTCCAAGTCAGTTCTGAGTTCTATAATTTTACTTACAGAAGTTCTTTTTTTTCTAATTTCCTAATTCTTTCACTGGAACTTGGCCAAAATTGTGTGTGACAGTGTGTAACAGTCTAATTTCCTCTCCATGTCAGGAAAAGAGAAAGTGGCTGCATTAAAGCAACCTGCAGTTGGGGGGACAAATTAAAAGCAAAACCAACATAAAGTCTCCCAGTCACGTTTTAGATCCACTACGTGCCGCCTGAACAGCTTCAGTGCAATTTGGCATTCATTCCCATAATCTCCAGTGTCTTATTTGGTGTGACTAGATATGCCATAACACATGATTCACAACTTTTATAGTAAGTAAACAATTCATTGACTACTCACACTATCTTGAAGGAAACACACACAACAAGATGATATTTGATCATTAGGTAATGTCGATTTGCGAGAACAGTTGATTGATTTGCAGTGACTCTTACATCTGGAAGGGCAAGTAAACACAAATCAAGGCTGCAAAATTTTCTCCACAGCACCCCTCACCCTGTATGGTCCAAGTATCCAGGTGTTTTCTTTAATCCTTCACACACTTAGTCCACAGTTATAGTAGCAGCCTTCCAGCTACAGTAGCCCTACCAGCTAGTCCAGGTGTGAGTTTATGTATACAATAAACTGGATATTAATTCTGATTTTTATCACCTTCCTATGCTTCCACTAGGGTGCTGTTGTGACAGAATGAGGTTAGGCGAAACATGACTAAAAGGGTGACTACAGTAAAACACCAGCGACTGAAAAGCCAAGAACCAGATGCTGTCACAGAAGAGTATTAGTTGTTTACATCTGACAGGCAATTCTTTTTGCACAAAAAAAAAAAAAACCTCTACAAAGTTTTCCTCACTTCACACGTAATGAAAACTTTGGAGAGGATTGTTTCAATTTAGAGTATTTTGGAGTTTTTTGGCAGGCAGAAATGCGAACTGAGTGCAATTTGCTTACAAGGGCAGAATTAGCGTTGAGGATGCCATTCTTTTCATGCTTCAAGTATGAACACTTAAAAAATGCAGATAGCTCTGTCAGGGTGTTGATTTGATTTTTCAAGTGCTTTTAACACAGTCCAGCGCTAGCTTCTCTTCTTCGACCTCAAAGACATGCTGTTTCCATCTTCCATAATAAGCTGTGATTATCAGCCAGCCTAAAATTGTATATGCAGTACTATACTACACACCCCATCATGATTACTCTCTCTGTTTCGATTTCCTTTGTGCACCACTAACTTCCTATCCAGCGCCATGTGTCTGATGAGTAGTGCATGAGTAAATCAGTTGCTCATTATATTTATAGTAGTAAATGCCACATTTGACATGTTTTATAACATGCAGAGACAATGAGACAATATGTTTTACACAGCACTGAGCTGCTAACTGAACATAAAAGATACTCAAAGGAACTCATTTTGAAACATTTATTGTTCTCAGATTGACATTTTAAAACTGGGTGTGACTGTATTTGGACACAAAAGTATATTCAGAGCTTTATCAACTAGCACTGGCTAGCTAGCTTAAACAGGTGCTTGTAATTCACTATGATTTTAAAATTGGAAATTTGGTGGCTACCTTTTCATACAACCTGAACAAGACAAAACAACATACACCTTTCACCAAAAGTGGCCACAGCCTTAATAAATTTACAAGTTTAGGCCTTAAAATAATTTTAAAAGTATTTGGGTTTTTTGTTTAAAGTTCATTTAAATTACTGCCATCTTGAGGCCACAGTCAGCTGTTGTCTCTGGAAGCAGGCATAACTCTGCTTGACTAAAATCCAATGCAGTCTACTTCCGTCTGTCCAATTTGGAGATGTGTGCGTGTCTCATTGATAAAAGCTTGTCCAGCTGCTGAGGCCAGTACCATTATCTCAAATTCAAATTCAAATTTTATTTGTCACGTACACAGTCATACACAGTACGATATGTAGTGAAATGCTTGGACAACTGCTCGTGACCTAAAGAAAACAAAAA
>NW_024582380.1:1611928-1671432 GCF_018398535.1 Haplochromis burtoni
GACGGCGCATTTGGAGTATGCATTTGAAGTATGCATTTGAAGTACACTTCGGGACAGCCGTCGTCACGTGGCGGTGACGTAATCGCACTCAAAATGCGTACTTCAAGCGTGCAGTCTCTTAATTGGGACACAGCCCCAGACTAGACGCTGAACAGAAGGAACACTGAGTACGGAGACAAGAGCGACATGAGACACCACTGACTGGGGAATGAGAAGACAAACATGAGGACAGAAGTAAACCTACACTGAACATGGGGCACAGGGACCAAAACCGAAGTACCAGAAATCTCAAACCAAGGAGAACATAAGAGCTAGAAGTACAAACCGAAACTCAAAACACAACCATCCTAAGAGAACAAAAGTACAAACTCAAAACACTAGGTCACCAACCCAGGACCATCACACTACCTTATTGTAGAGTAAGTTAACCTTTGCTCTCATCAGTAGTTGCTTTAATTTTCCTCTTAGAAGTTGAGAAAAGTTTAATTTGGGACTCACCCATTCTGCATCTCCAGCAGTTAATTCAAACTTTGCCACTTTTAGTTTCTAAATTTTACCATGTACCCTTATGCTGGTATGAGACAAAGGCCAGGGTGTTATTGCCAACGTCATAGACATAAAACCAAAATTATGTACAAGATGCTGACTTTAAATTATTTGAATACATGTAAATTTTATTTAGTACAATGGAAAATGTTACATTTAATGGAATCTGGTTAAATGAAATTGACACTGATATAGATTCTGTTTATCCCATGCTTAGTTTTCTTAATGGTTAAGTATTTGAATAAATAAAAATGTCATTCTATATATTTTAGTTACATTTTACTCAAAATTATTGCCAGAAACATAAAAATGTAGCAAGAAAAAGTTGGTGGATTACTCTACCTTTGGTAACTAGTCAAGTGTCGGAGCCAAGTTAACACGTAGTGGACCGACAAACTGATATTAACCCTTCATCGAATTTCCTGAACTAATAACCCTGTTGTTATATATTATGGTTATAAAGAATGATTGAATGAACGAATCCATGCATAATAATAACAATAATAATAACTAAAAAGAGTCACATTGCTGTAACACAGATGTATTGTGTGAGTGCTAAAAGCTGCAAAACTGCATCTATGCTTCAGATAAATATAGTTGTTTGGTTTTTTTTTATCTTTTTTTGAAGCAAAAGCTTTATATGTGACAGAAAATGATGGAAAACAAAGCTCTTCTGATTATTCAGACAAAGTGGAGGTCACAAATGGAAGTGGGTGGGAGACTCATTATGTGATCCTCTGCCAGCAGGTAAGTATTCCTCATGCGTTTAGAGGAGAAAAGGGAACAGCGATGTAGAAATGCAAAAGGGCACAAAACGAAATGCACGACAAACATTTCACAGCAGATTGAGAGAAAGGGTAAAAAAGGTGAAAGGATAGACTGAGTATTCTAAGACTGATGTGAGGCTGAAGGAGAGGGAAGACTGAGTGGAGGAGTGGGTGGGTTGCTGGGTAAGTTTCTCGAGTGCAGGCGACTGGGGAGGGAGCGAAAGTGTGAATCCATGGGATATTGGATGTTCTGACCTGGCCAGTGGAGGGCGTGAGGATGGATTGGCCACCACGGACCATCTGAGAAAGCATGAAGAGAGAGAGAGAGAAAGATGGGGTGATGGAGATGTGGAGAAAAAGAAGGGAGTAAGGAGAATATCAATGGCCAGACGGAGACACGTATGGATTTCTCTTTCGTCTCTTCAGAGCCTAACTTTACAGCAGCACAGGAGCGGATCGAATTGGGAAAGAGAGAAAAAGTGCCTGCTGATCCTCCCCAGAGAAATCAACACTTATGCATGAAAAGCTTCTTTGACTGTTAACTTTGTTTGCCTGCTCGTCGTTCAATAGGATGCACTTGTTTTTTTCATGTCCTTCTGTTTACAAGTCGATACAAGAAAAGCAGCATAAGGTGGCGACAGGAAATAATGAATGCCACATAAATGATGAAAAGTCCATGCCTCAGAGTGAACTAATAATAAAAAAGGAAATTTCTGAATAAGTGTGGTTATTACAGAGTCCTGCCTTGCAACTATTTGCATAATTCCAATTACAGCACAATGACACAGTTCCTTCCTGATGTGATTTGTGCTGACTGTTAATACCATCAGCCTAAACAAAGGAATATTATGTTGATTCTGAAGCTTTGTCTGTCAGTGTATGCATCAACAGTCATATAATGTAGAACGTGAAAAGATAGCCAGAAGTTATCTGCTTTAAAGGAAAAATAGAAATCTGTCACTCATAACTGTGCCTTTTGTAACACTAGCAGCAATTCAGTCAACAGTGAGAACAGGATAGAGATTTCAGACGGTTAATTATTGTCATTTTATGTCAACGCCACCAGCTGTCCGGTCCTAAAACGCCAGTTTGGCATCAGTAAATGTGGCACATCACGATGTGGGATTGTTGACAAAAAGTACATACTGTGGACACAGCATTTTTCTAGCCATTGTCAAATTTTTTTGAGTGAACTTTTCAGTGGATAACTGCACATACTCAGAGTCTGGACACTCAAAAGGATTAGTGAACAATTTCCAGCCAAGTCAATGTCACCTCATGGTCCATTAGCTGCCTTCCCTGTGCGTTCTCAAAGATCTGAAAAATGTCATTAGGAAGCTTGGTCTTTCAGGTTCATCTGAGTAATCGACAAAGCTCGGCGTCAGCTTTTTCTATTGAGAATATTTCACTGGTGCAAAGTGGTTCTCATTGTTGAATTTCTTTCCCCCTCTTTTTTTTGAGTAAAACCAAAATAGCCTGCATCCCACCGAAGCTTGGAATATTCATACTGTTGGTGAACTGACGCTTTAAGCTTTATCTGTTCGGGGAGTGTCGTGATATCAAATTCCATTTGCAGCACAATAGAGCTGAATAGAAGCGAGTAGAGTGCTGGCCGTTGATCCCCTACAGGGGGATCGCCTGTGAAGAAGATAATGAGGAAATCAATAAGGCTAGTTGTAAAACTCGGGCTAAGTCATGCCTGCTCAGCTGGGGGTAAGCTGTGTCTTACCGTCAGCCTTCCAGCATCAGCTGAAACATAATTGCGTTACATGTGCACGTGTGGGAGTCGGCGTCTCAGCTTGTGTCCAAATATATACGTACGTGTTTCCAGATATCACATGTGAAAGGCACTGAGGTTATAGTTATAGATTCATGCAGTTTCACTTGCCACATCTCTGCTTAAATTCATGGCATCTCATCTGACAGGAGCCAAGCCGGAGAGAGGGGGGTTCCAAAATAGCCTCAGTGCTGCACTGCATGCTAAGACAAGCATCCTTTCTCACTGTGGGGAAGTGTGAGTTAAGAGGAATGGTGAATTGTGATACCGGCAATATTTCGACATTCTGGAAAATGCACGTGTTCCCCTGAAAAGGTCAAAACCGCTCAGATATACTTGGTGGTAAATACGAAGCTACAGCCAAAAGTCAACTAACTCAGGATAAACACTGGAAACAGAGGGAAACACCCAGCCTGCTTGTCTCTATCCAAAGGTGAAAAAAGATCAGTAAAAAGCAACCCAGCTATATCTTGTTGTATAAAAAGCCCTAGAGGTGTCTGAATTGAGTTAAGCTAGTTCTTTACCACATCTTCAGTCTTCATACTAAGCTAAGGTAAAACAAAAAGAACAAACAAAACAAAAAGATATACATGTGAAATCCACATAATGTTGAATTTTATCTCTCTTGTTTGTGTGCATTTGATTAGCAGTCTGACTTACCCGATAAGAAACCGAGAATAACCCTGCTAGAAACACATTTTATCTGTGTCCAGTAACTTTTGTCGTCAACCCTAAATATTTTCGAAGCCAGCATGCTGCAAATTGAACACAATCATTTCCTCACACTTATCAGCGAGAGGTTAGCAGGAGGGAACATGCTGACTCTTTTTATATTGCACAAACAATGCTTTTGTTATAGCTGCTGGACATTAGGCAAATTTACAAGAGAAGGATCTGACATGACTGGTCATGTTCCTTGTTACTCATGTATCTGCGTGCTCTACACAGGCAACACATACATTTACTGTATTTAGCCCCTAATTGCCGTTAGTTAGGAGGACCATGCAGATTGAAATGCATGCCACAGAAATACTTCAGGTGTTTAAGAGACTGATGCTGCCACAGGGAGATGGTATACATTTTATGAAATGAATTTCACACTATGACGGATAACAATAGAACCTAACCTCAGCTTGGGGAGCAATGTGAGGCAGCTACATGAATGATCGCTTGCGCATTTAATATTTGTTGCTGTTTGATCAGTCAGTCCGTTTGATATTTCACTCGTATAAAGTTCAGTTTAGTGAAACAGTGTTGCAGTGTTCCGGGGGGAAATGTACTTTATCGTAGTTTCATACAGAAGAAAATAAATAAATAAATAAAATAAAGGATTTTGTTTTCACGTTATGGTGCACATTTACCTCATTTTCTGCATTTTTATTTGGAGCATTTTATATTGTGTATCAAAACATGTCTTGACATACACTGCTCTTTCCCATCTATGCTTATAAGCAAGTCATAAAAAATGCATCCCTAACCATGATTTCTACTTTTGACCCATTTTACATCAGGAAAGCGACGTGAGTGAACTGCACAAGCTTGCGTGCTTGTCATGTGCTATTCTCATTATCTAGTTGACATCAAAAAGGTGTCCAGTAAGAATTTCAAAAAAAAAAAAGAAAAAAGAAAAAACGATGTTAATATTTTACAGTCGCACAACTCTGTAATGGCAATTGTGCAGAAGGAGAGGAGAGGAGAACAGAGGAGACCTTGGGCTGGTTATATATTCAGGAAGGAGCCTCGCTCTAATCCAGATACACTCCTGCTCTGTCCCCCATGTGTGCCCTGCCCTTAAGAAGACAAACAATGGATATCTTTCACTCTTCTCCAAATCACCTCTTTCAACACATTATCCTTCATCTACTCATTCTTGATCCTTTTCATGTACACCTGCATCTGTATATCTGCATGTACAGCAGAACCCGAAAAAGACCATGCCCACATGAAAAAGATTTTATTTTTTTAAAAGGGTGAAGAAGGAGGAGAAAGGGCCATGCTCACTTTCTGTTTGTGTAAGAGGGATTTTTAGTTAAGCCCAATTTAACAGTCAGTGAGTTTAAGCAAAGGTGCTCCACACTTTCTATTCTGCAGCATAAACACTCAATATATGCTAAGCCTCATTCTCTTGGTGTGCATAATGCTGCCTGGATCTCACCGAGCTCCTGTGGACCTGCACACATGGCCCCATCCTCCTCACTCCTTCTGCCAATAGCTGCCAAGGAAAATCAATATGTCAATACACATTGCAAATGTTGGGTCTTGACTTTGCAAGGTAATGTCCGCTTGTCTCTTCAATTTTGCTCTGTGCGCAAAAGGTAAAAAAAAATATCTTCCTTCACTCTCCCACAGACATCGGGTGATGAAAAACACAAACACTGTGGGTATTCACTGTTGCTTCTTGGCCTCAAATATGACAGCGACCTTCTTTCTGTTCATCCTTCGCATACTCGGAGGTTGCAGTGCACAAAACTTGAGTTTTACTTTGCTTTTTTCTTTTCTTTTCTTTTTTCTAAAGCCTGACACCCACAGAGCTGGTGATCAGAAAGAGTGGGGAGCACATATTATCTATGCTTCTAGCTATCCATTAGCAGACTCCTCTCCCCTTCACTGCTCTTAGAAAAAAAATATATATAAAAAGACAAAGATTCAGGCTGATTTCAAATGGAAACCATAACCTTGAGCCTACAGTACTGTATCCAGGTTTCATCCCAAGGCCCAACAGTGTTTAAGCATGGTGCTAAAAGGAGTGGGAGGGAAATGCCGAGGAGGAGAACTGGGGCTCAGCACAGAGAGCCCAGAGACCCCCGTGTCTCAGAGAGATCGGTTCTACTCTGAAAACTCTATCTACACTTAATCCTGTCTCAGAGGGACACACACCCACGCGGTGCCCATACAAATGTAAGCACAGAAACACACGTGCAGCTGAATAATTCATACACAGTCACACACAATGAGTGCATATTGCACATTATCACAGCTGCAGCTGCACGAGCACCCTATCCTCAGTGGTAGAGCTTGCACTGATGAGTTTAGAACAGCTAAATGAGAAATAATGGTATTTTTTCAGGCTTAAGACTACTTTCTTATTATGTACTAGTTCGAACACGCATATCACAGCCGAGCTGGCTAGGGGGCTGATGGCTTGCCAAAAGCACATGTTGAAAGGAGTCTTTTGCAAAACATACGAACCTTCTCCCAGTAGAGCTTTGCACAGTACAAAGTGTGTGACAGATGAGTAAAGCTGGAACACTTTGAAACATCTTCAAGAGTCAGGCTGCCCTACCTTAACATGTGAATATGCATGAGATTTCAAATTAGCCCCCCCCCCCTTTTCCATTTCAAATAACATCCATGCTGGCTCTTCAGCTGTCACGTACTGTGCATGTATCTGACAATAAACAGCAAACTTGTTTTCTTTTTAAATGTTCTATTATCAAGCACACAGAGCACTGATTTTACTTGCTTTTTTGTTTTTTTAAGGACAGTTTCATGAATAAGGTCACTAGGGAGAGACCAAACAACCCTGTCAGACACAAGCAGTTTCTGAAGCCCATCAAGGTTGTGTTGTCTCCAGGGATGGTAAATCGCACTCATTCTCACTGTCTTGTTGTGTTTTGATCCAGGCTTAGCTTTTTGGACGATCGCTGATTTTTGCTGTTAAAGGTGACTCATGAATAATGATATGTTTTCAAGTGAGGTAAATTAATTCTTTGGCATGATGTCAATAACAACACTCTGAATAAATACAGCATTGACACGTCTCCAATTTTTTCAGCAAATTGCCAGAATGGAAACAGCTGTTGCTTTTGAAATGATTTCCAGCCACTCTGGAATGCACACAACAAATTGTAAGCACGGAAAGTATTCACACGGTGTAAGATGACAGCATGTGGAATCATATATTATTAGCCATTGGAGAGCAGAATAGTAGAAAAGAAAGTAGACAGAGCCATAATAAAGTGCAGTGCAAAAGTCTTTAGCCACCTCTCATTTCTTTGTGTTTTTCTTCCAAGGAGCCAGACTTTGATCTTGAGCAATAGTTGTCAAGGATTTCTGAATGTATTTAAAAGTTTGTCTTTGGACACTGGCTGTTTTTCCACTCAGTTTAATTCCAGTCCTTGCGCTTGACCATTTTCTGACGAACATTTTTATTTTTTTCTATGACTTATTCCAGTATAAAAAAAGGGCACGTAAGTCTACGTCCAGACTAATGCATTTTTGTTTGAAAACGCATTGTTTTCTCTCCGTTTTGGCCTCCAGTCCACACTGAGATGGCGTTTTCTCTCGAGGAAAAGGCAGCGTTTTGAAAACGCTCTCGAAAACGCATACATTTGAAAACGGTGCTTTCGTGTCGCAATGTGAACGGCGAAAACTGAGACTTTTTAAAAACGATGACACATTTTAGTCATGTGATGCAGTCAAGTGACCAATTAAACTAAGATAGCGGAGGGCGTTATACAGCAGTTGTTTTGTTTGCTCTCAATTGTGAGATTAAAGATTAATATCAGTCTGTTCATGCTCCAAACAGCTGTTCTTCAAATTCTTTAATTCTCACTCGCTTTTGCAACTTTGTACTTTTGTGTTACTCGCAGCAACAACTCCACCTCATTAATAGTCCATTTAAAAAACTCGGTGCTTTTCCTCCACGTTTTGTTGCGACGTTTCAAAGAGCTGGAAAATAAATAAACTGCAGACAGAAATGAGGCAGGTTGAATCGTCTTATGTTTCATGCATGCGCAGGACTGGAATGTAAGCGTTTTTGGCCGTTTCAATGTGGACGCACAACTCTGTGAAAACGACTGAAAACGATAGTGTGGACGCGGAGCGTTTTCAAATGAAAATGCCGTTTTCAAATCTATCCGGGCTAGTGTGGATGTAGCCTAGCTCAAGGGATCTACAAGAAATGCCAAGATAACCAACACGTTCTCACTCCCAAAGTGTAACATTTTACGCTAGTTGACAAATCATCTGTATATTACGCTTCCGGGCACCCAACACGTCCCTAGGGGTATTACAAGATCGAAAAAATGAGGAAACATGAGAACCATTTGCAATGAATCTACACATGTACATTCCTTTACTTAAATTCCTTTGGAAAACAGTAACTCTAACGTCATTAAAGTGCTGGTTAAGGTTAGGGATAAGGTTATGGTTTGGGCTGGAATAAATGGGTGGAAGGTGTATTACCGTGGGAGCGTCATTCTACTGGATTTCATCCATAACCCGGCACGTAGCATAAGATCTATCAGCTGAAAGCTTGGCATAAAGCTTGGTATGTGTGCAACGTATTCTTAAAAGAGCTGAGGAAACTGGACAAGTGGAAGACAAAAGAACAAGTGGCAGGCGTGAAAAATTACCTTTAGCAGGTGAAGAGTATCCGAAAGTCTTGTTCTTAAGAAAAAATCCAGCAAAGACCAGATGTCTTTTGCTGGGGCAAAGACCTGTGTTGGAGATCTTGTCAAACCTTGATGGAATTGTGAATGCAGAAATTTACCATCAGATTTTGATCCACCATGCAATCTAAAAACTGGCTGGTAATGACTTAACTTTTCAGCATGACAATGGTCCCAAACACACTGCCAATGCAGTAAAAGCATACCTAGATAGAAAAACACACAATGCACATACAATAATTTATGGATTGGTTTCACAAACCCTGAGCCACAGTGATAGAGAAGCGGTGTGGGATCATCTTGATAGAGAACAGAACAAAGAGAAGAGCTTCGAACGTCCTTCACGAAGCCAAGAGATCTATTCCTGAAGACTACTTAAAGAAATGACAAGAAAGCTTGTATAAGAGAGTTTAGACAGTGTTGAAGAATAAAGGTGGACAAATATTGACCTTCAAGCTCATTAGAATTGTGTAAACTCTGTTTTTACCTCATATTTACCTTTTTTCTCTCTTCTTGGCTCTCGGCGAAGGCGGCCGCACTTTTCTCCTCTCCTCCTTCCTCTTATCTTTCCTGCTTAGCCTCTTGTGTCCTTGTCTTGTCTCTTGTGTATTACTCTCCCTCGAACAGTCTCTCACTGTCGTTCTCTAAAACCTAAAAGAGAATTGTGGATTTGATCAACTGGTCTCTGAATGCTATTGACACCCTTTTCTCAACGAGAAGTCTGGGCTCGGGAGAGCCCGAGTGCCCTGGAGGGACTTTCCCTGCCGGATACACGATGGACGGGTGGCAGAACTGGAGGGTCATGTGCCTGGCGGGACTGTCAATCGAGGACGCTGAAGACATCTACCTATTCGGAACCATGATAACAGGGTTCTTGCTGATCGGAGCTGGCTTGGCCCTGGCTTATCGGAGAATTAAGAGAGCGGAACCGGCTGTTCAAACCCCCCCAAGGCTGCCCGCTGGAATCAAAGCGATGGGACGAGGCGCAACCTCTCACAACGAACGCAGCATGGTTAACACCTTGGAGACGCTTACAGCTGCCACGAAGACTCAAAATAACACCATTGAGCGTATGATGGGATACATCAAAGAGAGGCCTGCTCAAAATGAGACCCTTGGGCGAAAGTTGGATCACATCGCAGAAAGGCTCACTGCAGTTGTGGGGTCTCAGAATCAAAAGAACAACAACACCACGGAACAGAAGTTTGATACCATCATGGTATCGCAGCTCTCCAACGGGACATTGAGAGACCAGTGTCGGAGTGTTAAAGAACAGCTTTGAAATTCTCCTGAGCTGCTCGCATAAAAGAAAAATCAACGACATCAACATGTGGACACCACGGCGCCAGCTGCACGGGCCCAAGGCTGGAGCCGAACAAAAATGTGGCGAATAAACTTTGAACTTGAACTTGATATTCTGTATTTCCATGTATGTTTGCACACATTTCAGTAAATCATTGCACCTTTTCCTGACTGACTCGAAACTTTTGCACAGCATTGAATTGTCTTGTGGTGTTTTTGTTGACATTATCAGCGAATGACTGATTTCTGTGACCCTGATTAGTTTTTAGCTCTTGAGTGCAAAATGATTGTCCTAGCTAGCAGCTACATCTTACTGAAAAACAACAGAGAACCGCAAATCAGAAAAGATATATAAGAGTTGATGAAATACCGCCTGACACAAGGCTTGCGGGAGACACTAAAGAATATGGTAATGTGTGTTCATACCACAACAATAACAATATAGAGGCTAAAAACCACTGGCTGAAAATTGGATGAATGCACTGTGGGTTGGGGTTTGACGGCATTTCATAAATTCCAAATTCAGTATCAAATCCACTCATGACATCCAAATTGAATCCCCGAGTTCATCCTTTTTAAATAACTATATAAATATAATAAAAGCTCTCAGGATGTTCCATTCCCCAACATAAGCAATATTTATAATATGCATTTGTCAGAAATATTGAAACAAACTTCAGCTACATTGTAGTATCCCCAGGGGTTGTTCTGGCAGGGGGCATTTTGCCTGCTGGCTTTATGTGCTGACTAAGAGTTCAGAAAGTATAGTGTATGGGATTTGTAATGTCGAAAGAGACAAACGCTCATGGCTTGTCCTGGGTGTTTTTTAAATGGCATATCTCTTCCTATAAAGCCATTGATTTGTCAATGACTTGTATTGTGGCAGAGGTACGTGCACTACTTCTACTGCAGTTTCTCAGTAAAAGAAACCTTTATATGGCTTCATTCTTGGCACTGCAGTCACAATCAGGCAGGAGGCAGACTGCATCTAAACATATTGAAAGGATTCTTGTTATGTATGCTACACATTTTCCCGCATTCATGTATTTGGTCACGAGGGCTTTCTGCCGAGAGGGGTCTAGAGCACATTAAAAGTTGCTGCAGGGTGTGTTTTAATCAAAAGCATTTTCCGCCCAATCAAAATCGAACCATTTTGTTTTGTTGTCTAAATTAACCATAATTAAAAGAAACTTCATATGTTCATAATAATAATAACTTCATAATCACTTCTGAACTAGAATCCATATCTCCTGGGTGTAAATCCTGTGTTTAACCCAGTCATCCTGTGCAGCCTGCTGCCTCTGCGGCCCTTCTGCCTCTGGTACACTTTTTCTACTAGCTTACCTGACTTCCTGAAGGCTTTCTGGCAGGAAGCCTTGAAGACAAGTTTCTCCCACCAGTGGCATATCTCGGAAGAAAAGTTTGTCAGCACAAATGGTATTTTCCTTTCATTTTAAGTCTAATTCATGTTATTAATTCACATTACGCAGAACTGCTTTCCAAGTCAGACTTCATGATGCACCCCAGTAAGTAAAAATCCACAATTTCCTTTTGGCTCATATTTCTAAAAAGTAATTTTACACTATTTAATCAGAGATGTGTAAAATTGGTCTTTTCTTCGCTGGATTCCACTCACTGCTCTCAGGTAAAGACAAACTAATTAATCTGTAATCCATGACAGGCTGTATTTTATTGAGATGAAGTCACACACAGTGATTCTTCTCCACTCTGCCAATATCCACACCTTGAGTAAAGTATAATCTACAGGGAAACCGTGCTGCAACAAAGAAACCAGCAAATATACAGTCGGCTTCCTGCCCTCTTCAGTTAAATGTGCTTGGTAATTCATCTTGTTGAATGTTGCTCATCTTTTATGTATATAGCTTTGCTGCGTTGTGTATATTTTTGCTTTTTCTTCAGTGGCTCAGGGGATATCAGTGTTGCCTCTCAATAACAACACCCCTGTTCTAATTCACATGGTGATTTTTTGTTGTAGTTTTCTCTGAGTTCAGACTTCTATTTGAAGGATTGCTGTGAAATCTGCTACAGATAAATTAGCTAAATTAGCATGCTAGCATGCTAAACTAAAGCTAGTTCCAGGCTCAATCAACAGTATCCTGCATCAATCATGCACTCGTAGTCACTTCAATCTATTTGCTTGAAGTTTGTCTCCATTAGTCATAATTAATCTGTGGCTCCCTCCCAACACCTCCCTGTGGTTAGTGGCTCCACAGGGCGCTAATGCGCTAATGCATCTGCCACAGCCCCATGAACTCAGGCTCGGCCACCAAATGCTTACCTGCTCCAGGAGGTAAGCATTTGGTGGCCGAGCCCAGTCTCTAATTTTCAGGCAAGGTTACCAAGCCTCAAACTTTTAGCTTTATTGGAAATTACTGAAAAATGTCCAAGCTTCTAAAATTGTGAGACTCTCCTCAGGGACAGTGTTTTGTGGACCAAACAAGACATGAAGCAGCTTCATTGTGGACTGCAATATAAAATCAATTTCATCACATATGAGACTGGCAGAAATTCTCTAAATAATCAGTCAATTAACAGACGTTTCACCCATCAATTGAAAATAGTTATTCATTTTTCACTAGCTACTCAAGGGAAGACGGCATACAGACAATCAATGAATCTTCTGTATTTCACTTAAGTATTTAAATTCTGAACAATCGTCTGATTTAACTTATTTATTCACCCATTATTTATTCAGCGAGTTACTGAACTAGCGGCAGCTCATCACTCACAAGAACACCTGGTTTTCATGAAACACTCGATTCTATCCAACTCACATCCAGCAAATTAAGTTTGTTTGCAGTGTTCAAACAAGGAAAATGAAGTGATGATTTAGGTGTTTCAGTTGCTATTTGTCAGCTGACACGAAACAAAAAAATAAGATCATTAATGCCGCGTCAACAGACAGTGCAGATGGGAAATACATTAGATTGTGCTCATGTATATCCAATGGAAACATAAAAGGAACAACTGAGTGCCCTTCATAACAATAGACAGTTTACAATGGCCCAGGGGGATGGTGACACAACAGGGGAGAGAAGACACAAGTGTCTTGATTAGTAATACTAATTATCATCAGACCGTTAGCAAAGACGAGAGAGCATTAAGTTAAATGGCCTGCTCCAAATTCTCTTTGTTTCAGCAACATAAATAGCTCGACGACAAATCAGATCTTCATCTTTTTCTCATTCTCTCTCTCCCACTCCCCACTTTAGCTCCCTTTGAGGAGAACAAAATGAGTCAAAATCTTGTTCGTTACAATCAAATCAGACAACATTAAATTGTTCGCCTATTAAATCAGCCCTTTATCAGACAAGATATTTTCAGTACATAATTCACAAAATGAAAACCAAGTTCACACAAACTCAGGTCTCTGCAGACCAGGGAATGGACTCCAGCTCTGCTGCCACACTTAGATGATAATTATAGTATATATTGTCACAGTGGATGCATCCTGACAAAACACAAACACACCATATGCAGATTGGCCAGTTTAACAGGCTGAGGATAAATCAACATTTAGTGTGCAGCAACGCTGGAGAAATATTTATCCTGGAGGACAAATGATGTGTGTGACAAAGCAGCCATATTGGGCGAAGTAAATAAGGCAGATTAACCGTTCTGTTGTTCTGGTGATGTTGTGTTCCCAGACATGTTCTAGTAGGACAGATGGAGGCAGTGAGACATACAACCCTCATTGTTATCACAGACTGGGCAAAGCTGCATTAGAATTAATTAAACAAAAATAAACTCAGCATGAGGAGGGCTTCATTACTTATCATGCAAGGACCTAAAATGAGAATTAAAAGATCAAAGTTAATACAGTTAAGATGCAGAGAGAGTAGAGTATTCACAATTAATAGGTTTTTTTTGCTACTGCTTTATATTTGACCTTATGTGTCAATACAAGATAGCCTGTACAGCTGTCACCACCTTGGTATTTTGGAGCCAGAATAAGGGATGTATTTGGATGAGAGGGAGAACTCAGCCATGGAGGGGCCACAAGCCAGTCCTTCTAGTGCCCAAACCACCAGATAAATGGGCAGGGTTGTGTTCAAAAAGCGCATCCGGCATAAAACCTTTGCCAAATCAAACATGCGGATCATCAAGAATGAGATTTCCATACCAGATCGGTTAGGGCCTGGGTTAACAACGACTGCCTCCGGTGCTGTTGGCCAACAGGGTGGCAGTGGAGACTGTTGGCTGAAGACAAAGGAGGAGGACAGGGGGAAGGCATGTCCAAAGGCAGCAAGAAAGAAGGAAAGGAAGAAGTGCTTTGACTAGTAAAGGGAGAGAGCTGCCTGATAAGACAGAGAGAAAGAAGGAAGATAGATATATTGCGTGCTCAGGAGACCTTGTGGAAGGGAAGCAAGGCCAGGAGTACTGGGTGTGGATTCAAGCTGTTCTACCATGGTGTAGCTAGAAGGGGCAATCCTGAAGAAAAAGTATGTAACAGTAACAGTTTTGTGGAGTTTAAGTGAGAATCAGACAGGATCATGAGCTTGAAGTGTTCAGTGTTATCCGTGTGTATGCCCCCACAGGTTGGATGTCAGTTAGAAGAGACAGTGATGATTAGAGTGGACGTCAATGTGTAGGTAAAGGGACCAGAGATGATGAGGTATTGGGTAGGTGTGGAGTTAAGGAGAAAAATGCAGACGGGCAGGTGATGGTTGATTGTGGATGAGAATATCAAAGGGAGACATCACGTTGAACGTTTTGGAGACCCTTAGAGAGGCAAAGTGGGGATGGCTCTGACATGGATGTTGATGATAGAGCTGCCAGGAAGACCCATGGATGTGATGAAGGAGGACATGCATAGGGTTGGTGTGACAGAAGAGGATGCCAGAGATAGGGTGAGATGCCAAAAGAGCCGAAAGAAAAAGGAGATTTGGATGAGAGGGTGGATACAAAGTTGCAGTTAAGCTAGCATGACACATTCACAGACTGCAAGGATGTATCACACAGCAAGAGATCTTCTAATTACCGCTAAATAATATATTATTGAAATACTAGAATTTGACTCATAAACGGTGGAGCAGGCTTATTAGATGGGGTGTTAATTAACCAAACGAGCCATATTACTTGCTTGATTATGCCTTAAAAATGATGCATCATCACTAGCAACACAAACATGGTGAAGAGGTCCATTTCAGTTCATTCAGTGAGCCTAGATGAAAGCTAGAAGACTGCTACCTGTTTGTCAAAGCAGAGACGCCTGTAATGGTAACATTAAACATTCACAAGATTTAAACAGGTGTGTGTAAAACCATTCAACCCTATAGATTATATAAATCACCCCAGATTATTTAATGCAAGTATTGTTATAAATTAAATTACTAATGACTAATTGGCTCTTTCCTCCTTTCTCCTGTTTTTTTTAGAGCTCTGCCACTGTTTGCTTTAATTCCACAATCCTACTGTGTCACAGAAAGGGTGCGAGTTGTTTTTTTCTCTCGCTCTTTTATTTCTGTCAGACAAGTCCGTCTCATATTGATGTCAATCCATTGGTAAGGTCTAGCCAGTCGAATGAAAGGTCAGAAGACAGACTCTGTATTCCTTTTCAGTAGCAACCAAAGCCACCCACATGTAATACTGTGCGCTGCATTATCAATCCTGATGAAAAGACACGAGGCAATCTTTCATCTCACCTGGGAAATGTCATCTCTTTCAGCGGGACCTTGCCTGTGCTGAAGTTTGTTTGTCATTTCTGTTTACTGATCGTCCGCTGAAAAGATATGTGTTTCCTTGAGGGATTATTCTAATTAACAGAGTTGAAAATGATCAAGTGGTATTTGCTTCTTTTTTTTAATTCATGCTACATACCTTTGATTGGCTTGGGCTGAGCACACTGTGAGAAGGACTGATTAAAACATAATGCCCTTTCTAAGTGAATATCATATATTTCCCATATGAAATAATGCACACGCGAGCTTTAGCAGCATTTACCTTCAAGCAAAGATCAGGCTGAGAGCCTGAGACACAGATCAGTGGAGGAGTCTCTGGGGAAAAGTAAGTCTCCCTCCTGCTCCCAATGATAATAACATCCATGGTTACAGAGTCGAGAATGCAAAGATATCACTTTCTTTCTTCTTTTAGGGTCTCTTACACACACACACACACACACACACACACACACACACACACACACACATGCATGCACGTGTATATCGATATATAGAAACATTGCAATTACCTTCATTATTACCATAAAAACAATCTCTGTGTATATTCACACACCAGAGGGACCTATCTAATCGAATCTATTTCCTTTGCAGATGATGGATTCACCTTCTGTCATGGTGGATGTTGTCACATTTCCATGCTGGTGGAAATATGGTTTTATTTCCCGGCTTATCTCGACTGCCTCTACCTCATCTGCTCCCTGTTCCGACAGCATCTCACACCCGTCTCTGCCTCTCTCTCTCTCTCTCTCTCTCTGAATCTCACTAACATTACCACCAGTAGCAAAAAATGATGGTAATTGGCCATTTTGGACTTGGACAGCTGCTAACATGAAAGCAAAAGTGGCTTCAGTTTGGAGTGCTGGGCTCTATAACCTCTTCAACAGTTTTCCCCCTAATAACCAGGATATCTCTTTCCTCTCACATAACCTCAATAAGAATGCATGAAAAGATGAATGTGGAACCCAGGTAATACATACAGGACACACAAACACATGTGAGAACCATTTCTACTGGTTTTGCTCCGTCTTGGCTGATTGGAACTGAGAGCTGAAACAGAGGTATGTCTCCCCATATACAGATTAAAAAGCCTCTTATCTTGCTTCTTAAAGCCTTTAAGCAAGGACGATGTGCTTCACTGAATTATAAACGAGAAAGTTCCACTTGACTTGTAGTTTTTAATTTAAACCAAGCCATTACCTAACTTGCATCAATTAGGCATCCTTGGATTCTATGGAACTGGCCAGGAAAAAAGTGGCAGATCATGTTACTGTTATTTTTCTCAACATTTTTGCAAATGTGCAAAGCAAACAAAATGATTTCACAGTGTTACATGGGAAAATCATGATATTGAATGGAGGGATTCCACTGTTTTGAAGAACATCCCGAGGCTCGGTACCTTGTAACAGAGATCCAATCGATGCCTGTGGCTTTAATCACATCTAAGTTTAATGCTAGCCACATCTCCGAGGTCTAATGCTTTACTTTCACACCAAATTACTTTTTAGCCCAGGGCACATTTTCTGAAAAAAAAAATGTATCTGTGGTCACAGCTTGAACAGTACGGCCATGATCCATTGATTGACACACGGCTAAAGGCTGAATCCCACTGGAGAGGATTCCTCGTAAAGCACATGCAGTAGCAGGAATCCTGCCTGTTTCTGTGGAATTACTGCACATGTAACGAGATATTTATTACAGAGTACGGTGCCCAAAGCCTTACGACAACTTTTTTTCATTTATAGCGAGCCTGGATTCAGGTGCAGACTAGTGCTGAACACAATCACAACCCCTTTATCAGGTTTGGTAGCAGTTTCTTATTGAACCTCCAACAATTGCCAATAATCCGATGAGAGAGTGAAATAAACCTTGGAACTCTGGTAGTTAATTAAAATCCTCATTGGAAATTTGGTTCATTTCATTTCATCATTTTAGATCCATTCCTCCAGTTTCACTTTATCATTCTGATTCCCCTGAAAACTGGATTTGCCTGTGTGAAATAGACAATATTCTCAAATGCATTGTATATCTGATTTTTAATAATAAAGGATTGTCTTGTAATCCAAAGCAACTTGCGAGATGAAGCGACACGCTTTAAAAGAACCAGAGTGCCATCATGTGGAGGACATATTTAACTGCAGGGTGCTGTGTGGACTGCATTATATAAACTGTTACACTATTAAAAGTATTTACAGGAGTGACAGCATATTTCAGTGACCTAAGTTATTGTTTTTTGAAACTTATTGTGTATTTTCTGTTTAGAGACTTGATTTAGTAGAAGAAAAAAAACATCTCTCATGTCCCTGGTGTAAAAAGAGGACAGTTTCAGTTGGTTCCTCCAGATGTCTCTCTTTACCCAATTGTATTTGCATATTTGGGAAATCACACAATCCCAAACAGTGAGGATCTAGGGGGGGACAGTTGTTCAGATGGCACTGAGTGTACACAAGTACATGCAAAGTCCAGAATATACAATGTCTGTCCATTTTCCATATATTGTAAATACTGGTATGTTGGCATTTGCACATTTATGCACTCTTCTCAGCGCCAAGAGCTGAACCATGTTCTGCTATTGTAATCTAAGGGTCTGCTGTGGTTATAGAAATAGCACACGGAGCTGGGTTGGCCCATAGACATAAAAACTGCAACTAAGTGAATAAAAATACAATTTTTAGTTTAAAGAAATGAGGCTTGTGTTAGAATTCCAGACAATACTTAGTAAGTGACTACCAGATAAGCAGCATTTGCTTTTGGATGAGTTTTGTGGGATTACAAAAGAATAATTTTGTTATGCTACTTATAGAGGCATCCTTTTACCACCTTCCTTTATACAGAGTATCTGATGATTGGAAGAGCACTTCCATGTATTTCCCTTTGCCAGGAGACAGTTCACAGAAAGCTGAGAGGACACAGGGAGAAGAAAGGGAGATTAATGATAGGCCTCATTATAGAGCTATTGTTTCGTATCTGTTAAAAACACAGTTGGTTAAACTTGATTTCAACAGCTAAACCAGCACAGCGGACACTGACCAGAAACAATGATGTGGTCAGAGGTCAACATTCATCACGGAGATAAAACAGACAACTCTAAAAGGACTTTTCCAGTGACGACTCAGTGCGAGGAATGCCGGTTTACTATCAATCATGCTACTGATCGTGTAAGAGATCTCGCCTAAGATCTCAGACCTTGACTCAGCTCAGCTGTACTGACACATTGTGCTGAGAAGATGCAGAATGATCTTCAAAGTTTTTATATCCTTTTGTTCTCCTCAGCCCTCCTCTGCTGACTATAATCCCACCCTTCTTTTCCAAAGTCCCCTGGGTTTTCCCAGTCAGAAACACTGCTCTCTGAAGAATCTGGAAGCACCCAGATGAGTGGAAATGGTGCCAGGGTGCTTTTCTGTCACTTTTACTGACCCAAAAACACAGCCAAGTTCAGTTCACCCCGAGGGCCCGTATAGAAAGATACAAATAAACAACGCACTGATAAAGAACTGGGGTGAAAATCTGCATCATCGAAGTTTAGATTTTTGACAGCCACAAAACACAGAGGACATGCAGGAGCCTACTGAGCCACATGCGAAACTAGGCCGGACAAATGCTGAATGCTAAAAATGCCGAAAATGCCAAAAAACAAGAACATTTAATGTTTTATGAAGAAAGTCCATCCAGAGTGCACTTATGACTTAAATTCCTAAAAAATCTGCTGTTTCCTCCCTTGCTCTAAAACAGGAAGTAGAACTGTGCTTGCCTTCCGCTCGTCTTGTTTATTGGAACCCGCCTTCCTGTTTTCAGATTCATCCTGATAATGGCTGAAAGTCCCCAGCTGAAAGCCTCTCTCTCTCTCTCACACACACACACACACTGTCAAATCCCCCTCATTCCTTTTTTTCCTCCCTCCCTGCGCCTCTTTCTCCCTCTTGCTGTCTCTCAGATCACTGCTAGATAAGTCATTTTGTGAGACCTTCCAATCACCAGCAACATTCAGACCTTTCAGCACATTCCAGCTGTCCGTATGCATGTGCCGACTGAGGTGGTATTTATGTGTGTGTGTAAGTGTGCAAAAAAAAAAAAAAAAGGCTCATGATTGATTAACCCAAGTGATTGGAAGGTTCAAAGAGTCAAATGTCAAAGCGTTAGCTTGTAGGATGAGCTCAGATGTGTGTGTGTGTGTGAGTGAGATTTGGGGATTGTGCCATGTGCACCCAAGCCAAGGAAATATGCAGGTCAGTGCAGAGGGAATGTCAGGAATGTCAGTGTAATTCAAACTCTTGTCTGCCACCGGAGGCGAGTGCTACCTGGAAATAGTTTTTACACCAAAAGTGGGCAAATATGGGTGTGTGTGTGTGACTTTACATCAGAGCATGGTCATGCATAAGGAGTCTTATACACGGTCGTGACAGCAATCGGCGCCATCTAGGGACATGTGCTAAAGTTCCACAGTGTTTTCCAAACACCTGCACTGAAACACAAGATTTCCCCGACTTCCCAGCTGTTCTCACATGACCTACACCTCCCGAATCCAGTTCCCAGGCTTTTAGTAAGCCTTTCATTTGATATCACAACATATCGGCCAACCCCTCCCTCCCTCCTTCCCTTCCCTGTCTGTCTGGCTTTTTCACGGCAGCCTGTTTTCACTCAGTGGCTTTGACAAAGACTGGCGAAATAATTACAGCTGGGCCTAAACTGGGTTTGTCTCCAGTAATCTCCACCAAAAACCAATGAGTGCGGACCGTGTCATAGGAAGAGGAGGAAGAGGCTGATTGTTCTGAAAACGAGAAGCCAGTGACATCATTTCAAAGAGCTCTGTTCCGAGTGTTCAACACTCGGGGTAAATGGGCAACAAAATAAACTCGCTGTAATGCACGCGGCTCGCCAGACACCAACAGAACTTATCATTTCAGGCAGAAGCCCATCTCCATTCATCGCCCATTTCCCCGCTTTCTTTTCCCTCATACAAGATGCTGCTTTAATGAGTTTATTTTCCAAAGATCAGAGGCTGCTTTTTCTGTCTGTACAAACCAGATCTGAGCTGAAACATTTGTCCCGTTTCAGCCAGGATGTCTTTTGTGATGGCCCGGGGACAGCAGGAAGACTGCTTGGGGTTCTGAGGAAGTGTGAGTAAGGGGAGGGAGGAAAGGAGTGAGGGACTGGAGGCAAAGGAGAGGAACAAAGACATAAGTTAACTTTATGAGAAAAGATGAACAGAACACATAAGAAATGACAGAAGGCATTAATTTAAATCAGTCAAATGTAGCTTTCTATATGTATAGTATAAAAAAAGGGGAGGGGGGGGGGCAAGCCATTAGCTCGGCAAATGAAGACGTGACCTAAGATGCTCCATCATACGAGGGGGTCATATGAAGATGAGGTGGCTTTAATTCGCAGTGACAGCTGCTTATGAGTTATCTGGGGAAGTGTAGCATGTAAATCACCGTCTTGCTGCTACTACAACCGCTACACCCTGGAGCACTCCAGGGACAGCAGAGGAGAGGAGTACGGCTCCATGGGCAAGCAAGGGAAGCATGGACACGCAGAGATATTTACATACAGTCAGACAGACTTCCTGGCATTGTCAGCCCGAGAGCGTTGATGTCAGATCCACTCCTTCCTGTGCAGAAGGGAGAACGCTATGCGATGACAATGGGCCCAAAAACAGGACAAAGAGGAAATGTTTAAATTTAGGCCCCTTCTTCCACCATCTCCTCTTTCACAGCTATGGAGCTCTGGAGCTGTTTAGTTTTGTGAATTCCTTCAGCCCCCCCACCACCCTGCCTCTCCAGAGCTCCCTCTCCCCATTGTGTCATTTCAATAGAAGGATTTTCACATTCAGAGCAAATCCCAAAGGAGGATCAGCTAGTGAGACCAGAGTTCAGTCAATCACTTGTTTTCACTGATGTTCCTATAGAAATTATAAGTGCTTTCTCATAAATCCCCCCAACAAATAGAAGAGAAGAGAAAAAACAAAAACATACATAAATATGTGCTTAAAAAGCGAGTGGAAAACAGATGAGGGGTTTTTAATGAGCTGAAGACTTAAAATGGGATTAAAAATGTGATAAATATTATTTATAAAATGAAATGTTTCCAGCATAATTTAGCTCTAAACGCGTTGTTATGAGCCTGTTTAACTCAAATAATTACAGCTGCTCTGCTGGTGTGCAGGCATGTGTGTCTAGGTGTGTGTGTGTGTGTGTGTGTGTAGGGGGTGTTGGTGTGTGTTTCTCTGTCTGCGTGAGAGCTTTTTCACAAATCAGAGTGTCGGCGTCTGTAGAAGCTTACAGGGCAAGAGTTCACCGGTTTGTCCAACTCGTTCTCGGAGTCTTGAGGATAGCGGACGGACTTCACAGGCAACAAAAAAGCCCCAAAACACACGTGATCGGCAAAGGAGTCGCTGCAGTCCACGACTTAACTCATGGATAGAAGTTAAGCCCGCAGAGGACGGCGGATAAGTCTGGCTGACGTTAATAGCGACTGCTGTTATTGACTTTGACGACAGCAGCGACGATGCCTGTTTGACACGGAGGGGGGAAGCTTTCTGCTTTCAGGTAAGTTGTGAGCTCCAACAGCTAACTTCTCTTCAGGAGGACTTGTAAGGGAGAAGAAGACAGTTCGTTTTTCGCGGGTGTTACTTGACAAGCAAGTTTATGAAGTTCGTGAATTTCACAGCGAAGCCCACATCGGCTGACTTTTGCGCTATTTCGACTCCTTGTTTTCACTTTTTAAAACACTTTTAAGGTGGTTAAAAACTTAAAAGACCGTTTTACACTTCAGCCTAGCGTTAGGCAAACGTTAATTTTATTGACGCCATTTTTTAAAAAATGACTTAAACGCCCAGTGCGGCAGCCGTCTGTCGTTCACTGACAGCGGGGTAGAGCGAGCTGCTGGTGCCCTTAAAACTTTTGTGACACAATAAATACTGAAAGCCAAAACTTAGTGAAACTTAGTGTATATCTCATTACAGTATAACTACCAAGCAGGGTGTATAACACTGAGCAAAACTCATAATGCTGCTATCAGAGAATAACAGTCTTTTAAAGCCATTTAAAAAAAGTACATGAACTTTTCTGTTTAAATGCTAAAATAAATACTAGCTAATGTGTGTAATTAGACAGCGCTTGTAAAACTGTCATTTCTTCTTTTTCTAATTGTTTTTTTTTTTTTTACTTTTTGCGCAGCTACTGTTTATTTAAATAGCCCTCTGAAAGGCTTATCAGTAAATTGAATTGTAAAATTGTGCTGAGAGGCCAGCTTAATTGAAACGCATCTTTCGTTGTGATCTGAGGGAACAACAAAGATTTGTGCTGGGGGGCCTCCAATTACACAAAATGCTTCCATACATTTAAAGGGATTACAGTAGGAGGGGGTGCTATTAGCATGTGGTGGGTTCGCTGTGTCACCGAGCATCTTCTTCCTCAGAGGGAGCTTATCTGAGCTCTGATGATGTCACAGCTGGAGCGGTCCTGAAATAACCACACATCTCTGTAGTGGGTGTTTCCATGACAACACATCCTCTCGGTTTAAATGGTGGATGGCAACTGTGCCTGAAATAATTACTTTGAATAATATGGGCAAAATACTGGGAAAGTGGGGCGCTGGGTGTTGACTTGTTGCACAGACGTCTGCCTCTCGCAATCACAGAATGAGACTTTGAATACTGTCATGGCGTTTCAGTATTTAAGCTCATTGTATTGGTTATTCTTGAATGTTTGACCTGCGAATAAAATTCAGTTTATTTAATATCCTCCGCTGATATTTCCCAAATTTGTGGTGCCCATCTACAGGCAGGCATTCTGAGTGAGTTACATTGGAGTAAGGATGATATAAAATGACAAGGCAGTCAGTTTAATGTCAAACTCCTGAATAAAAATGTGGTTTTGTTCCTCTAGGTGATTGAGAAAGGGAAGGGCCTGAAACATGATGTCCATTGGAACTGATAGCTGACACCGTAGAATGAGAGAGGATGGAGCAGACAGGCAACCCTGCCCTTGAGAGCAACAACCCTAATGGGTTTGTCAACCGAGTGTTTAATGTTTCTCTGGATGTGGAGAATGAGACCAGCAGTGTTTATATTCAGGAGACTGGAACAGGCCCTGCAGAGGGGCAGGGAGAGACCCAGGCTGCCTCTTCTCAGACCCCTGTCAAGGACAGACAGGAGGTCAACAGGAGGCCTCGTGCCACAGGGGGCATCTGGAGGATCCTGAACCGAAAGCGAGCTGTCTCAGAGCTGGAGAGGAGACCCCACTCCATGATTTTGCCAGGGGAGGCTTCCATCCCAAAACTCTCATTCGCTGACAAAGTTCGATCCTTCAAGAAGCTTAAATCCCCGGCTGTATTCAGAGGGAAGGCAGGGAAATTGTCCACTGCAAAGTTTACCAGCTCTTTGGTGGATGAGGAGTCTTTCTGCCGCGATATTGGCACACCTCAGCAGCCCAGCGGTGGCACGCTTAGACAGCGTGGCCAGAGGCATTCATATGCTGGCTATACAGCCCAGTTTGACTGTTTGTTTGAAGACATTGACCTCTCAACTTCTATGGATGGCCATCAATCCACTGTAACGGGCGAGGCTGTGACTCAGAATGGCTGCAAACCATCTGAAAAAGTTTCTTATACTAAAAGAAGCCACAACAATTCAGCCAACTGCAACAAAACTGCTGCAGCTTGTGAAGAACTAAGCACTAGAGATAGCCCGAGGACCCACCGGAGTGGAGGAAGGAGGCACAAAGATGTGTGGAGTTACCTGAGGAGGATTTCCCTTTTGGGGAAGACCAATCCTGTGTATTCAGAGAGGAGCTTTGACTCTGAGCTTCCCTCACTGGACAAAACAATAGACTCAGACTATGGCTCTGTGGACTTTGAGAGTGTCAGAGACTTTCAGCCACCTCCCCCAAAACAGTCGGACACAAAGGGGCACTTTGGTGGTCTCTTCAAATTTTTCAACAACTTTGCAGAGACAGCTAGACGATGGCGAACAACATCACGCTCCTTCTCTCCTCCGGAGGGGGAGAAGACTCCGATGAGCTCCCCACGGGCCCCACAGCGCGCAGTGGACAATGTTCACAGTGTGTCTCTGACACTTCACAATGAAGGACTTCCAACATCCCAGCCTACCCCTTCATCACCAGTGACTAGTAAATTCTTACACTCCAATAGCTTTGATGGTGACACTCCAGCACCTGTGACAGGTGGACGATCACCTCCAGTGGTCCTTAAAGCCTTTAGGCCCTGCTCAGGACCTCAGGCTGTCAATGGCCTTCAGAGTTTTGAAGTTACAGACAAACCTGCTGACAGAGAGACAAACCTCCGGTCCAAGGCCATAGTAGAAAATCATGTCCCTCATTTAGGTTTAAACACGGAGGCTGAAAGTGAAGCAGAAGTTGAAAGGGACCAATCAGATTCAGAGGAAAATGTAGCGGGACAGACAGGAAATGAGCAGGATTCCCAAGATGCTCCGCTTGACTCCCACCAGATACAGGAAGTGAATGTCCAATCACAACAAGGTGATAAAGAGAGCACAACCAATAGCGTACCAGCATCAGATTCCACAGAGGAAATATTTAAGGTAGGTAACTTTAAATAGCTAATGAGCCACCGAATTCAAATGAATGCATTCAGTAAACAAGTGTGTACTTTGTGATGTTAAACCACCTTTGTTTTTCTGTTATTTTTTAGACAAAGGCATTTTCATGTGTAAAGGGTCACGTTTTTATGCCATAACTACATTCCATTGCAGGCTTTTATTCACAATATTAACACTGCCAGAAGCATGCGTCATGTCATTACTTCATAAATGCTGGAAATATCATTTATGTAACTGCTTTATTCATGGTCATTCTTTTGCTTCTGAAAAAACAACAAACATAGAAGCTAAAAGGGACCAGGGGTGATTTGGTTGCATGCAGGTAGCATACGTGTCAGGAAAAAACAAAAATCATTCAAAGAGCTAGACTATGACATGATTTGGGCACCTGCTTTGCAGTTGTCCTTTTGCCCCATCTGTTGGAGAAAAGAGGAAATAGTAACTGTAAAGGTGCACAACATCATAGTGGAGGAATTTGGCCTTTTCTTGCTTAGTCGGCCTTTTGTAGCCTGCAACAAAACCCCACGTTTCCCACAGAGCCAGGCGTGTGTGTGTGGGACTGCGGCAGCCCAGAGTTCTGTGACATCCGCACATCATGACAGCACCCTTCCCTTCTCACTCCAGTGGCAGAATTAGTCATCTCCCTTCTAGTCACAGCAACGAGTCAGGACATGTTGGCCCCAGCTCCTAATGACAAAATCAGATATGACATCTCAGTACTCAGCACACTTTCATAGGGGCTTATTATGCAAAGGCAAGGGCTTTGGGAGCATGTGTTTTGGGAAGGGTGCTAATGTTTGGTCCCACTGTAAATTAGCAGGGTTCTACGCTGATACCACTCTTAAATGGAAAAGATAATAGGGGCAGAAGGAGGAATTAGCAGATAAAAATAATTCATGTTTAACAGTATTACAAGATGTAACTTAACTTGAAGCCTACTGAAGAATTTCAAGATGGAAAATGTTTTGAGCCTGAAATTCTGCCCTTCTTAGGGTAGAATTTCACTTATTTAACCCAAATCTTTTTAAAGGGCTTAGTAAACCTGCGTGTGTTGAGAGTTCTGCTTTTTGAAGTCAGTGAAAAACTAAACAAGTAAGCCTTAAAAGAGCTAGCTGAAATCTGTAGGGTGATAAATGTCAGCCTAATTAAGGTTCACAAGCCAAGTAGCTGTGGCATGAAAATGGAATAAAACACAACTTCATTTTTTTGCAGAACTGTTTGTGCCAAATGTGTACACAGATCAGCAGTAGAAGAGAAACTGCAAACACTGATTATGTATTCACACACTGACTTAACTGCAACCCACTGGCTTTGGGGGAACTTGTTTCCCTACTAATACAAGTACCATAATACTTAAAGCCTTGCTTCAAGTATTGTGGTACCTCATTAAGTGAAATTGATCTATTTAATTCAGCCGTGCACTCATGATTTTGAACGTGAGAGGCTGGTAGTTACAAAGTTTTTGCTGCTATCAGGTTTGTATCACCTGCTGACAAGGTGATACAAACCTGACAGCAGCACAAATGTGTTTTGGCCTGTCATCAAGATAAGTTATTGAATTAACACAAGTTTGGCAAGAGCATTGCACATGGACAGCAAAAACTGTGAAGCTGTGTACACCGAGCTTTGCTAAAAAGAGCGTTACAGCTCAAAGTTGTGCCAAAATAATTTGTCACATTTACACTGCAAAGCCCTGTTTAGGGGACGTGATGGCGTGTGACAAGAAAATCCTTCTCAGTAATCACAAATTATTTAAAAATGAAATCCACATGTCTGTTGTGCTGATGTTTCCCTTGATTTGCCAACAGTCTTGTCATTCAGTTACCTACTGATCCACTGCAATTAAGCTACTGGGTAGAAACTTTTAAAATAAAAAAAATTTGAGGCATATTTTGTTGAACCTGCAGAGACATTTTTCTCAATTCCCTACACAAGAAATGTATTGTTGCACCTTTATCTGGGCCAAACTGCTGAGTATCTGTGCCAATCGCAGCTGTGTGAGCAGATTGCCAGCCAGACAGGCTGCAGTGTAAGACAGCCTGGCCCGGCCTTGCCCCACTCGAGCACAGAGAAGACCTCTGTACCTCAGAAGCGCTTGCGCCCTCGTCCTCGCCCGGCATCAGCTGTCCTGGACCTTTGGAGACCCAACCCGGACCGAGATCTCGACAGCCATTACAGTGAGGTCGGCTCACTTTCCCGAAGGAGACGCAGGCCTGCTACCACAGTGCAACACTCTCTGGGGCAGAGAGGGATGACTTCCCGCGCCAGGCCTTGCTCTGTCATAGAAACCAGTGTTACTAGGGAGACGCAGTCCACGGAACTGCATCACAGAGTAAGATGTTAAACTCACTAAAAGCAAACATATAAATATGAACATAGACACGACAAGTAGTCCTATAAATATACCAACACATGCAGCTATATAAAGTCTATGTACAGTAGGTGTGTCTATTACACATAAATATATCTCATTTTTACACTGAAAAAGGGAAAATAGGTAGGCCAAGTCTCACTAGTAGTCTCCACCAACTCACTGACAAATATAGCACAAGCCCATAATGAATCAAAGACACACCACAGACTATGAAGGGCATCCCAGTACTAACCCAGTATTTATATACCACTCACTGTTTAGCTGCAACAATGCTCAGCCTCTGCCTGCATTTTTGGATGCAGCTTTTATCCCTAGCTCTCATACTCCCTTTCTGCCTTTCTCTCTCTCTCTTTCTTTCTTTTTACTTTCTTCTGTCCTCCCTTGTGGTTCCCCTTTCTCTCTCCTTCACTCTCATTCTTTTTCTGTGGCCAATTTTCTGCCTCATCGCTTCCATAAGCTCTACCTCTCATTGCCCTAACTCAGAGTCAGTTCATTTTAACCTGAGAGACTGCCTGGTTGGCATGATGTATAGTCTCTCATGGTTTGCTGCAGGGCATGCACACTGACCAATGCACCAGAATAGACTTGCTGGATGTGAAATACTTTAATTCTCTGCACAAAAAAAGAAAAAAAAGGGGGACAAGGCAGTAATGTGAAGGGCAGGAGAGAGTGTGCATTCAGCCTTGTGTGTGTGTGTGTGTGTGCATCTGAGTAACCGTGTATGGAATATTTGAGGTGTCCTGACTAGTCAGTGTTCTCCAGGCCTTGTCTCGCCCCCCGGGTGTGTCACCGTTAGAGCCCCCACACAGGGCGTCTCTCCAGCGGTGTCGCTCCCTGCCTCTCCCCCCCAGCACTCTCACTGCATTGGCCCTGCTCCTGCCACAGTCAGGTATTGTTCCATATTTTTATTCGTTTAAATATGCAGATTGTTAATTGATGTATGCTCAGTTCTGCATGTCTTCTTGTCTCTATCCAGCAGATATGGGGCAGTCCTCATCTTCAGTGCGCCTGCGGTCTGGAGGTTCTGGTAGCTGCAGGAGGAGAAGGCTGTTAAGACCTGGGTCAGAACCGCTACAGGTCAACATAGTGAGTATAATATACACACGCTTGCAAATAATGGCATTGCGTAATTTTATTTCTTTTATTTCCTTTTAGACTTTTCAGGCCTTTGGACAGATTTATTTAAAAAAAAACACTGCACACAGTAGACGGTATGATGACTGATAGCTTCTCTCTGATACCGTTAATATTGGAGTTTACAAGGCGTTGCTCAGTGTTTCATCAGATAATGAAGGGACTGATCCGTGAAGATGGTGGCCACGTGGATTAATGTCACGCAGTACTCTTTGGCCATTACTCATCCTGAGTTGCACACCCAACATTTCAGATGTGTTGTTTAATGTGTCGAGTGCAATTCACTCAGACCATATTGTTAATTTTCACAGCAGATAGAGAAATAGCAGTAAATTCTAAATAATACTCTTTGCATGCTGGATTCTTCTAAAACTGTCTAGAGTGTCAGTTGTGTAAAATTGGCTGTAGAGTATGCTGGAATAACGCTGCTCGGGAGGTGAAACCAGGCATTTCGGAATCGATGCTTTGAAGTGGAAGTGGCCTCTAGAGGATTCTAGTGAAAGGAGATACAGAGTCTTCTGATACATCCTGACAGGGTAGTGGCACACATTTCTAGTGCTGGGTCCAGCAGCTCTACTTACAGAACTATAATGCACAAGACAAACACTGTTTTTTGTTTTGAAAAATATTAAGACTAAAAATAAAGTGTCAGGAAACCACTCCTCTTTTTGATACACGTGACCCAATACAGCAAAGAATGCCCAAAAAGGGTCTGCAAACCTTCTCATACATTGTCTGGTTGTCTTCTTTATGTTATTCTTTCTACCCCCAAACTTGCCATGATTTGTCTAACTTTGAGCAACATTTTAGGGTTTTTTCTACCACTAAAATTATGCTTTTAGCTTTTTGACACAAAAAAGGAAAAAATTAGGTTCACTGATGTTTGTTCCTTTTTTAATATAACTGTGCTTTTGTGGGTACAATCCAAGTAGAAATGACTTTGGGTCTAATGAAACTTTTAATAATTTGCTCACATTACTTTTTCCAGAATGTTTTAATCTCTCTGCACTCCCAAACTCACTGTTCCTTTCACTTCTGTGCATCATTCATTTATTGTAATAATTAAAGTGCTTTAATCTGAAGCGCATCTGAGTAGCTAATTTCCAATCCTCCGCTGAGATTTCAGGTTCCAAGTCTTTGTTCCATGTGTGTTCAGTTTTTCTAGGTCTCTAAAGGACTCGATATAAACTCGTAAAAGATGTTTTTTCCCCAGAAACAGTCTTTTGTCATCATTATTTCGACAAGTGTAGTGAGTGAATTATGTTTGTGTTTTTAAAAAGCTCAAAATAAAAAAAAAAGGCTTCTTTTCAGATCAGATGTATCCTTCAGGTCTTTAACATCACAGTTTGGATGAGACAGCTCTTAAGCCTTTTCATTGCTTTAGAGGGCCAAAATTTGAATGTAGAATCTGCATTTCCTGCGGTGTAAAACCGGTTAGACCACACTGTGACAGTCTCTTTGTTTTAAAGATTTTTCTTACATTATATCAGAATGGAGCTACATGTTTAAAAGTCAGCTTACCAGCCTGCTTTGGGGTAAATATGGAAACTTCAACGAATATTATTTATTTGTAGTATCAGAAAAGTTTTTTTTTTTTACTCAGAAATCACATAATTCAATGCTTTTAGTTGCAAAGGTATATTGCTACAAGTTGCATTTTCCACATCAGTCTCAAATTTCCAGTTATTTACAAGCAGTCAATGAGGACTGACTACAATATATGAATTACATTAAGGAGTCTCTTCTCATAGCAGTAATGCTGTCTGCTCAGCTGCTGAATTATGCTCCCCGGGCTTTCGGTCCTGGCATGTCTTCCCATTGAAATTTTGTAAGCTGTGCCTTTGAAGAAGTGACACTACTGCATTTATAGGCTTTGATTATAACTTTTTTCTCCTGCTGATCTAAATAGTGTTTGTGAAACACTGCGCACTGTTGCCATGACACTCACTGGCTCCAGTTCATCTTCTTGCTTCTATCTTTAGGCAGCCTTTTTAAGCGTGAGCTAAATAGAGAAAGTGTGTGGGTGAGAGAGAGAGAGGCAGAGAAAAAGGGGTGGGAGAGAAAAGAAGAGAGATGCTCCCTTTGTCGTGGTCCTCCCCTGGGGTAGGGAACATGGACACATAACACTGGCAGTGTCTTATGTGTGCGGTTGAGTGGTGAGAAAAGTTTATTTGGAGCAGGCTCAAACGCTGGGATCCAAATAAAATCAGTAACGATAGCTTTATTGTCATTATAGTTACTGTTTAACAAAATTTCATATGACTCCTTAAAAAGCAAAGGGGCGCATGGTGACTTAACCTGATAGTATATAGATGATTGATGGATGGATCTCTCCGGGTCTTCATTGTTAAAAAGCTCTTGTTTGTGATACAGCGTAATGTATATTATAGTCTTCCTGTTTGGATGACTGGTAGAGGCCGGAGGCACAGAGAAAGCATTCTCACTGCAGTGGATTAACTGCTAATGCTGACGCCTCTCTTCTCCCTTTCATTTAAATGGATTTCTCCCCCAGTCAACCTCCTCTCCTCGTCTCTCCTCTCCTCTCTTCTCCTCTCCTCTCCTCTCCTCTGACAAACTCTGGCAATAGGCGTCTTTAATTCCTATGCAGATGAGAGGACAGTTTCCTGTGTGTTACTAATGCTGTGCCTGAAGCTCTGCTGTCAGCTTGTCAGTGAAGGGGACTGTCTTATTAACAGCTTCATGCAGATTAAGAGTTTCAACAGAAATCTTCTGTGATTAAGTTTGGGCGAACCTAGGTCTGTCTGGACATAATCATATTATGCAATGCTATCTATTTATTATGAACGCATGACTCAGCAGGCAGTGGTTAGCTGGGCAAGAAATGGAGCAATGATAAAAAAGGACAACGTCCTTATGCATACACTTAAACACACGCGGGGAGTAACAGTGCACAAAATTTCTGTTCGCTAATTTAATCGGACACACTCGCAGATTTCGTTTGTATTTGCATCCTGGGTCTTTGGCCCCCATGTGATACACCCTCTTTGCAACCCTCTGATGCACACACACACTTCACATGCTCTTCTGATGTATTCAGTATTCATCTGTCAGGATGTATGAGTCATTGCATTGACAACTTCATTATTTGGTGTGGAATGAACAGCACCAGCTAGTGATATTTCTGTCAACCACACTATGAATGTGTAGCGTTTGTTTCACCCTGGGCTTTCTTTTAGAGTCCCGAGAGAGAAACCATGGGAATAGCTCCACCTCAAAATAACTGCACGTTTGTACAGTTTGCACTCAGAGCCAGTGGCGACCTAGAATCCTTTATCAGTGTTCATTCAGCATTGTTCCTCAGTCAAGGTGCTGTAACTTACCGCAGCCACCAGCTAATGCTGTTTTGTAGGACGCTGTAGAATCTGATAAATAGCAGTGCCACTGACTAAACCCGAGTAGATGGTTGTGTCAGAGCCTCCCCAGGCTGTTTCTTCTTAAGAATGATTTTCTGCCTGTCAGGTGTGTGCATGTTGTTGTTAATGGCGCATAAATGCCCATGTGACTGTGCTTACATGTATGGGTGTGTGTTTCTGCGTGTCAGCGAGTGAGGCAGAGAGGCTAAGGGCCTTTCTCTTATATAACTGAGGAGAGCGTTGCCTTCACTCTCTACAAAACCCATTTCCACTTTTCAGATGGCTGCACGTTCCCTGGGACTGGAAGAACAGTGCCTGCGTATTAATTCTCTGAGTCACTGGTGTATCCTGTTTTACAGTAGCTCCGCATTACACTCTGTATTTTGTCAGAGCATGCATGCCTGTGCAAGTACTGATTTGCGTTCATGCTTTCTTGAAAAACACTCCACTGTTCTATCTCTCAAGCTGTGATATGTTGTTGACAGTGTGGGACAATGGAGAAATACTGGTGGATGATTTCAGCAATATCACAACATGCAGTCATTTCACCTATGAGACCGTTTCAGACCTAAAGGACTTAGGGCTTGTTATCCAGCACCAGTTGTAGTTTCATGTGTACAAGTCTTCCCTGGCTGATTTTACCCACAGCCATCACTATCCACTGCTAGTGCTACTGTAGCACCTTGAAGGTGCACTGCATTGTCCTGTATAATATATAAAACCAATTAAACTAAGTTTGTGAGAGAGACTTGTAATGATGCCAGGTTTAGCAGAGAAAGCTGTAATTTGAATCGCCTATACAGAAATAGGTTAGAAAATACAAATGTCAATAAATAAAAAGTAGCTAACTTTCAATATGACGCATATTCATAAGGAATGTGTGTAAAATATATTTATTATATTTAACAATTTATTAAAAGAGCTAACCCTGGATGTATTCAGTTAATATTGATGGTCAGCTCTTTGAAACCCCTATGTTATCTGTTATTCTTTACTCTCTCTGTGCACATTTAGAGACAGTCGCTCTGATTTGAATTACTTTAACTAACTTACTCTGCTGAGTGTTTGGAGTCTGAATAAAGAAATAGCTCCGGCCCTGGTCACTTTATCCTGCATTAAAATAATGAGACAGAAGCTAACTGTCTGTACAGTGTTCTCCTAGTTAGAATGTATCCTGCAGGCCTCTGTGAAAGATGGGGTGTATTTTTCTGGCAGCTGCCACTTCTTGTGTACATTATTTAGCTTAACTTTCTGCCTTTGACCTCCCTGACTCCCAGCTACGCCACATGCGGCATCAGAGAAAACCCTCCATCACATCCACGTATTATGCAATCTCCTTGCTCCTTGTAGTTCTTCTTCTTCACCCCCCCCCGTCTCGATCCGCCTCCCTTTCTTCATGACCTCAGCGCTCGTCATCCCTTCCTCCATCACGTCCATCTCTGTTTTCTCCTCTGTTCACATCAAGTTTTCTTCCCCCCCACTTCTTTCTGTGCTTGCTTACCTTCTCCCCCCTCTTCCTCTATTCCTCCCTCCAGGCTTGTGAAAACACCTGCTTCCTGTGGCCTGTTGTGTGGATGTGAAAGCTTGTGTGTGTGAGCACAAGAGCACAAAGTTTTAGTGCGCATCCATGGCTGTGTGCAGTCGTATATTTTAGCTTTTCAATGGAAGATGGTTATCAGACAGCCTATTAGGTCTTTGATGGCAAGAGCTACCCTAACAAAACAAAAAAAAGAAATAAGGTGCTCAGCAACAGAGAACAAGCCAAACAAGCTTTCACCCAAATATGGTTTCACTGCAGAGTTTTGCATTTCAATCTGCTGTTCTGCTTTTGAACTCTTGTGGCGTGGAAGCAGTGAGAATGTAAAATCGTTTTCGCTCAGAGGACAGGTAGAGGTTTCTAACCATCCCTGCAGTTTGTAGCTAGTCGCACATCTATGGCATGCACTGTGTGATAGTAGATTAGAGTGAAAGCATGGACTCATCACTGCTAACTGCTGTCCCACAGACTATGTGAGAAATGTTTTACAGGAAAAATCTAAACATGGACGTTTTTTTTTACTCCTGAAAAGCCGTGCCCAACAAGCATCGCATGCAAATCATCCTGAGTTGGAAAAGTCAGGAAGAACAGGAAGGCACTTCTCTCTACATGCTTCCGGGGGGGTCTGGGCTGCAGGTGGCACCCAGTGGCTCTGATGAATGGTGACAATAACACATGCTTACTACACACACAGCCAGCACAGTCGAGTGTAGTGAAGCAATGCCAGTTTTTACAACCAACCTAGCAAAGGCCACTTGACTTTATCCCTCACACCTTAGCTGGGGTCTCTCCAGCGACGAGTCTGTGGGCTTCATGAAACCACACACTGACTCTCACGCTGAACAGAACCATAACTAAGAAACTGCGGTTACAACAGTGCTTCGTATTGGTTGCAATGTCTCAAAAGCTGCCTCACCATTACACACTTTGTTACGTTAAGTAAATATTTTAACAGAAACAGAGTTCTCCCCTCTATTAGAAGACATTTGAAAGCGGTCATTTAAATGCATGTTTTATCACTGAGATGATTCAGGGAGGCAGCTTAATGAGTGAAAGGGATATCAAGATGATAATTTAATGGCATCATTTAATGAAATAGTCACTTCTGTTATCTTCGTTAATCGTCTTTAAAGAAACATTTTTTCTGTTTGGGAAATTACACGTATTTCTCAAAGAAGAGAGATGAAACTATCGTTACAACTCACATAAATGTGAAGCTACAGCCAGCAGCTGTGTGGCTTACAGCAAACAGTGACAGCTTGAACAAGTGCTTTCAATCTCATTAGGATTTTTTCTTAATAGAGGTGCGGGAGGATAATGCTGAGATTCATTTGTTTATTGCATTTTTGAAGCTATCAATGCACAATTAAATTACTCTGTGTTATACGGTTATGACAGTAGCGTGGTAAGCTTCTGTCACAGAAGTGCGGAAAACAGGTGAGGCGTGCATCAAATGAGTTTCTAATTTTATATGTTTCAAAAATCTTCAAAGGCTTGCTTTCATTCCACAGAGAGACTTGATGTGGCATTCCCTAAGTTCAGCCTGTGTTTATTCAAAGACTTTCCGTCTTTAGTTCTGCTAGCGCTGCACAATGCTATGCAGTCTCACCAGGGACTGACCCAAAGACCACAGTCGCTGGACAGATTCAGTTTGTTTTGCAGTCTCAAGAACACACAGATACTGTATTGATTTGTCATTAAATAGCAATTCATTCTCGTGACTGTATCATGCATGAGCAGGACTATTTCTCTTGAAGCTATTAGGCTCTGGAGTGTTTTGATATCACTTTTGAAATATGTATCCGTGATTTTGTCTGCCCTACTTGGCATCTATCTTACTCTATTTCTCAAATCTCTCCGTGCGCTGACCCACTGACTCGACTTTACACTAAAAGCCAAATTGAGCTGAACGAATAAACAGCTGATGCCTGAACAATGGTGACAAAACTGCGTTCAGGAAAAGTCCAGCACTTTATTTTTAGGGCGCTTTTGTGGCTGAAAGGCCTGGGAGGAAGCAGGAAGTCAGTGTGGTTGCCGTGGGGATGGGAGGAGAAGAAAAGAATTGGAGCAGACAGAAGGGAAATGGGTGTGGTGGGCTTTGCCTCCTATTAACTAAATACCTACTGACCACAAACAGATTCATTTGCTAGCACTGAAACTTTGCAGTCTTTTTCAGAGAGAGGTCATAAGATAATGGCGGCTTTTAACTAATCCAAAAATGAAAAGTAAGAATTAAAGTAAGTCTCAAAAGAGCTGATCCCAGACCAGCGAATGAGCAGCACTTGTCTTAAACTGATATCATGTAGAATCCAGCTTTTACCCTGGGGCATAAATTACTGGTTAATGTTCTGTCATATGCAGGGTGTTTTTTCCACATTGTGCCAGCCTTGTTCAAGGACGGCAGTTTTTACTTAGCTTTATTCTAATATTATTTAACCACCAAGTTGACATATAAACATGCACTGCATTAGCTGCTGTTCATTGGACCGACGCGTTTACACAGCTACCATATTGTTCAGGGGCATCAGTATCCCCTAATGTATTCAGACCTGTAGGAAAAAAGTCTGTCTACCTATTTTAAGCAGTTTATCTCAAACAGCACATGTTTAGTATTAGATTTAATAAGCATTACACATGTTAGCAATTTACACTGTGACAGAAGAACAGCAGCAAAAGTGAAAGGGATGATTTACAAGATGGTATTGAGACCTGCTGTGATGTATGGTTTGGAGATGGTTGCACTGATAAAAAGAGAGGTGGCAGATCTGAATATGTTAAGATTTTCATTAGGAGTAAACGGACAAGAATATTAGAGAGACTGCTAAGGTTGAGTGGCTTTGAGACAAAGTTAAAGGGAAAAGGCTGAGATGGTTTAGACATGTGCAGAGGAGGGATAGTGGATATACTGCACAAAGGATGTTAAAGATGGAGTTGGCAGGCAGAAGGAAAAGAGGAAGACCTCAAAGAAGATTTGTGGATGTAGTTGAAGAATGACCTGCAGAGGGTTGGTGTGACAGAGGAGGACGGTAGGGTTAGGGTTAGATGAAGGCAGATGATCTGCTGCGGGAATCCCTAAAGGGATCAGCCGAAGGAAGAAGAAGCAATTCACAGGAAATTTGTAAAGATGCTTAGGAAATGTAAAAATGCTCCTTAATTGCATTGAGTTGTTTGTCAAGTCTTTGGGTGTGTAATGACAGCAACAGTTGACTGAAAAGTCATGTGACTCACTGTGTTTTTATCAAGGCTGCTGTCTACTAACTTCTGGGAACTTACACAGTAAATGAGTCTGTGTGAATGACGCTTTCTACATGCTGTTACAACTTGATCACTTGCATGCAAATGGATTGTCAACAGTGTGTCATGGACATAGTTTGGGACTCGTTAGCAACATAACACAATATTTTACAAAAACTTGTCACCATTGGAATTTTTTTTTTATTAAAACACAGTAAGCAGAAAAAACATTTTACAGTAATAATATCTTCAGAGAGTACAAAGTCACTGTGAACATGAACATCATGTTATAAGGTTGTATTGATCTCATTTTTTTTTGTTTTTTTGCCTGCCCCGTTTGGATCTTTAGCCATCAGAATTGTTGTCTGAAGGCCAAGAAAGATGCCAAGTGGATTTACTTTACCAAGTGGATCATCATGGCCTTGCCATATTGGTCCATTTGATTGACCTTTATTATAATTATGTATTTATTTTATTTTCGTTTTTTAAAGACGGGACAGACATGACTGGGGGATAGGACAGGGAGAAAGAATGAAAGAAAGAGAGGGAGAGAAAGAAAAATAGAGGGGAGAAGAGATGGTGAGAAAGGGGGGGAAAAAAACAAACAAAACACCTGGATCAACCGTATAGATTAAAAAACCAGAAGGAAAACAAAAACAAACAACAAAGAGCAGCATAATAAAAACAACACCATCACAATAAACTAGCTAACAATAGATAACAGTAGATACTTTTTTAATTTCACCTGTTGAGAATGAAAAAAGAAAACAAGCAGAAGAAAACGAGAGCAATAGAGTAAACAACATCACGATGATATATGGGAATATAACTGTAAATACTAAATATTAAACATTATTATTGATCTCATATTAAGATCTGCTGAGGTCTAGACAATGTTTTTTTTTTCTTGTCAATAAACCCATAGAATAGAAAAAGGGTGCACTTTCTTTTTCACAACTCGATATACAAATGAATCAGTAGTTATATTCAGACCTACTGAGGCTGGATTTCACCCATTTAAAAAAAAAGAATTCCCACGATTTACCTTTTATAAATTTCACTCATCTCTCCTTCAAGGTCATCTTCTGATTGCCCTTTGGACTGCTTTCCACACAGATGCTATTTTTAGATCACTCTGCTCTGTCCCCTTGCACTTGTGTCATTGGTATGCACAGTGGATCTTCCCGAGTATGTGAAAACAGCAACATTTCAACTTGAATTTGAACCCTGAATTGTGTTAGTGTGGCTTAAGTAACCTATGTTTTCAGTGCACAGAAAGACGATTGTCTCCCTCAGATGCTGCAGTCTGACCCTCTAGAACGAATTAATACTGTACAACCCTGTGAATACTTCATAAAAACCATAACCATGGTCCTGGTTTTGCTTCTAACCTTAGATGCAAATTTGAGGTTCACTGTAAAATTGCAAACCGTGCAGTGCAGGTAGTCGTGATGGGATCTAAATATAGCAGCAGTCCTGGAGAAAGTCCAGAGGTGCACGATAAGATCACCTTCGGAGTAGGATCGGATAAATACTGATCTGGTTTGGTTTTTAATGTCTGTAGGCAGAATCCCAGAACTTCCTAATCGTTACTCGGGTAAATATGAAAGGCAGTTATTTGTAGATTAGTAAAATAGACCTTTGTTTGTGTGAGCTGTTCTCTCATGGGTAAAACATGTCCCAGTGAAGTGGGGAGCCAGCAGCTGCTTCTGTGAAAGCGGTTCAGGGTCATTTTCACATGAGAGGATGAAGAGTGATGTCACTAAATTGACTGTCAGTTTGGTTTAGTGGTTGACAGTCCTGAAATTGGTGCAAGTCATACGACTGAGCTGCGTCTGTGCTCGTTCCCAAACTAATGCACATTCACTAAGTGTAATTTCAGACTCATTTAACGTAATTCTCTGCCAGTGGGAAATATTCTGCCGTTTATACCATCTTTTTTTTTTCTTCTGTATATGTATGAGTATATTAGCATTGGTGTCTGTGCAGATTTAGACTTTCAGATGTGACCTTTGTTGTCTAAATGTCAGGGAGATTGGAGAGGGAGCCCACAGAGGTAGGGCAGGCTTATGTAATCTCCTCACTCTGTGTTGCACACACACAAGCAGAGAGAAGGGGGGAAAAAGCTTGTTTGAGGACGGTTGTCATATCTCAGCTGTGATGCCTTGTATGGCTCTCTGTTCTCTGAAAGCCAAGCTTTCAGGAGCCATTGCTTTTATCAGCATGTATGTGCAGAAAGTGCCCTGGAAATTATTTATGGCTTTAAAAATACTGATATATTGCACTCCTTTGGTGTTATTCTCTTAAACTTATTCTGAGGTCTTTTGATTCATTCCAAAGCTCACAGCTCAATGTGAAGTTAGAGTGTAGTTTGGAAAGGGAGTGTGTATCCGTGTGTAGGATGGTTGACTAGGGAGATGGAACTGAAGTGATTCTCCTATGTTAATTTATTCACAATCACGTTGTGCTCCACTCATAATCTGCCAACAATCCCGCAGGCTGGGATGTGCTCATGTTCATCTAAGGTATCACTGTGAACATGAAAGCCAAAATTATGTGCATGCCAATGGCAAACACGTGCATCAGATCGGAGCTCGGGCCATTTTGTCCTGTCACTTTCGATAAACTTAAAACAACTCAACACTGAAAAACATTGCACTGCACACCAGACACTAGTCTCCTTTAGGTCTGAAAGGCTGCTCTGTAGTTGTAGTAGTTGTTCCTCTCTCTTTTTCAGAGGACTTCACCTGTTTCCTGCACAAACTTCTAGCAGTTAGAGTTGATTTTGATCCGCAGAAACTTAACAGAACAACCCCACAAGCACAGCCTCCTTTTCAACCATTCAATCAATATGCTCAAAATGCTCCAGTCACACTAAAAGATATCAAACCACAGCTGCACTTGTTTATGTTGGCCATGGGTGTAAAACGCTAACTAAGCTAGCAGTAACAGCAGTCTGTGTTTCACATATTTCTGTTGCAAATGTGACAGTTTAGAATATATTGCTACTGACTTTTAAATACTTTATTTCTACAGTGGGCTGCTGTTGAAATCCTCCTCATTTCCCAGTGACCGTAGAGTCAGAAAGTTGTTCTTGAGTTTTATTACTTATGCTTCACCGAATCACAACAGTAATCATCTCAAGGTACTTTACAGTGTAAGCTACAAAAATGACAGAAACGAGAAATGAGCAGGCATTTGGCAACAGTGGAGAGAAATAACTCCAGCAGAACCAGGATCAGGGAGGGAGGCCATCTGCCACGAGCGGTTGGGGGGGGCAAAAAGAAAAGCACAGAGATCACAAGTAACAAACAGGACAACACGCAAACAAGAGGAGAGAGAAGACACAGAGAAACGACATGCAGTTGTGGCATCTAAGCACATTTGGTGTCGAGGGGAGGGGATCGAAGGAGAAGTGATTTACAGGGAGCCGCTGAGCCAGTGTGGGCGGGAGATTTGTGATCTCCCTTTCTAGTGCCTGCACCTTCAGTTATTACTACTACAGAAACATAATTTAAGACTATGATGATGTCACATGGCCCATTAAGGCCTTTAAAATACACTTTGGGGTATAACTACAGTTGTTGTTTTTTAAAATATCCTTTATTTTTGGGAAACAGTTACTATGATCTGGTTCTTTTACAAGTGATGTATATTGTTTAGTTTTTCGCAACTCTAGCTGGGGATCTGAGGTCTACCAGCACTGTCAGGTTTGACATATCATGTCCATAAATCCATGTTTGCATAGATCATTGTCAAACAAAGCACATCAAATACCCAATCATTTGATGTCTAAGATATTAAAATGTAAAAACGTCCAATGGGTGATTTCTTTTAATTAGGCACCGCTTGGAACTGACATTTCCTCCGTGAGATCAGTTTCAGCCTTTTTATTGCAGCAGGCAACTGAAATAATTTTTCAAAAGTGGATACCAGTGCTGAAATTTACACGTTTGTCCCTCTGGAGCCATTAGTTTTATAAATCCCATTAGCTGCTTGAAGTTTCAAAGTTTTCCAACTGACCCATCACTTCTATCTAAGGAAACTGATTTATTACACAATTTCAACCACTGGATACATTTCACAGGTATTTCTCTTGATTTAAAATTTCTATGAAGTCAAATGTATAACTTAGAAACCTAAGCACCTAAGAGCTTCTTCTTTTCAAGTAAAATAAAATGATGGCAATGACACATACAGCATGTTCATTAACGTTCATGTAGTACCAGTTTTCCCCTTTTTTCCCCTCAAAGCACTTTTTACACTGCAGGCTGCATCCACAGATACATTTTCAATGCTAACACACATCAGGGGATTCTTGGGGTTCGGTTTCTTGCCCACGGTCACTTCAGCATATAGATCCAGGAGCTGGGGATTGACTCACCAATCTTCTGAAAACTATGCAACCCACTCTAAATCCTGGGCCCCCATGAACAGGATATCTGTTCATGGGGGCAGATATCCTGTGAGAAATTTGCCACCGGTGAGGAGTGCAAGGGTCCACCCAAGAGACGTGACAAACCCCATAGAAATAGTGAGATTACTGAAGACTTGTACATGGTTAAACGTGTATGATTTAACAATAAAGTCATTCAGAAAAAATCTAGTTTAGTGGAAAAAAATTTACTTTGTTGCAACTTAATTGATTAATACTACATTTATGGAGGCATCTTCCATTTTAAAAAAGCAGCAACAGCAACAGGTAACATTAAAACTGTACAGAAATTGAAAAAAATAAATAATTGCAAGGAAATGGTGGTCTTAATTTTATCTCTGCCCTCTATGGAGAGTAGTGTCAGTGTCCTTTTATGTAAGGAACTCTTTCTTTATGGATGCACTTCCTTTGTTTTTGGAGCACTTTATTAGATACTAGAGCAAAGGTAAGTCTGCATCAGGCAGAATTAATGTAGCATAGATGTGGCTTGGATTTTGAACTGCATATGCAAAAAAGGTTGCACTGCAAATAAAAGAAATAACTTTTAAGGTTAGCTCCACAGAGTACATCTAGTCCAAGTTCTCCAGTTAAGTGCACGCTGAACCGGTCTTCACACGAACTTAGAACTTAAAACTTGAGGTTGATCTCTTGAGGTTCATCCACTCCAGCAGGACTGAATTGGACACCTTTAATCCCCGAGAAACCGTTGCATGTCCGAGAGATGGCACCTTTAAACGGTCTTCTTGCATCAGTGAGGTGCGCCCGGTGCACCAGTGGTAATGCAGAAAGTGCATGTATTTGAATATCAAACCAGCTCCTGTCGATGAATCTGCTGCCACTGATAAATTGGCAGACATTATGCCAATAAAATTATAAGATGGTGATCACTTTGAGAAACATGCATCATTACTCTGACATTTATTCTCCTTCATGCCGGGGTTGTTAATGGTAAATGATAAATCACCACGGCACCACCACGATATTTTTAGATAGGGTGGGAGATGAATGAGGTTATGATTCTGGTCTCAGTGGTCGATGTAGTCAGCGAGGGGCTGGCTGTGCCCCTCCCCCGGCTGTAGGTGATGGCTGACGCCGGTAGTCTAGCGGCAGAGAGCTGATCACTATTAACACAGGACCGCCTCTCAGGCTCACAGCCGTTCTCCCTGGTCCCCCACTCACCGGAAGGCAGCTCAGCAGCTGCGAACAGCCTGCGCACAGCCTCCCTCTTGTGTGCTCTGAGAATCTATTGGCCTGAGAGACGGTCGGGTTGAGGGAAGAGGCGAAACACCGGCAGGTGTTGACTAGCGGGGAGAAATCGCGGTGCAGACTGATGACGATGATGATGGTGAGGATGATGCATCTCTTCCCGTTATCTTTATGAATCGCATCGCGCTGTGTGGAGAGAAGTAGGGGCATCTTTTCGTCATTTCTTGCCTAACTGTAATGGAGGATTTCTGGTTGCTTTGAGGCTGCGTGTCTAAGTGTGGAGAGCTGAATACCGCCCGTAACTGAGAGCACAGCTCAGCATCGGCCCGCAGCGCTGCGCCATGGCCTTGGACGTCCAGACTTGCGCGGTGTTTACGGTGATCGCGGTTCTGGTGCTTGTGAACGTGCTGTTGATGTTCATCCTCGGTACTCGTTAAATGGATCTGCGCTTGGGGCCCGGTTCGCAGCGCAGCGCACTTTCACACAGGAGAGGAGAGAACAGCAGTGCGCGTTGGTCGAGAGCGGGGACACCCGGCGCTCCATCACGGCTACGCGTTGAAATGAATGACGTTGGTACAACATAATGTATTTCTGTTTCTTCCCACCACCCTACCACCACCCCCCCACCCTCTCCCTCCTTCCAATCCTTCGTTATGTTTTGTGTCCTCCTCCCCCCCGTTTGTGATAGCTAGTGTTGTCTGGTGGTGGTCGTAGTTGTGCGGATACAGATCTGTGATGCGCTTACCTTTTTCTGTGGTGACTGGAAATTCATTTTCCCCGCATAATAGTATAAACATCTCCTCTCCAACCCACCTTCCCCAACCCCACGTCGATCTTCCCCTCTCCTCCATGTTGAATATTGTGGATTATGCGCATTGATGAATTTTATTCTATAATAATATGACTTTTAGATGGGAAATGAATGTGACGGTGTTTTTTAAAAATTATTCTAACAACGTCCTACTGCTGCATAAGGACTTGTTTTTTTTCCTCCCTTTTGTGATCCACTGTAGCCTCATCCACAATATGGCAGCTAATAGCTGTGCTGTGATATCTCCCCACAAGTCAGTGTGATATTTGTAGCAAATAGCGGTGCAAGTGAGAGGTTTGTGCTGCTGATCACACACTCTAGAGCATCATTGTAGTCTCAGCTGAACAGTAACCAACAGCATGGCAGGGTAGGCCTAATAAAGCAGGGCCTCATCACTCCAGGTTTCCCCCATTTTAGATTCAGCTAAACTGAGCTCCCATTTCACAGCCCCCCCCCATATTGTGCCCTGTTTTCTCTCTTGCACTTGTAGCACCTGTTTCTGAAGCCCACACGTTATGTCACCCAGGCACTAAATGGTGACTAATAAAAAATGCATCATTATATATTTCTTTCAGATGCAATGCAGTCCAAGTGAAAAGGCTTGTCAGCTGGAGATGACAAAAAAAAGTCTTTTTCCTTCCATTCCCTTCCAAGTGCATCGCCATAGTCTAATAAAGGATTGGAGGCAGGTGTCATGAATGTTGAATGAACGTCTGAAATAGATATTCTGAAAGCCCTATCCCAGAGCTGTCCATGACAGTCCTATTAATAGGGATGTTAGACTCACCAGGTTTTCTGAAGATACTGTATGTGCTTCCTCACACTCACTGCTAAGTGCTGTGTGTTTTCTGTGCGTGTGCAGTTAAGTGATAAATGTTGGACTGCAGGTGCTGTGAGATGTGTATTATGAACACAGATACCTCCATCACATGCTGTTGCATGAGGGCTGGTGTTTTCATCTCTGTGGCTGGTACAAACGCATAAACAGCATCCCCCTTTCGGAGACCCTCGCAGGACTGTAAGCATGCAAATCGTCACAACGTCACAAGATCGTAACGTGCACCGCAGTGGTTACGGGTCACATGGCCAACAAACGGAGTGCTAATTACAGATGTGTTGCTCACATGTAAGTATGCGAGCATGTTAAGCGATGTGGGTGAGAGGTAGTCTCGAGTGGGTGTTATGTGCTGTGCCTTTTCAGTCTGCGTCCTGCGCACATCCCGAGCGTTCACACGTTTGTAATTCCACCAGGGCAGGTGCCTTCTAATAGAGTTCTGTTAAATGCTGTGCAGTCAGAAGTGTCAATGTGCAGATGGTGTGCGCGAGTGGGACAGCGGCGTGTGTGAGGATGTGTGTGCATTTCTCACCGGTTTTAAGCAGAGCATCTTTGATTGGCTCCCAGACTCGGGGTATAAGTGTATTACATAACAGGGTTGGCAGACACAGGGAGGACGGACCGCGAGACTCACTCGGTGCATTGGAATACACTACCTTGTTACTTTACGGCTCAGGCTCTCGCGGAGGACCGTCACCTATTCCAAAACAGGGGTTCGATTATCATGATCGTATGAACCGGACTTCTCCATGCATACACTCTCCGAACAGTTACATGCCACAAACATGGTAAGGTTGGCTAAAGGCGTATGTGTGTGTGTATGCGTGCTTGTTCAGGGATGCTATTGGTACTTTGGTGCAGCTGTGCTAAGGTTGGATACAGAGGAGGATGTTGGAATGCAGTGGCTTTACCAGTGCAGTGAATGCTGATGTGTTGCGCTGCAAAGATGATATAAGCAAGTGAATCTGCTTTCTATTCGTACACATTTCCGTGTCAGGCTCCATGTCTGTGCTCTGACATGTAACAGAAAGCACTGTCACAAACGCCTATATAAAGGGAAAGATTCCTCTGCATTCATTTGCATTGACCCAAATACAGGTTTTGCGGTTCAGAGATATCTGCTTAGCCCTCTGATCTTTCATGTAGGAACTGCAGTGTGCCCATAATGATGACATAGGTCATGACAGCTGATAGACACACATGTAATGATGAGTATGATGAGCAAGCCCTCTCTGTGCTTGGCTCTGTGTGTTTACTGTATTATCCAGCTAGGTATGGGGCCGTGCTTAGGCGGGAACGGGGGAAGATTGATTATGTAATGCTTTTAATTTATTCAGACATGTAGAGGGAAAAAAGGATGCAATATATTGGAGAGGGCAGTACTGATCTCATTAGAGAGATGGAGGGATAAACGGAAAGAACTGAGGAGGGAGGAACACTGTGAATGGATCTCCATCCCTCTTTCCTTTGCTCTTTCTGTCTGTTGCCCGTATTACAGCAGATTGATGGGGACAAGAGAGATTGCACTTGTAGTGAATGGGGCTGAAAATGGAGTGGTGCTGGAGGACGACGAGGGGGTGGGAGGGCAAGAAGCAAGGCTGACCTCAGTGCCAAGGCTCATCTCTTCTATGGGCTTCTTTTTATGGTGTAAGTCAAGTGGAGCTGATTTGGCTTCCACTAGTTATTCCTTCAGGTGTTTTTTCCCTAATAGATCATTTAAATTCCCTTTCCTGAACCAGCAATGATTTTTTAATGTTTTTGAGCACTACTTATTGATCCTGTTTCCATGGCAGCGTGACACATGTTTTTGCGGTAACCCTCCTCTCTTCCTGAAGTGGAGCGCTTTGAGATATAGGCTACAGCTATTGTTACCCCAGCTACCTGTCCAAAGTGATGCCTGGCTAAACATCTTTGATCTCCGAACTGTCTGCAGAGGCCCGTGCTGTTTTCCTTTGCATTTTTAGATTTAATTTGAAATTGCAGTTTGTGATTGATTTTAATATTTAATAGCTGAGTGACACTGCAGTTATTCGGTGGTCACTCTTTGTGTGTGACTACTCTCTCACACACGCACACGCGCCTAAATGTGGAAATATTGTGGTGCACCCTGAAATGTCCTTGCCTCATCCCATCATCTTGTCAATATCAGTGAAGCATCCTCATCTGTCACCATGACGACGGCTGTTCTTTCACTTCCAGGCATGGAAGTCCGTCCCTCCCTGTATTCACTTCTCTGCCCTGATTGGCTTATAGCCCCTGTAGCTGTCTCAGTAATCCATCAGGGTGGTGGTCTTGTCTACAGGTTGGAGGGCCCATGTAGCTTCTGAGTTTGACACATGCACACACTGTGTTGTTTCTTATAGACACACTGCAAACTCACTGCATCGGCAGGAAGGTAGAAAAGCAATTTTGTGCTAGACTGAGGTAGAGGTAGGAGGGTCATTTTTGTCTTTTACAATAGACAAAATAATCTTAGATAATTAAAGAGAAAAAAAACAATTAGCTAAACGTATAAAATGAAAGTAGCTCAATAGGATTATGCAAAGGCCTTAAGAGAAGTAAGGAACTAATTTTGTAGCCATCCCTGTGACAGCTATTTCTGCAGGCCTTTGATAAGTCCTTACCTAGAGCCACAGCATCCCTTGTCAGGGTTGGTTAGCGCTGGCTGCTCTGCCCACAGCCCCAGGGACTGGATGCGTGGTTAAGCTCCGGACTGGAGAATGCTGATGAACACTACTGGGGAGAGAACAATTGGGACAAACAGTTGGATTTGTTCCACGGATGCATACACAGGTTTCATGCATACAGAGTAAAAACGTGGGACTACACGCATGCATGGGGTTGTGCTTCACAAGGTAACAGAGCTAAGTGATCAGTGTGACAGATGGTGACGCTTTAGATTGATGATTTCAGGCACTAAAGAACATGTCTTTTAATGAGAACAACCTTTAGCTTCTTCGGTTCCCCTTAAAGAATACTGATCACCTTACAATCTCTAATTGATGCACATCAAATAACTTTGCTCATGTACGTTGCACAAATTCAATCTTTATTTTTAGTGTCGCATAATGTCCACATTATTTATTCATGATTTTAAAGTCAATAGAAAAGATTTGATGAGTCATCCTTTCATGTTTGGTAGAAGACTGCTGCAGATAAAATAACAAGCCCCAGTGACAGCATGAAGGAAAGGAGATTATCCCTTCACATTTGTTTGCTCCTTAGCATTTATATTACATTAACACATGTAATTATTCTAATGTCATAATGGGCCAATTACCGTCCCTGTGTGGAGACTGGTGCTGTGCCACTGAACACAGAATGTTTCCCCACTAACGGCTCTGCCTTTTTTGTATCGTTGTTTTATTGTTGTGTTGTACTATGATCTGTGTTGGCTATTGTGCCGTTCTATTTGCTGTGCAGTCCCCGAGCTGCTAGCGGGCCCTGGCTTTGAGGGCCTATGTTTAACTCCATTAGAAATCTGAGTGGGTTTAACAACAAGGACTCACACATACTGGAGCCAAAATCTGGCATATTACTGTACTGCATTCAGTTTCAGATTTGATTCACTTACCGTTTTGGATCACGTTGGATTGTGTCCTGTTGATCAATGTTTAGTGTTTACTCCTGCTTCACAGCTTCACGTGATCAGAATAATACATAAGGTATTTCTTGTCTCTCCTTCCAATTCCTACAGTTGATAAGTGGAGGTTCAATCGTCAACGCTGAGGCGGTATGGGACCATGTGACCATGGCGGACCGGGAGTTGGCGTTTAAGGCCGGTGACGTCATCAAGGTGCTGGACGCCTCCAACAAGGACTGGTGGTGGGGCCAGATTGATGAGGAGGAAGGATGGTTCCCTGCCAGCTTTGTACGGGTGAGTTAGCTGCAGCCATGGCTGGCCAGCGACCACAGACACAACAGACACCCACACACGTACACAAATGGAGGCACATGAACATATGCACCCGAGCTGATAAATAAACATACTGGAAGGTACACATGCACAATTATTCCGCCTTACACAAACACACTTTCACAAAGCACACACATTAATATGCTTCTTCCACAGTTCCACTGTTAAGTGCTGCTTTATTTTAATAATACATAACACTGAAGAGAGGAGAAAACAGCTAGCGAGGTGCCTTTATCGGATGTTCAGGGACAAGAAAACAAAGATGCTGATGAGCCCCCTCTTTTTTTTTTTTTTTTTAGCGTAGCATCACCTTCAACTTCTATCCTTGAAATCCAATTAAATTTACAACATCCTCGCATTACATCATGATTATGTAATAGCACCCATGTCTTAGTTCAGCTGAATCCAAAAACTGCACGCTGCCGCTGAATGCCTTTCCCTACTACTTTTACTTCTGCTTTCTGTAATTGCACTTCTCTTGGAATGGTGAAGCGTGACTGTACAGGAAGATGTATATTCATAGTTTAACTCTGCGATATGTTTTTGAAATTTCTTTGGATGAAAGCGGAAGGCTCCCCGCCTAAAGTCTTAGTCCAAGGCATATAATAATAAAAAATATTTTAATTAGACACAATTTATGATGCAAAGTAGAATATATCGTTGAACATTCCTGATATGGTTTAGCGTCTTTATGAAGGAAGGAAGAATTAGCATCTTTGCTGCAGTTGAAGGGATCCCACAGCAGAGCACCCACCCAGACACTTTCCATGGTCATTCCCACCTGTCCACCCTTCCATATTCACTCCTGAGAGGGCAGGGCAGACAGGCTGACTGACTGTCAACCAAAAAGTATCTTTCTGTTCTGTCATTCTCTCTTTCCAAGGTGGAACCCCACCCTCCTCAGCCCCAAACAAAACAGGTTTTCTATATCAACCCCATAGCAACTCCACGGTTCCAAAACACCACGTCAAAGGTGCGTTTTTTTCCCCAGCTTCATCTACCCATCCAGCCTGCCCGCCCACCCGCCCGCTCCAGTCTGTCCACGCAACGTGCCCTCGACATTACCAAACATTAACGTTATCACATCATTCCTCAACGGGCTCGATAGAGAGGCAGAACTGATGAGTCAAAAGTAAAGCTAATGTGAAATGTCTCCTTAAAGGGCCATTCTAAAAAAATTGTACAGATGTATTCACGTAGAATTAGATGGATTTGGGAAAAATTACTCATGGTTTTTTTTTATAGTTCAATTATGGATCATTCTCTTCAGTACTCTATTTACTATTGACTCTGACTATTTCTCAGTCTTAATGCTGTGCTACTAGTTCTCGTCTGCAGTCAGTGCTCTACCACCCGTCACTCTGCTTGTCTGTGGCGCTACATTCCTCATCTTGTGTTTGACATTCTACCCGTCGGTTCTTTGATGTTCTCTTGGCAAACTGTGTGTCATCAGGTGTTGGCTGCTGGGCATCTGAAAACACGCTCACTTGGCCCTTTCTATGAGCGAGAGTGGAATACACGATGTGTGTGGATTTCTATGTGTGTGCGTGAGTGTCGGTGAAATCACGAGGTGGTATTTGAGCGTATATGCATGCATATGTGTAGGGGGCAGATTTTGAGTCACGCATTAAATGCCCTCAGAATATGTGCTCGGTCTCTGAGAGAGGCTTTTTTATACTCTGGAGTGTTTGGCAGTGTGTTTTTTGACATGCTGGAGAGCGACTCACTGTCTAAACTACCAGAGGACCTCTTAATGAAGCGCTGTGTTTATGTGTGGGATGTTTGGGTGTGTATGCTTTCATGTGTGACTGGTAACACATTAGGAGAGCTAATATTACTTGTTAATACTAACAATAATCATTATATATAAATATGTTGTCTAATCCCTTTTTTCCCCACCCAACCTTTAAGAAAGCTCTTTACTCATTCGAATGCATGTGGCTCTTGTGTGTGCATGAATGTATTTGTCCTCAGCTGTGGGTGAACCAGGAAGACGGCGGAGCAGAGCCAGCTGAAGGAACCAGCGAGGTACAGAACGGGCACCTGGATCCAACCAATGACTGCTTATGTCTGGGCTCACCCCTCCAAAACCGAGACCAGATGAGGGCTAACGTTATAAATGAGATTATGAGCACAGAGAGACATTATATCAAACACCTCAAGGACATCTGTGAGGTACTAAACATCGGCACACATTCATAAATCACACATCTATATACACTGCTGTTCCCGGCTTTGCTTTAATATGTCAAGTAAGAGCAGGGCAGGTTATAAACTATATGGTATGAAGCTGAATTAATTAAAAAGCAGCAGTCTTTTTGATGCTACGCATCTAGTATCTTGCATAAATTCGTAACACTCCCACATTCACACTTTTATTCCAGGCATTTTTTTTCTTTCTCGTTTGCTAAACAGGCCAAAAATAATGCTTCTTTAGCTAAATGCAAAACCGCAATATGTCAGCTGTACACAGTGGTCCCAGCAGTCCAGACCAAATTTGTCATTATATTATGAATCATCCTGAAGTGACAAGCTAAAATTCACACCTAATAAAAATAAACAAAACCCTGGCCATTTTTATATTATTAGAATTGCAGCTCTTTAAAAATGCTCCCAAGCCAGGAATCTCAGTCTAATAAATAATAAACAGGCATGTATCCTCTATAAAGTGCACACATTGTAACATTTGAATATATTAATAACTTAATTTCTAAAATATTTGGAGCTAGTACAATTTTGCCTCTATATGCTGCATCCTTTGATTTAAATGTCTTTACAACATACACTACATACAGCCTGCTTTTCCCTGGCATGTGTCTGGTCTTTAAACAGTGGTATCTAACTCACTAATCTAAGTGACAATCACTGTTATTTACTGGCCACCACACTAATGATAAAAGGCACTTGACTGATTAACCATCAGCAAGTGTGAGCACCTAAAAGAAGACGTTTTGGCACTTTGCTGTTCAGGTGTGTGCTCACACAATCCCGCAATCTTCCCAGGAGTACACGTCCCAGCATATTCACTCCATCATCAGACTGCGTGATGCTCGTAAAAACCCCAACGCTACATCTCAGACTCTGCAGCCCTCAGTTAGCATGTTTAAAGTTCATGACAGTGCAATCAAAGAAAGACTGAACAGGTATGGCTTGTTTGCAACCTTTGCCAGGAGAAAGCCTCTTCTCTTTAAAAAGAACATGCTTATGTTTTGATAAGCATCTGAAAAAACAGCAAGACCTCTGCAACAATGTCCTTTGAACAGACAAGACCAAAGTGGAGATGTTTGGCCGTAATGCACAGCACACAGGAGTGCTCTATGCTAGAATAAACAGTTTTGAACTTAGACGATTTCCATCACATATTTTCCAATCATCTTTCCCTAAACTGCTCTATACATGTTTGTATTCCAGATCATATCTAGGTAAGCATCTTGTTTAAGAATAGTTGCAATAAAGCGTGGATTTTACCTCTGCACGTCTTGCTAATGTAAGCAACTTTGATCTTCCAAATATTCAAGGACATGCACGGGCAAAGGATTTTCTGAGCTGAGGAACAGATTTGAACAAGCTCACTTTTAAATAATAAAAACTGAAGTTGAAGAGCTAAAAACCAGACCAAGCAATCAAAAATACAGATGTAGAATATTCTGGATTTAAAAAGCCGGTCAGTTCATTAAAGTAAGTTGCTTCGGTGTTTTAGAAAAGTTACAAAGAAGAAGAAATTTTGCACTGCTGAATTCAAAATGATGCTAAGATTTTTTTTGTTATTTAAAAAATTATTTATTGGATGCCTGTAATGTTTTTTATGTTTCTCAGATGTTTTAATTCATCACCAGTAAATGACTTGATCGTTGAAATGTCACATTTCTCAGATACAATAATGTGAAGTCCCTGTTGTGATTATGCATATTTGAACTGAGCCTGACTTTAAGAAACAAAACAAAAAGGATTAGCATGCATATTTCACAATGACAGCAGGAAGAAGTCTGGCTATCTTATATCAGATCTGTTCCCAAAGTGCCAAAGCTTCAGGGCATTTAATTAACTACAAGCAGCCATGGCACAGTTCGAGACCTGATACTCATTTTGAAAAATGTTTGTGCTCATCTGAACAGGATCATCTGTCAAAGCCTCACTGTAGCTGTAACCGGTGTTGTTTGCAGGGCTACTTGCGCCAGTGCAGGAAGCGCGTGGACATGTTTAACGACGACCAGTTGAAGGTCATCTTTGGAAACATCGAGGACATCTACCGCTTTCAGATGGGTTTTGTCAGAGATTTGGAGAAACAGTACAACACAGAGGAGCCGCACCTCTCTGAAATCGGGCCGTGCTTTTTAGAACACGTGAGTATATTTTAGACAAACTTCGACCAAAAATGAAAGAAGAAGAAGAAGAGAATAGATTTTTCTTTTATCTCGTCTCGTTATCTTGAGATAATATTTAAATTGTGGAGCTAATTAACCAGCTAACAGCATCCTAAGATAAGAAGAAATTAATGTTTTAGAAACCATAATCACTCCCCTATTTATATGATTTTTCTTTTTAATTATCCTGACTATGTCCATCTCTACTCCTTTGCACTACAGCAAGACGGTTTCTGGATTTATTCAGAATACTGTAACAACCACTTGGATGCCTGTATGGAGCTGAGCAAACTGATGAGGGATGGCAGGTACCAGCACTTCTTCGAAGCCTGTCGCCTCCTCCAGCAAATGATCGACATCGCCATAGATGGCTTCTTGCTCACGCCCGTCCAGAAAATCTGCAAATATCCACTCCAGTTGGCCGAGCTTCTTAAATACACCGCACAGGAGCACAGGTACAGTACGCCGAGGCCACAAATAACTTTTCAGCTGTTTCATTTGTTGCCCTTTCATAGAAATGCATTTGCTTCTAAAAGTGAAGTCATTACTGATGCATCATTTTGTTCCAGATGCATTGTGTTGCAATGCAGCTGTTGCAGGTGTTGGGTTTAAACCACTGAAGCGGTAATTATCCATGCATGAACTGAAGCAAATGTTGTTTTGTACTCTCTTTTTTTTTTCCTTTTTTTTTTTGAAGAAAACATCTCATTACGAACTCTAAGTTGTCTTGAAAATACTAAATTCCACTGTTCATATATACAGTATTCCATTCCACACACACACATATATATATATATATATATATATATATACATCAAATAACTTTGCTATATATATGTGTGTATATATATATGTAGAGAGAGAGAGATAACAGGTTAAATATGAATTGAGGATTATTTTCTTCGGGTGTTGGCACACACACAACAATCTATGTTTTTGCAGCACAGAAGCAGAGTATGTAATCTAAACATTTGCTGATGAGCTTTCATGCATTAAACGCATATGTGCGCATCCAGATGTGCAAACTCATGCGTGCAAACCCACGGAAACATGGTGTAAGTGATTCAGCATGTCTCAGCCAGCTCCAGGTCATTCACAAACCACGCGTTCTCAGCCAGAGAGGGACAGGTGCCAGCTCTGCCAGCGAGGCCTGCCAGATCGCAGTGTTTGACTGTTAGGAGCAGTGGAGAATCTGCCAGATATAGGACTCTCTCTGTCACACAAGCACACACACACACATATTATCTTCCAAAGTGAGGATTGGATCTGCAGCACATCTAAGCCAGAGGGATAAATCCAGCTCAGTTAGCAAAGACGCAGCCGGAGTTAACTGTGAATAGAGAAAGTGGCTGATTAAAATTAAATAGCAGTGTCTTTTTTCCCTTTTTTTGAGTGTGTTCCAGCAGATTTACTACTGTTACTTGAGTTTATAACCCCGCTCTTTAATAGGCTACTCTGTATCATTAACTACTACAACATTACATGCCTTTGAGTGGCCAACCACCAAGAGCTACAACCCTCTTAAACACCCAAGAGTAATTATGTGTGCACTGTGTCTGTAGTGACTATCGATACGTGGCAGCAGCGCTGGCAGTAATGCGGAACGTCACCCAGCAAATCAACGAGAGGAAGAGACGGCTGGAGAATATTGACAAGATCGCCCAGTGGCAAGCCTCGGTTCTGGACTGGGAGGTATGTGTATGAATGTACCGTACTGTACTGAACAAAAGCTTAATGTTTATGTTTTTATGTTTTCCCAAATGGTGCCATTAATTCCTAAAATGTGGGGCGTAGACAGCATTTACACCCAAAGCATCTCAGACTAAAGAAAAGGGTCCATCAGCAACACCTATGCCTTTGTTTTCATTTTACCACCAGAAAGGGTCTTTGCACAAAGGGCAATAAAAGAAATCCAGCCATGGCCAGCAGCCCGTAGTAGCAATGTAAATTACATTGAATGGTTGTGATATGCTACAGTAAGCTCCCCCGCCGCTGCTTTTCCCTGTGGGCTTTTCTCTAATTTTTTCATGGCAGATTCGGGTTGAGTGAGTTTAAAATACTGAGATATTTTGGCGGCATTTTCAGACGTTTAGTGTTAACTATGAGGTGTCAAACTGGAGAAAAAATGTTAAGAACAGCGACACAGAGAGATTAAAGCGGTTAAATTGCCCGTTAACGTGCTCGAGACTGACGTGTGTGAGAAAGTGTTTGTTTGAGAAAGGGAAACAAATGAATGCAGATGATTTGATCTGCAGACTCTTTTCAAGAAACTCTGTGAATCAAGCGCAGGCCTTCCTGGGGGCAACAGTGCTGCTCGTTGATAATAATTAATTTACTCTGATGGTAGTAGTTTCACTTGCAGAAATTCACACTGCGACACACACTTACTCAGAGCATACTTTTTATTTTATCACCAACAAAAACAGTAACATACAACAATAACAATAAGAATATATCATAATATATTTATGCTCTCTCTTTAATAAACAAGCAGAAGAAAATGAGCAAAAACGCAAAAAATAAAATCCAAAGGTTACGTTATAGTCTCCTGCTGCATTTCAGATGTGTCCTTTGTATTTAATCTGTGTATGAGACTGGATATAAAAACATTTACTTGTGCCGGTAATTTTTTTATTTCTTTGCAAAAAAGTGTTAAATAATAAAGAAATAATAAACAAAATAATGTCTTTATAACTACTTCAAGGCATCCTGGTGCATTTTAGTCGACAGATGAACTCCTGTTGGGAAGTTTTAGTTATACTTACAGTAACGTAGTGGCTTGACTTGAAGTTGAGTAACATCTTTCCTCTGCTCCTTTTTCATTGTTACACACATAGTCGAGACACGGTGAAACACAAAGCAGAGGAGACTAATAAGGCAGAGACTCTCACGCTGGCCTACAAAGTAATGACTGCAGTAATGTAAATAACATAAATAAGGTAGTTTGTTTTGACTTGCGTTGCCAGCTGAACACTCTGGACCGCCATCTTATGTTTAAATGATGTGACTGTCTTAGTCTCTTTTTAAATGCCTGTAGGCCGACGAGTGCTTTTTTACTAACATACCAAAAAACAGATGAGCTAGGATTGAAACACACACAGCAGGAAAGCGAGTGTTTAAAAACTGAAAAAGACACCTTGATTTTCAGAGCAGGACGTAACTGTGTGTTGCCTGATTTCCAAAGGATTAATCCAGCAGTTTACTACTGCACTTTGCAAAGTTGGGCAGCTTGTAATAAGATTTTATTTTATTTACTAGTTGGTTTCAAGATTGGTTGGTTTCAAGCACTCCCCCTTCCTAACCTGGAGAGACATTTAGATGTTTCAGCCTGTAAAAAACGTTCCATAATTCCGATTTATCCCTGATGACATGATTATGACATTATCAGGTTTAATTTCCAAGACTTCTTTGTGAACCACAAAATATATTATGTAACTGTTTCCACAGGCTGAGTGCGACTAACGGTGATGAGTAAATAAATTTTTGCTGTAGCAGGAGTATTCTTTTCATTCGTTAACTCTTTAACTGTTGTGTTTATGTCTAGGGGGATGATATATTGGACAGGAGCTCAGAGCTCATCTACACTGGGGAGTTGTCATGGATCTATCAGCCGTATGGACGCAGCCAACAGCGAGTCTTCTTCCTCTTTGATCACCAGCTGGTCCTCTGTAAGAAGGTAAGGCTGTGTCTCTCTTCAACGTCTTCCCTTTATTTAAAGACTTTATTGAGTGAAAACATGCTTGGAAGCTAAAATGTAGCCTCCCTCCACTCGTGTTCTTGGAAGTTGCAAGATCACATGGCTGGTGACAGAGACGCTTGAAGACAATGTGAATTCTTACAACCTGAAAACAGATTATATAATGCTGCATGAGACGCACCAGCCCTCGCTGAAGATGCGTTCAAATCCTCAGTGCCTTTCACAAAATGGAGCTTTGGTAGTTTAGGCTCTAATGCACCAAGGCTGTGCTCGCCTGTCAGACGAATGTTCACGCCTGGATTGACTCAATACACGCACAGAGATACAGACACAAATGCAGGCAGACACTTAGACACAAACGCACACAGAGGCTGAAAAACTACATCACGAACACACACGTGTGGAAGCAGAGGAACAATAGTTTTATCACTACACAGACAAACACACACACAAAACAAAAAACAAAGACTTGGAGTTATATTGTCTTTCCACGCACACACACGCCCTCCCCTGACTTGTCACATTTGAACATCTATGGCACCAGAAATGAACTCAGGTGTGTCCTCAGACCTCTCTGTGTGCCTGCTGTTCTGGTCCACTAACAAAAATCTGCTCCGAGTCATTCTACATTATAAATTCCAGTCTTTGTTTTTATTCTTGCTTATCCAGCATCCTCAGTGCTACATATGTATCGGCTCCTAAGAGCCCTCGGGATGCGTGAGGAGCACATTACATGTTGCCTGCCTTCTTTTCCTCTCATCTCTTCCTTATCAGCACAAAGATGCACATTTGCCTCTGCATGCTTATTAAAAGACGCCCGATCCTTTCTTTGTACCTTCGTCGACCTCGCAGCGTAACGGGATGTTCATTTCCTCCTGAGGGAGGGGTCGCGGCGAAGAATTTTTCATGTGGCCATCTTGTTCCTGCAAATGATGAAAGTTAGAAGGGTTACAGTTATTGTGCTGTGTGCGCGCGTGGAGAGCTGAAATGCAAAGCAATAACAATGTCAGTCAATACTCATTCATTAGTTGTGTTTGTGTCTTTTGCAGTATGTGTTTTATAGCTGCTGGTGTGTTGGGCTCAGGTACTCAAAAATCATGTTGCTCAGAAATTAATAGACAGAAAGTTGAAATTTCAGAACTAAATTTTGAACCTTTAACTGAAATTTCTTCTTACTAAAAAGGACATATTCCATGACCTGACATACACCAAAAAAAGCCCTTTTCACAATTTACAACAGAATTTTCAGTTTTACACAGTAAAAAAAAAAAAAAAGGTATTTTCTATGAATTCACATGAGATGTATTTTTTAAATTTCAGGTTCTTTTATTTCTTTATTTCCTTTACAGTGTAAACCCAATGGGCCGTCCTGAAACATATCTGATTTAATAAAATGTTCTTTTCATGCGAAAAAACAAAGATATTGCTAAAATTAAGCTTTTTCATCTTAAGATAGCTCAGGAATTACATTTGTAGTTGAACGTCTTCATGTGCTTAGTAAATGGACATTTTTAAAAAAAAGTTACTAGGCACTGTTATCAGGCGTTATTAGGCACCTTCACTGATGTGGCCCATTTAATATGAAATTACACTGGATGCACCCTGTGATGTTAGATGAGTTTGAGACCCCTGCTATACAAATATTCGATTCATGGCGGTGTCATTTTACAGTCATTCGTCTGGTTTTAGTGTGTATCTGATAATCTAGTGCCATGCGTCCTTTTTTGTGATATTAGGCAAAGAACTGAAAAATAGGGCTGTTTTCTGCAGCGTGTGAGTGAAAGGTGTCACGTAAGGCAGACTCTCGAGATACCGTGTTTGTCGGCTCCTCTAAGATTCAGCACACACACAATGACAAAAATCTATCTGCTCTTCACCAGGATCTGATACGCCGGGACATCCTGTACTATAAGGGCCGCATTGACATGGATCGCTACGAGGTGCGGGACACTATAGACGGGCGTGACGAAGACTTCAACGTTAGTGTGAAGAATGCCTTTAAATTGTGCAACAAAGACAGCGAGGAGATCCACATCTTCCTGGCCAAGAAGCCAGAGGAGAAGATCCGCTGGCTCAGGGCCTTCGCCGAGGAGAGGAAGATGGTGCAGGAGGATGAGAAAATTGGTTAGTCACACACCGTTCTACACCTCCCTGTTTGAAAACTATTAGTTTTGTTCACAAAATGCTGGAACTTCAGTTTATTCTTTTGTATATTTATCACATTTACATAGATGAGATCGTCAAGCACATTTTAATATTTTACTAAGAAAACCTGAGTAAATCCCGAGTTTTTAAATGGTGATTTCATTCATTAAGGGAAAAAAGCTATGCCAGTCTACCTGGCCCTGTGTGAAAAAGTAATTACAAAGCCATTTCTAAGGCTTTGGGACTCCAGCGAACCATGGTGAGAACTAATATTCAGAAAGCGGTGACAGTGGTGAACCTTCCCAGGAGTGACTGGCCTACCAAAATTACTCCAAGGATGGATGCATTAGCGGCTCATCCAGGAGGTCACAACAGAACCCAGAACAACATCAACAAGAACTGCAGGCCTCACTCGTCTCAGTTAAGGTCAGCATTCATGATTCAACAATAAGAAAGAGGCTCGGCAAAATGTTCAAGGCGAAAACCACTGCTGACCAAAAAGATCACAAAATCTTCTGTTGCATTTGCCAGAAACCATCTTGATGATCCATAAAACTGGGAAATATCTTCAAAAGCGGAACTTTTTGGAAAGTTTGACCCCATTGCATCTGGCAAGGAGCTAACAAGGAAATCGTACCAACAGTCAAACATGGTGGTGGTAGTGTGATGGTCTGGAGCTGCTTTGCGATCGTGGCTCAAGAGTTGGGAGTTCGCCTTGTAATCGGAAGGTTGCCGGTTTGAGCCCCGGCTCGGACAGTCTCAGTCGTTGTGTCCTCGGGCAAGACACTTCACCCGTTGCCTACTGGTGATGGTCAGAGGGCCCGGTGGCGCCAGTGTCCGGCAGCCTCGCCTCTGTCAGTGCGCCCCAGGGTGGCTGTGGCTACAATGTAGCTGCCATCACCAGTGTGTGAATGTGTGTGTGAATGGGTGGATGACTGGATGTGTAAAGCGCTTTGGGGTCCTTAGGGACTAGTAAAGCGCTATACAAATACAGGCCATTTACCTTTGCTGCTTCAGGACCTGAATGACCTGCCGTAATTGATGAAACCATAAATTCTTCTCTCTACCAGAAAATCCTGAAGGAGAATGTCTGGCCAGCAGTTCATGCCTTGAAGCTCAATAGCACTTAAGCTATGCACCAGGACAATGATTCAAAAACACACCAGCAGGTCCACTTCTGAAAACACAAAAATTAAGGTTGTGGAGTGGCCTAATCACTTCAGCCTGATTGAGATGCTTTGGCATGACCATCCATGCTTGAAACCCTCCCCTGTGGCTGGATTAAAACAATTTTGCAAAGAAGAATGGGCCAAAATTCCTCCACAGTGATGTGAAAGAGTCATTACCAGTTATTGCAAGCACGTTATTACAGTTCTTG
>NW_024582380.1:1671680-1674851 GCF_018398535.1 Haplochromis burtoni
CCTTGTTGTCAGCAGTTTCATGTGCGACCTGTTCTTTCCAACCAAAAGGAGCGTGGTTGTAGGTAACGTTACAGATCAGCAGATGCAGACATCAGTGTTGTTTTCTTGTCACAAGCATGAGCCTCTTGTGATGGTTACAGGGCCATTGCTGTCTGCAGGGTGATGCACCTTTTTTATCTCTGAGGTTTATAGATTTTGAATCTGAAAGACCAAAGTGATAATTGGGCTTTTTCTCCGGCTGGCTGGGCTGTGATCAAAATGTAGCAGAAGGTGATAAACTACAAAGTGTTTTTCAGACTGGACAGGATTTTGTTTATTGCTGGGACTGAATGATGCTTCCTCTAGTTTCCACATACAGTAAAATTAGCTCTCAGGAGCTCTGTGAATTCCAAATTAAAGAAGTTTTACTGTATTTTAAAGTTATTTAAATAAAACTTTTTTAATCTGCAGACCCTGTGTGAAACTTCTCTCCAGCACATAACGCTGTTGTCTTTTAGGTTTTGAGATCTCTGAGTACCAGAAGCGACAGGCAGCCATGACAGTGAGAAAAGTGACCAAACAGAAAGGTGAGGCAACAAGAAGATATCAGGTGATTTCCCTTTTTTTTTTTTTCCTCGCTGGTGTGCTCTGTCTTCTCATCGCTGTTTACTCTTCCCTTTACCTGCTCTGTTTTTTTGCTTTCTACACCTTTTTTGACACATACTTTGTTTATGGATGGACCTAGACTAGCCTTGTAAGTCTAAGTAAGCTAGAAAAGTCACGAGCGTTCACGCGTTCTCGCTATATTACTTCAGATGTATCTCCTTTTAAGTTAAATGTCTGTCAGCCTATACATGAGACTACGTTGAAGATATGACCTGATATGAGTTGTAAAGCAGCTGTTAAGCATCAATGAAAAGACAGAGGGCTGTTTGCATGAAGTATTGAGTTTAAAGGAGGATGCCGGTGTTCATGACATGTGGGTCCTGTGTCACGCTTGCCTTGAAAGTGATTTAAAATATTGCACAGAGCTTGAATTTTTCTTCTCTTACTGAGGAAAGGCCTCTTCCCACTGCACATGTTTCGCAGAAGGTGCTGAAAAACGTTTTATCACTTGTAATTCTAATGCTGAAACACTCAACACCCTGTTTTAGATTTAAACAAACTGCTTGGTTTCTGAGCCAACTACTGTTTTGTCTATTTTTATTCAATGCAGACCTTTTATTTATTTGTTTATTTGAATAGGGACTACATAGCATGAACCATGTCGCGCAGCACAGCATGGGCTAATAAGTTAATTTGCATTGCTAAGTATAGAATATAAGAACTTCAGGACTCATAACATAGCAAAGCACACACTGTAGTATAGTGAAGTGCCATATGACAGGGATCCGATTATTCGGGAACAGCAGGATTGATCCCTCTTTGAAGGAAAAGTGATCGTAATCCGGATCCAGTTTGAGTCCCCCTATACGAAAAATCCTGAAACCTGTTTTTACAATTGAGGATATAGGCTATATTGCCAAAAGTATTCACTCGTCTGTCTTCACACGCATATGAACATGAGTGACATCCCATCCTTAATCCGTGGAGTTTAATGCCGGTCCAACGTTAGCAGCTTTAACAGCTGGGACGGCTTTCCACAAGGTTTAGAAGTGTTTATAGGAACTTTTGACCATTTTTCCAGGAGCTCATTTGTTGGTTGGATAAAAAGGCCTCCACCCTAATTCATCCCAAAGATGTTCTTTCAAGTTGAGATCGGGACTCTGTGCAGGCCAGTCAAGTTCTTCCACACCAAACTCGCTCATGCCTGTTCACTGGTGCACAGTCATGTTGGACTACGTTAAGAGTTCCTAAGGGTTCAGGCCCAACTCCTGAAAAACAACCGCACACCACAATATCACGCCCACCAAACTTTATACATGGCACAATGCAGTCAGACATGCACTGTTCTCCTGGCAACCACCAAACCCAGACTCGTCCATCGGATTGCCAGACCAAGAAGCGTGATTTGTCTCTCCAGAGAACTGATCGAGCTCTCTAGAGTCCAGTGGTGGTGTGCTTTACACCACTGCATGTGATGCATCAGCTGCTCAACCATGGAAACCCATTCCATGAAGCAATCTACGCACTGATCTTGATCTGAAGGCTACATGAACTTTGGAGGTCTGTAGCGATTGACTCTGCAGAACGTTGGCGACTTCTACCCACATCAACATCAAGTGACCCCGCTCTGTGATCTTACGTGGCCTACTACTTCGCTTCCACTTTGTCATAATAACACAAACAGTTAACTGTGGAATATTTAGAAGTGGGGAAATTTCACGATTGGACTTGTTGCACAGGTGGCATCCTATCATGGTACCACGGTGGAATTCACCAAGCTCCTGAGAGCGACACATTCTTTCACAAATATTTGTAGAAGCAGTCTGCATGCTTAGGTGCTGGATTTTATACACCCGTGACCATGAACGTGATTGGAACACCTTAGTTCAATGATCTGGATGGGTGAGTGAATACTTTTGGCAATATAGTGTATATAACAGTGCCTCACCAATCCTACTAGATGCTTCACATGTTGCTGATCCCAAAGCTCATACTGGAACTACAAGGGCAACCTGATTACGTAATTTTAATGTATGAGTAAAAGTATTATTAGAAAATCTAATAAAATGATCAAAACTTAGCTTATTTGATTTCTTTTGTTTGATAGGGTGAGCTTCCCTACTTCCTATCCACACTTTTATATCATCACAGAGGGACTTGATTGCAGTAAATGCTGCATGTGACCGAGAGGTTATACAATAGCTTAAATATGCAAAGCCTGCAGAGTGTAGCATTGGAATAACAGACTGGGTATTCACAGTATTCACAAAATGTAATGAGAAGAATCATCAGAATTCTTTTTTTAAGGAATGGACACACAAGCTTGCAGTGATTTTTAAAATACATGGCTTGATTTAAAGTTTTTGCATACAAAACGTGTTTTGTTCCCCAGACACAATACATATGTGTGTAAATTAGTCAAACTTATCCCATTCTTTACATACTAGCATGTGTGGAGTCACTGCAGCCTCTACTGACAACCGTGTGAGACTCGCGAATCTCCTCCTTCTAAAAGTACGTGTTTTGATAGTGAACGACTAAAGCATTTTGAAATCATATGATTTTTTTTGATTCATCCTATATTTA
>NW_024582380.1:1675504-1696224 GCF_018398535.1 Haplochromis burtoni
GCAGGTGTGGAGGAGATCAAAACTCCAGACATCCAGAGGCCCCCAGAACACAAGAGACCAAGGAAGACCAACAGAGGGGCCGCTGCGCCACTGTCCCGGAAAGAGCTGAGGAGCTCTTTCCAATTGATTTTAATGATCAGACATTATTGTCTGTCTCATGCAATTTTATAAGACAAATGCTGCATTCAGTGGGAATTGGCCATGAGAGTGGTTGTTGGTGCTTTTGGTGCAAACAGAAACAAAACAATAGCTGTTTTGGTGAACACTGAATGCTGTGATATCTCGTAACATGTTCCACAGTTGGTCATGATTTATAATAAAATAGGGAGATTATGCCTTTTCTTCTAATTTACAGATTGAAAGTGTTCTGTTTTAATGCTACATATGTGACATTAAAAATCTATGACACATGTGTGGTATCAAAAACTGCATAGAGACCTACACTTGCCACTTATCTCGGTAAAAGAAGGAAGACGTTGAACAAGTTATTCAGAATGATAATTCTCGACGAAGCATCGGCGACAAAGCACCCACATGTCCAAACTGCCGGTATCATCCTTTACTATTTAGCCATTTTAGTGCTAGGCTAGATGTTTGTACATTTACCATTACTGATGTTCTTGCCAGTTTCACAATAAGCATGACCATCCATTAAGGTATTAATGAACTAATGACCACTGCTGGAATGTTCTCTCTGACATTAGGAACCCAGTAGATGTCTGTCAGAAGTAAATGTTGTCTGTTTCTAAGTGCTATATGTGTACATTGGCTGGCACAAGGTGAAGTACTCTCTTGAATTTCAGATTCATTTATAGATTTCATCTTGAGAAAGAGGGCCATGTTGTATGGACATGGTTTGAAAATGATAAAGGTATATGCATTAGAGTTCTCCTTAGAGCTAGCACAATAAGATGCCATGGCAACTGCTAAGCAGCATTGGGAGGTGTTGTGTCTAACGTTGGCATTGGAGCATGCGGTCACTGTCCAATCTGTTTACAAGCATTATGCTGTCTATAAACAGATAAACAGGTTCCACTAACACAAAGAGATCGAACCCTTCTAACTGCTAAAACAGCGTCTGGCCAAAAACAAAAGACACTGTTTCTCATCTTCTCATATTCTTTTCCTAAGATGCCATGGCAACTTTTGAATATTTCATCTCCAAATATTGATTGTATTTAATAATGACAGTAGCATAGTTGTGATGCTTGTAGACTGTAGCTCGACGACATTGTAGACTGTAGTTAAATGCATATTAACAGCTTTCTGTTGGCTCTATTTTCGCCACTCTTGTGTTCTCAAGTGTCGAGGGTGCTATTCAAACAAACGTGCTGTTAACAAACATGGTGGAACAGCGCCCCTTTGTCCAAATGCTCGATTTCATCGGCGTATCAGTTGTAATCTGCTGCTTCTCTTGTTTGCCCGCCACAGAGTTTGATTGAATAGCATCCTTAGTCTCCCTTGTGTCATTGCTAGAGCTGAATCTCCCAATTCAGCTTTCATCATATATTCATCATATTTTCGGGATTAATATGCAGGAATGTTAACAGTGAAGGCCCATTTTGTATGTCTATGTGCCTGTTTTTGTGGAAGCATGACTTGATGTTGTGTTGTTGTGCCTGTTCCAGATGCAGTACTGATAACGTTTCCTCTTTGCTATCTGCCTCCCTCCTTCTTCTTTTTTTCTCTTTTGCTTTGTGCCCTGCACTGCCTCCTTGTCCCCTCTCCCTCCCCCACAAAACCTTCTTGCTCTTTTTTTGTTTTGTTTTTTGGCGCCTGCCTTCCCAGGTGTAAACAGGTGCACGCCCCCTTCATACCCGCCCCCACAGGACCCCCTCAGTGTGGGGCAGTATGAGGTAACGGAGGACATGGCACAAGGAGAGGTTTTTGAATTCAGTCAATCCAAAAGAGGCCAGGCTCCTTTCTGGCAGAATTTTAGTAGATTAGCTCCATTTAAGAAATAGAGATACACAGACTCTTCCGATGGACCAGCTATTTTTCTTAGAAGCACTAAACACTGGATGATCATGTCCCCCCTCCCCCCCATGATGAAGAAAAATACAAAAAAAAACCCCACACAAACACGAGACTTTGAAGTTAAGGACCAATGTTAATATAGAGTGTGATTGGAAGCTGCGAGAGGACTGAAGACTTGGATTTAAAACAAAGAAAAAACATATAAAAAAATAAACACAACTTTACAGTTCATATATGTTAGTAACATTCTTAGTTATCATGCTTCTCCGGCTGAGTCAACTGTCACAAACTCTTCCCCCCTTTCTGGATAATCACGCCATCTGAATGTCCTGAAGTCATCGAGATTGTTACATGAGATCATTTTCAATCCATCTTCTGGAAAGAAACACGAGGCCAAGCCAAGTCATTCCCAGTAGTATGATTGTGACCAAAACAAAAAAACTACAAAAAAAGCTGAGATCTTGCTGTGCTGCTATGAGAGATTGTTTGATGCATTCTTCTGAATGCGAGACGACGACCTCAGCCAATCGCCGCGGCCTGTGAAGGACTTGCCAAGCTCGGCTGTCAACCTCACCTCTGAGTTAGCTCCATCCTGCCACTGATCATGCACCCATCCAGCCATCTCTGCGCTGCTGATGTCTGCGTTTGGACCTCCTCCTCGCACTCAGAGCTTCATTCTCTTCTCTGTAGCAGCTTGCATATAATAGCCCCCTCCTCTCTCTTTCTTTTCACAGTCTGACATTAGGTGTTCCCTTCCTTCTCCACATCCCACTCGTCCTCTCTATCTCTCCATCCACCTGCTCTGCCTCTGTGAGTCAGTGGCTCTCAGAGGAAGAGTTTCACTCTTTTGTAAACCTGCCATTGGCCGTGATGTGATGATGGGTCAGGGAACAAATCAATAGGCGGAACATCAATAGTATATTTACATCCGTTCACCAACCACTCGTGACAGGGTATTCATGTCCGATCGCGCTGAGGGGGTGTGTGCGCGCGCTGGATTTGGCAGTGAGCTTAGATGAAGCAGCTGGGAGCAGGAGATAGGCCGGCAACGGTCCGCCTGCCTTGTGCCACAGCCCCTCTCCCATCCCGCCCTCCCTAGAGACCACCCCTGTAGCACTGTGCTGGCACCTGGGTGGAAAAGAGGAAAAAAAAGCACAGCCTACCTCCAGAAAACGAGCGGTAAAAGTGAAGTTGTGATGCATTGGCCAAAAGAATAACATGTCAGCTGTCAAAGAAAAGACTTCGGTTGATTATTTTGTGTCACTCCCACTGTAAAAAAGCACAGCACGTACTCCCGTTTTGAGTATGAGCGATACAAATATCAACACGTCAGTGTGACCAATAAGTAAGAAGCCCATCCAGTATTCAAGGGGGTGGGGGGTGTCTAAAAAAGTGATAATGATTTGTGAAGTGGACCAAAACTAACTGGGGAAACAAAAAAGTCCACCGCAGCAGCGCAAGCCGATACCGTATACAGAGGTAGAAAGGCGAATTTAATCTGTAGCATGCAGGTTTCCTCTGACACATTCATACATCTCTATAGACTCCAGCTCCAAACCTCTGCTTTCTGCCTCACCCCTCCTCACGTTGCCCCACTCCCCCCAGATCTGGCAGTTAGCTCCAGCTCTGCTTAAGTGATTTCCAAAGGACTGTGGCGTGATCAGATTGGTTTTGTTTAATCAACAAAAACGTGTGTGAAGCCGTGGTCTGCGAGAGATCCTAGCATTATAGAGTCCTTCAGCAGTAAAAGAGAAGATCTGAGGAAGCGAAGAGGAAAATCTTACATGCATCGTGAAGACGTATTCTTTTTTTCCCACACTTGGAATGTAAGTGAAACATCTGTCCACGGTTTGTGACCACGTTTTGACCTCAGACACAGGAGTACATTTTGTGTTGAATTATATCACCAGATGGACAGTACATATACAGTTTGACAATTTGTGCAATGTGATATATCATTCTATATCTATCACTATTCACTACAGCGTGATATGAAAGAGTTATATTGTTCTATGTCATTTGTTTGCCTTCTTATAGGCCTTATAACCTGTTGGAGAAAAAACAGACCTTACAATTGCTTTGTATGTTGTAATTTATGTTTTGTTTCAGTAAAGGAAGTTGAGAAATTGGGTGAGTTGGCTGCTGGTGTCTGTAGAGATGGCTCCCAGTGAGATTGTTTTGGAAGATAGTTCTTCTGGCTGGGACGGCAAAAAAAGATATGGTTCCTAGGCTATCGTAACCTCAGGTCCCTTGTTATGGCCCGCTCTGCCTACCTTCCCTGCTCCCTCCAACTCCCTGCTTAACACTACCACCAGTACCAACATACAGATACAAGCATGCAGGCAAACGCACACACTAATAATCATGCTTACTTGCTGGCCCGTTCTGCTGCGGAGAGGAGAGATGCTATCTAACAGTGCCTTCCAGCATTCCACTAGTGATTATCTATTCAGTTTCACAGGCAGATTTGAATTAGTCATGTATTTTCCCTTCAGTGCATCTCTCACTCTCTCTTCCGTTCTGTTCCCACAACCCCCGCCCCTTCCCTAATGCACACTGGGAATTCCTCGTTCCCCAGTGCACGAGAGCCGCTCGGACAGAAACTTAGGCTACGTTCACACTGCAGGTCTTAATGCTCAATTCCGATTTTTTGATCAAATCCGATTTTTTTTGTCTGCTCGTTCACACTACAAATAAAATGCGCCAGCAAACGCGCTCTAGTGTGAATCCTCAAAGCGGCCGCATGCACAAAAGAAGACGTCACACACAACGCGCTCTGTTTAGACCCAGAGCAAACAGTATTGTTTGACTGTTTCAGACTTTACGTTTCCCAATTTTGCTTTAAGTTATAAAGTTATTTTGTTATTTACATTTGGCCATTATCCTTATTGCTGTTTTAGCGAGGAGCGGTGCTTCAAAGGATAGTTAAAGACTTCTGTCAGAATCTGCAGATTATACAGTACTAATAAAATGTTCACGTTTCTCCAACGTTGTCTTCCCAACAGTTTCACTGACATCTACACTGGATGGCCAGGAAGCGTTTGCGATGTCTTCTCGGGCGCTGATAATTGGTGTCTGTCTTGTGTCAGTGACATAAAAGACGGATTTAATGCGACATGACCATTTAATTAATGACCATTCAGCAGTCGCTTTCTAAAACATCGGATATGTATCGGATTCAGTACCACATACGAAAGTGACCCAGATCGGATTTGAAAATATCGGATTTGTGCCGTTCACACTGTCATACCATGATCGGATATGGGTCGCATAGGGTCAGAAAAGTCGGATTTGATGTGTTTTAGCCTGCAGTGTGAACGTAGCCTTAGTGGTCAGGCCACTTTTTCCATATAAGTAGATACTGTGCTGTTTGACTGCGACCCATTTAAAAATTGAAAGACGACTCATTTTCATATATTATCGCACATTTACATAGGAGCAGTTTTATTGCACATTAGAAATGTATTCCGATTTCAGATGTTTAGAAACATCGACTTCTTTTATTGTGTATTTAACACGCTGAAAAACAGTTTAATTTGAATATATAGTAGGAAGCAGATTTCCATTGGTCAACTTAGGTTCGCGTGTCGATCTATATTATTAAAAGTGAGTTACGAATCAAGAGTCATCTATTTTACCTTTATCAGCTACACACTGTAAATACTGTAAAAAGAACAGATCATATATTTGGATATCGGTATTTTGCGTTGGAGACGAATGTTGTTCCAGTTCTAGCGTGCGGTAGATCTCAGTACCAGGTAATTGCATGCTTGTGGCATCCAATATTTTGCATGAGACTTAAGGCAACACTTAACGAGATCATTTAGTTTTGTTTAACTTCCAATTGAATCTTCTTTTCTTTTTTTTCCCCCGGCAACACAGAGCCATTCATTTGTGTGTACCCATACCATCTCACTAAAGGGAGTTCTTTTCTCTGTCCACCTGTCTCCTGCTCACTTGGCATTACAGGTTGTAGCTTCTGTTTTTTGTATTACTATTATTACTATTATTATTATTTATTGACACATAAGAGGGGAACATCTTTTCCTGAATAAAACACTGAACTGCTGATAGGGAAAATCAAAGGCACTGATGTTCTCTTAGCCCAGATATGATGGGTACTATAAACTCTAGCATCGTTTTAAACCCACACTGCTATGCTACAGACTGCTGGTTAATATTGTTTTCCTAAATATATGACTTTTTTGGGTTTGTTTTATTTTTTTGTGGAATGCCATTATGTGCAGAGGCAAAACGGGTAATCATTTTTCTACGACAACAGTGAACCAAATATGAGTTAGCACTGATCTTGGGTGTTTGTGTATAGATTTAGAGCTGAATAAATTCGAAACCTCTTGGGACGGGCTAAAAATAAACATAATCCTGAAGAGACACACACACAGTATTTCACAGCTGTTCATATCACACTCTTGTTCCTTTTAAGTACAATGACTTGACATTACAAAGCAGTTCCTCGCTTGTATTTATTGACAGCAGTATTAAACAGTACCATTTTGGCCACATGGTTTCAATGATGTATATACGCCGGTTTGAGTTTTCTTATAAAGCTATCAATCTGACCTTGTGCTCCGAGCTGAGAGGATAGCCTTCTGTCCAAATTTATTTCTGTTTTTTCGCTTTCTCTTTCCAGTCATATAACTAAGGCAGCCAAGTTAGTTGAATGCATCAGAAGTTGCACAGATTTATGTAATTCCTTCTAGTCCAGGGTGAGCCAGTAGACGCGTTCACTCACAGTTAGCATAGCAACATCTTCAGTAGGAACTCCTTGGAGTCGGTTATGCAGTCCTGTGCTGTTCCAGAATAGTCAGGGTAAAAGTCTTCAATGAGCCATATGCCGATGTTGGTGTTCAATGGCAACAAACAGAAGACTGACATCCCACATTTGGACACTATTCATTGTATATTACCATCTGGTTTCAGGGTTTGGTTTGGGAGGGGGGGGTGTCTGGATTTTTTTTTTTCAAGTGAAAAATGTACTCACAGAATCCATATCCTTTGTCATCATATGCAAACATTTGTCATTTTCTTTCTTGCTGGCTTTTGAGTTTGATTATTTGTTGTAGAGATGAAAAACCTGAAAAATAATGCCTATTCAATCCAGAAACTGTGAATGGGAGAGTGGAAATGTCAACTGTATGTACATTATATGTTTTGATGTAATCAGAAGCACTGGGAATATGTTGTACTTTGCTGTAAAAAAAATCAATCCATATCTGATATAGCTGTACTTTTTGTTGAAAATAAAACTACAGAACTGCGGGGGGGAGGGTTCGAGGCATCAGTCTGTGAGTGAGAGCATTGTGCTGGCCTTCCTGTCGTGTGACATCATCTCCTGTTTGTTTGTAGGGCCCATTCCTAACAGCTGACACATTAACTCCAGGGTATATTATGTACGATAAATAATATTACAGTGGTAATCACTAATCACACACACACACAAAATAAAACTTTTTTTTTTAAATCAACAAACTTCTAAACACTAAAATTGAATCCTGAAAATAATTATGCTCTAATCAATAAGTAATGAGCGTTATGGAAACATATTCTCCCAGCTGGAGGCACTGAAGTGGAGGCTTTTCATTCTGCTTCCTGGTGTTTTGAAGTCCAAAGACACAAGAATGTTTTTCAGGCAAGATCTAAGACATCCTGTTGTGGTGCAGACAGTGTGTGTGTGTGTGTGTGTCTGGATGTCTAAATAAGTAAGGTGACTACATGTGTCTGTGTAATGTTACCCGAGTGAAGGAGTGAGCCAAAGTGGATTTAGTGAGGTAATATCAGAATAACAATAGTGCCTGTGAGGAGCCTCAGATTTTGATATCCACAACGTATGGTGTTACTGTGGTCTCTAGTGGCCACTGATGTTGTTACACTTCCCAAAGATACAGTATATAAACAATTCGGATGTAAAACAGTCCTTTAGCTTGTTCTGGTAAAAATTTAAAAAATGTATAAAAGAAAGAAAAATTTTTAAAAAGAAGAAAAGCATCACATGGCGTCTGAGGTTTCATGTTTCAAGTAATTTCTCAGGATCAGAGGAATGTCCAAGCTGTCAATTGCAGGCTCCTTGTTAGCAAAAGGGAGGTATCCTCTGATTGCCAGTCGAGCCTGTGACATCAGAGATTTGGGGCAAACTGTTGAAGAAACAGAAAACAACATTTGTATGCTGAGGTATTATAGCACCAACTCATAACAAAAGGCACTTTACGACAATTTAGGTAAAGACCCCACAGAGTATTAAAGGGAAAACCACAACCATCAGATGATCCCCTATGAGCGAGCGCATGGTGACTGTAGGAAGAAAAAACTTCCTTTGAACAGGAAGAAATCTCTGGCAGAACCGGGCTCAGGGAGGGGCAGCACTTCTGCCATGACTGGTTCGTGTAAAGAAGAAAGACGAGAGAATATAAAATTGAATGGCATGCAGCAGTGGTGTATAAACGCATGTGAAATGTAAAGAGTAAAGAAGAAATCCTCATTGCATCACGGGACAGCCCCCTGCAGCCTGAGCCTATTACAGCATAACTAAGTGATGGTTGAAAGTCACCTGATCCATCCTTACTATAACCTTTATTTAAAAAAAACCAAAAGGAAAGTTTTGAGTCTAATCTCAAAAGCACAGAGGATGTTTGTCCCCTGAATGCAAACTGGGAGATGATTCCAGAGGCGAGGGGTCTGAAGGCTCTGTCTCCCATTCTACTTCAGAAACTCTAAGAACAATAAGTTAGGCTGCAGTGTGAAAGCAAAGCTCTATCATCATGGGGTCTGATCATTCAAGATTTTGTATGTGAGGAGAAGGATTTTAAATTAAATTCGGGTGTGACTTGCTCTCACCTCTCTCCTTGAGGAGAAGAAGCAGAGCTTCGTTCTGCTTAGTGGTTTTGTCAATGATGAGTGTCGGCAGATAGACGTCTGCTCCAAAGTCTATAAGAAGCTGAATGTACTCCACCCCACAGCCGTAGCGGAGACACACCTCCAAAACTGTCTTCGGCTGTTTGATTCTGGCCAACATTTTCTCATCTGTGCAGTTGTAGTTGGAATTTGCACCGTGAAGAAGGAGCAGTTTAAAGCAGTCCAAGTGTCCATACACAGCTGAGATGTAGAGGGGCCCTCTGCACGCTGTGGCGTTGGAGGCCCATTCGGGGACTTTGGGCTTCACATCTACCTCAGCTCCAAACCGAAGCAGCTCTCTGAGTATGTCGACGTCACCCTCTCGGGCAGCGGTCAGCACCGGGGAGCAGTTGTTGTACTGGCTGCCATTGGGATCTGCTCCAGCACTCAGCAGTGAAACTACACAGTCCAGATGTTTCCCACTGACAGCTGTGAACAGAGGCGTCTGGGCCTTCACGTCCAAGCTGTCAACCTGGATTCAGACATAAGAAACCAACAGGCTTTTTTAAAAGTAGAAACAAAGTTTGTTGATACAAGAAATTATGCCACTGATTTATCACCGCAAGTACTTTTCCCCTGAGTAAGTATCAAATACCGTCCTGCATGCATGCGAGTAAGTGATTGGATCACAGTTTAACACCCTTCTAAGTGAAGGTATCATTTGCACAACCCAACATCCACATGTGTGCCACCGCAAGCTGTCACCTTTACTTCAGTACGACATGGTTAGCAGCTCTGTAGCTCACTGTAAGTGAAATGCTGAACTGACAATGTTGACTCTGCTCTGCTGCTGTGGGAAATCTAACCCCCCAAGGCTACTGATTAGGCTTTGACTGAAGATAATCAATTCGTTCTGCAAATCTGTTGATAGACATCTGCTGGCTTGTGCACTGAATGCACTGGAAACAAAGAGAAACATTGTTAATAGCTTGAAAAACCCAAAGAAGCATCTAATAGATGCTCTGCAGAACTGAGACGTGCTGCAAAGTTGGACTGTGTTGGTCTTGTGACTCCTAGTAACTGCTTCCACACTGCACTTAAAAATTTGATCTATTGTTCGAATTTAAAAAATCCTTACGCCAGCTTTAATGCCCAAATTGTAAAATGTAATGATGCAATATATTGTAATATCACACCTTGTTTTATTACTCTTCCCTTTGAACAAAATAAAAAGAAAGAAAATCCATGATGTCCAAGTCCAAAATGTCATTTTTGTTAATAAAAAAATGAAGGCAACTTGTTACACCCTCAACATTTCATCATCCTCTCTACAAAGTCTCACCTCTGCTCCGTGCCCCAGTAGCAGCTCCAGGCACCTCAGATGTCCCAGTGCAGCAGCAGTGCGCAAGGGAGTTACGGGGACCCCCCACCCACTTCGAGCATTGATAGACTTTCTGTAATCCTCCTGAGACAGAAGCTCTGAGAGCAGAGCTACATCGTCGCTGCTCACGGCGTTGTTCAGAGCCTGACTCTGCTCGCCGTCCTCATCCTCCTCCTTGGGCTGGAGCAGGGAGAAGATCTTAGAAATGTCCATCAAACTCATGTTGGCAGCTCGGCCCAGAACCATACTGGGACTCCAGGCTAGTTCAAGTTAAAACCCTTTCATCTGCAACAGCAGAGAAAGACCATAACACCATAACTTGTCTATCGGCTTATGTTTTGTTAAGACTCATTTTTTAACATCAGAATAGCAGAAACATGAAAGAATAAGGCTCACAAGCATACACCGCAATCACGAGATGAATCAGTTTGTGCCAACTGCAACTGCAGCAGTGTGGGATTTACACTGGGAAGACACCTACCTCACCTTGTTGCTTGTTGATGGTGTTTCCAACGGGATAAGTCGAAACCCTTTCAGAGCTCCAATAAAACACAAGTCACGTGAAGTAAAGGTCCTTGAGGAATGCCCAATGCTTCCACTGGTGCAACGAGTTGAGAAAAGTGCAGTGTGCGCTGTGTGTGTATGTGTGTGCTTAAACTGACAAAGGTGCCAGAGCTCCTTTCTGGGGTGGGGTGGGGGGTGTTTGGGGGCTAATTTTAGGCCACAGATGGGCCTGACTAAACTTCCATTCTTGGAGACTTGAGTCTCATGTTTATAATTAGAAAGGTGATAGAGTTGTGACACTTAGTGATTGCCCAGTGTGACTTATCTCTGGGACATTGCTGTCTCTTTGCCACAGGTCAGCGTGTGTGGCATGTTAAGCTGGAAGGTGCTGCGCTTCTATATTTCTTTTCTAAGAAGAGTGGTTATTCTGCTGCATGTGTCCTGTCATCACCCCGCTTTGCCTGGTTCACACTGAGGGAGCCATTTTGGTGAGTGTCAGCTGTGTGACTGTCAGGGTCTTCAGAGAGGAAGCCAGTCAGCTGTTACCCTGCCAAACCCACCCATGTCTTCATGCTGTCCCACGTTCAGAAGGGAGGCTCTGACACGCAGCACTCTTTCAGCAGATGGCACAAGACACCAGATTCCTAGCATTGTTCAAACCCCACGAAGAGGTTTTAATTTATTTGAGCACAAAGAGCAATTAAATACAGACATGGAGGATTGGCTTTTAATGCAAACTTCAAGAACACAGACTGAAAAATGGCGCAATCTCTAAGCTGGAATAAAAATGCAATAAGAAATACAGTGGGCTTTTTTTGACCACAGCCAAACTAATAACATCAGTGAGACAGATTGAAAATAAACTATGCAGACCATGAAAGCAATGCGGTTGCTGGAAATGTTTAGTCCTTCACGTCACATTCCCTGCTGTGACATATCACATCAAAAAAGTATTGTGTCACTAAACTTGACTGTACTACTTTTATAATTTTTTACAATTAATACATTGCACACAAAATAGCACCAAATTTTAAACACAACAGTCCCATTTTTAAATTTCTTTTAAATAAACATATGTGTAACTAACTGCACAACATCGCTCTCTTTTTTAAAGTAAGAAGTTTCTTAATTTAAGTCTGTGAAGGTTCTCAGTCATCCAGGTCATCGTAGTCAAAGGAGCTTGCAAAGAAATTTAAGAAACTTCACCTAGCCCTTAATAAAACAATAATGTAATAATAATAACATCAAGAACAATAATGTTCTGTTTTATTAAAGTCTAGAAATAGTTTCTTAATTTAATTGAATTGAAAGAAAAGAAAAAAAAACTAAATATGCTTTATTGGTACCCTTTAAATTAATACCCTTTAAATTCCCCCGTCGACCGCCAGATGGAGGTAGTGGCGCAGTGATGGCAGGAAGTGCAGCTGTAGTAAAAACTAAAGAAGCGAGTGACGTGTTGGGAAAGCCACTTTCTTAATGAGCCGTGTGCCACGTTTTCAATTGTTTTACTAGGGCCTGGTTTAGCTAAACAACAACGATTGGTTTCGATACTCTGTTATCCCTTCCAAAAAATAAACACTTGGTGCCAACACTTAATTTAGCGCCATAAGCTAAACTTAGTCGCGGTTAACCGATTGCGGTATTCATTTTCTTGAATGCCACTTTATCGTTTAAATAGATAGCAGTGAAGCTCTGCGTCTGTTTGGCACAGAATGGAAGAGGAGGAAGCGCTGAGAAACTACTGCAGAACAATGATTTCTCGTGTCCGGAACAAGCGCCAGTGCCCCCGGGAGCACAAACATGGAGGAGCCAAAGGGAGCAACTGGTCCGAAACTGAGAGACAAGTTGCATCAGCGCACAGAGGGAGTAACCTCCATGTTCTTGAACGCAACATAGACCCAGCCTCCCCTCATGTGGGTCAAGGTCCCGCTGTCCCACACGCTCCCTTTCAACTAGTTACGATGCTGAGGATCAAAACCTTGAAGGAGGAGATGAGACGGGTTATGAAACATCCTTGTGTGACTCTGTTTCGCCCTGTCTGGATGTCATTACGGCTGTTCCAGCCTTCATGTGCTCTTATTTGTTGACAGGCTGCAGAGGTGGAGCTGCACGGTCCCGCTGTGTGCAGCGTGTGCGCGCAGGAACAGGCTTCTCTGGCCTTGAAAACTTTTATCAGGAGGAAAAAGACACAACTGCAGATCCAAGCCCTAAAGTCCAGACTAAACACACGTTTGGGTAAGTGACTGTTAAGGGGTGATCATCTGAAGCTAACCCGCCAGCTTACATGCATGTCAGAGTAACTGATCACATCTGTTATCTGATTCTGGGTCTTTTTCTCTTATAGGATTGGACACTTTAGGGGGAGTTGGCACAGAATCTCTCAAAGCCCTCCAATGCCCCTCTCTGGATCTGAGAGGAACTACTTGGCAAAGATATGCAGGTCACAGCAACCTGGGTTTCCTTAGCAACCGCTAAGGAACGTGGAGTTGCCCTGGCAACAGATGAAATGAGGGGTTACCCTGACAAAAAAGCTACAGGAACTCATTTAGGAGACCTCGCTGTCCTTTTTCAGACAGATAGCTGCAGACATGACAGCTGCGGTATTAATGGAGCGAGGGACAGTGGCGTAAGTGCAGTCGAACATATTCTTGCCTCTTTATTTTCAAACACAGGCTAAACCCACCAACTTACACTGCTTGGCAGCAGCTGTTTACATTCACACCCCTTAATAACACAAATGTCCAGCCTTTGTTTTGAGTGTAATAGTGGTGGTGAAGTGCACGCTAACAGGGTTAGTACAAAACAGCAGTTTATTATTTTTTATCATTGTATTAAACACACAAAACTATTCAAAGCAAATGAGTCTGGCCTTTTTTCCCCCTCCAGTTTTGGTGGTTACTGAAACACTGTAAACATTAAAACAACACTGTGTTGCATTTCACTTTCAAACCTATTCGATTTTATCTTGGCACAAAAAAACAAAACAAAAACACAACAGACAGCCGTGGCAGCAGGCATGCACTGGAAAAGAAACGAGAAAATACAGTAAAATATCTAAGGCAATAACCAATAGCAACACGGGCAACATTATTCAGACAAGTTCAAATTTTCTGCATTATTACAATTACAATTGTCAGGTGCTAATTAACTACCATGGAAGTCGTACATTACATATAAACACATCCAAAGCACTGGAAAAACTACAAAATAACATTACTAGATGCTCAACCAAATCTTGACAGGTTAGGAGCAAGTTACTAAGACAGTTTGTTAAACTGGGGGGACTGTGTGGAAACTGGAAACACAGACCTGTCAGACCAGTCGTGAACTCTGCACGGCTGATTCAAGGTCAGTGTCTTGGACCAGTTGTCTTTATACTCCTCTGAAGCTAAAGGTGGGAGTCTACTCATCTGGCTTCCTCTTGGGCTTCTTTGGGTTGCGGGAGCGGCTTTTAGCCTTACATAATGGACAGATGGGAGCGTTACGATGAATCTGCTGGTGGCAGGACAGGCAAGCCTGGAGAAAGGTGGAGGTGGTTAGTGCGAGAACTTAATTTGAGGACTTTCTTGTGTTGTACAGATAAGAAGCACCACAGGTTTCATGCAGCTACGTAATCCATCGGATAGTGTCTGTTGACTGAAGCACCACTAAAGAAAGACACGAGTGAAACTCATCAACTTGTACAGAAATAGCCACAAACAATGAAAAGTGGGCAGGTCACAAATTAAATTTATCTTTTGTTCTTATTTTGTCCCCAAAGCTGATTTTAGAAGCAGGAAAAATGGGCAAGTGTAAAGATTTGAGAGAGTTTGACAAAAGGCCAAACTGATGGCTAAATGACTGGGTCAGAGTTTAAAAAACTGCAGCTCTTGTGGGATGTTCCCAGTCTACAGTGGTCAGTATCTATGTAAAGTCCGAGGAAGGAACAGTGGTGAACCACTGACAGGGTCATAGACGGTCAAGGATCACTGACGCATGTGAGGAGTGAAGTCTGGCTTGTGTAGTCTGATCCAAGAGACGAGGTCCCGTGGCTCAAACTGCTGAAAAAGTTAACGCTGGTTCTGACAGAAAGGTGTCAGAATACAGAGAGCATCACAGTTTGTTGTTTACAGGGCTGCAGACCAATCAGGCTGCCCATGCTGACCCATGTCCACCACCGAAAGACCCAAGATTGGCATTAGAACTGGACCACGGAGTAATGGAAGACGGTGGCCTGGTCTGATGAATCAGGTGTATGTGCGTTACTTACCCAAGGACTACATGACACTAGGATGCCCTATGGGAAGAAGGCAAGCCAGCAGAAGCAGCGCAATGCTTCGGATATTGTTCTGCCAGGTTGACCCGTACCACCTACCACTGTTGCAGACCATTAACGTGTTCTGCCACAAAGCAGAAATAGTTCAGGAGAAGCACAACAACGAGTTTGAGGTGTTGACTTGGCCTCCAAAGTCGAGCATCTGTGGAACGTGCTGGACAAACAAGTCTGAAACATGGAGATCCCACCTCTCAACTACAGAAGTGAAAGTATCTGTTGCTATGATACCACAGCACACCTTCAGGGGTCTAGTGGAGGGTCTGCGGGTCGGAGCCGTTTTGGCAGTAAAAGGGGGAACGACCCAATATTAGACGGGTGGTGAGAATGTTATGCCTGATTGGTGTATAAATAGCTGAAGTTTATGTCAGTTGAATTCACAGTGCTTTGGCATCATTATCTGTGTGTAGGTAATACCTTCATAGGTGGAGGTTGCTGTCTGAAGGTGGCTGTCTGACGGGCGTCTTGCTTCCTGGACACCTGAAGCTGCTGTGCTGCAGCTGCGGCGGCAGCAAGGGATTCTGGAATGGCAGGCTCATGCGTCTCCTTCTGCCACTCTGCCTTCTGCTTCTCAAAGTAACTGTTCAAAAGGAAAAACGAAACCTGGCTAGCAGTGAGTCCTATTTAATGCTTATGAATCATATTCCAGTTGAGATTACCCCATCTACACCGTGCACCACGAGACGAGGGGCGGCAAAAACTGAACAAAAGGAAGACTTAAATTGAACATTATAGTGGAACTCACACGTTCTCTTTTTATGCACAACTTTGAGCAAAAGCACAGTCATGTGAGACTGTCTGCATGCATACAAACGTGTGTGTGTGTGTGTGTGTGTGGGCAGGGGAGGGCTGGGAAAGAAATGTGGCCTTGGACTTTATGCTTGACTGGCTCGTTTTCAAAAAAAAAAGTGATATCCTATTTCATTACGCTCTGATTTTTCTCAAAATAAGTCTGCGATAGAGCAGAACTTTGAGCATTCACAAACCAAACTCGATGATCCACCAATGCTCCGAACAATAAAGATCATTTGCAAGCACCACATTAACACACACATCGATTCATGTGCTAAAAGTTTATGTGCCATTTTTGTTTTCATACAAGTTAATACCTCAGTGTGAGGTTTTCTTGCTATTATGGAGGTGTAGCGTGCTCATTTGTGTGCTGAGACATCACTCTTATACGGTCTCTTTAAAAAAAAAAAATACCCAGCAGCACCCCACAGGCCTGTGAGGTGTGATTTAATTTTCTCAGAAACCGCTCCAACACAACTTGTGATACAACTACAGTGGCTACTATTACTACTAAGTACGGTTACTCAACGAAACTCGAGCAAATGGTGCTTCAAACGTCTCCTCCGACATCTCATGAATCTTTCTCTCACTGTGGTGACTTGTGTGTATGAAAAGCACTTAAGAACAACAGCGGTATAAGCCAGAACTTGCATTTACCAAGTACTAAAGTTGGTATTCAAGTATCTCATACATTCAGGATGAACATGAAGGAGCATGCCACTAAGAAAAAAGGAAGATTACCACCTGGCCAAAAATGAATTAATCAGCTAAGCTTCCTCATAGCACGCGGCCAAATTAAGAATCCAAACTGCCAACAATGTCAGCCTGCTGAATTTCCCCAACAGCAAATATATTGACACCCCTTTCTTTCTTTTTTTCCCCCCCAATGTGCTTTCAAGTTAGAAAGTTTTTCCTTGCATAGGGAGGAATGTCACATACTGCGAGAGAAACACCAGATCATCATCAGTCTGGTAGAATCATTAGTGAAAATACACAAGTGTGATATCTCCACTGAAGACTGCTTTTCTACAGCTGTGCTAGCACAGACCTGAAAAAAACAACATGCATTTGCAGTATTAATTTAATCACTTTAAAATATTTGCAGCTATACAGCAAAATGTAGAGGATACAATAAACAAAGCCAAAGCTGTGGAATACTTCACTTCCTAGCCCAAAAATGGGATCCACTGCACTATTAGGACCATTAACTATGATTTCCTCCACATCGTAAAATGTACAATCACCTACTGTTGATGGATGTCAGCCTGCAGTTTGTGCTGCTGGGAGTCTACTTATCAGCCCCCCCACCCCGCGAAGATGTACCTCTGGTGTTGTGGATAACAGGAACTTTTTGAAGCAAGAAATTTCTGTCAGCAGCTGAAACTGGAATCTAGACAAGTGGAATTATTTTATATTAGACTTAAATGTCTGAACAGGCTAACAAATCTGTTGATCACAAGAATACCTATCTGATGTTTAAACACCTAAGTGTTCAAAGGTTCCTGCTAAGACAAGAAAATTTGCCAGAGACTCTAAAAGTGTGTGGGAAAAAAAAAGTAAATACTGGTCTTTAGAGTTTTAATGCCAGTTTCAAATAACCCCTATTTTAGGTGCCAGCTTCTAATAGCACATATTTTCCCAGTTACTCTTTATATAGTCATGCTGATTCTGTTGAGGTGATTTAACTTGCCAGTCTTTACAAATAACTGCAGTTGTTTCTCTGTTGCCATCCAAATACAGTCTAGGGATGTCACCAGACGTAATACTTACAACAACTTTAAAAAATGGAAAAACTGAAAATGTCCTGGAACTTGTTTTTTCCTTCCCCAATTCCATATGTGCTGTAGGTAGCACAGGCCTAAGTGTTTGAATCTATCTGTACAAGCTAAAGAAGAAGGAGGCAGACACGCTCAGGCATAGGAATACACGTGGAAGATGTGTTGCAATGGCTCCACCCAGACTTACTGATAAGAAAGGCAGAGTGGGGTACAAAGATATTTTGCAGAACTGTTAACCGAGTTCCCAAAACGTAATATGTAAAAAATGTTACTGTTACTTCTTTACTGTAATTCGAGAACCAAGAGAGGAATACTTCCAATTTAGCGAAGCACCTAAAAGCCTGTAACTAAGTTTGATTTGCATGAACATCCAAAGCAGGACTACACCTCATATTACCATTTTGTTTGAGACAGCTGGCACAATTGCTGTGGTATCCACTATTTTCATAGACTACAATGTTGGCAATGGCTTATGTTAAATGTGTGGCACTTGTAGGTTGCTTTGCTTTCACTCTTCTTTCCAGTTCATCCCAAACCAGCTCGATGGGGTTTAAGGTGAGAGACTGTGCTGGCCACTCCATGTTTTCAAGCTTACTACCTTATCCTTGTTTCCTAAGGTGGTCCTGGCATAGCTTGCACTTATGTTTTGGATTATTTTCCTGCTGTACAATGAACTCCTCACCAACTAGGCACATTCCAGAGGCAACTGCATGGCGCCGCAGAATGCTGTGGTAGCCGTCTTCAGTGTGTGCCTCTCACTCTCTCACAAAGCAAAACAGCCATAGAACATTATGCTTCCTCCTCCATGTTTGAAAGCTGATGTCACACAGTGTGGAACCATCCTTTTGCTTAAATCCTCAGTGATTAACTGAATATTTAAAATTTTTATTTATCAGTCCATAACACCTTCTTCCAGTCTTCAGTAGTCTATTGGTGATGTTTCATGGCTCAGACAAGCCTCTTTTTCTTATTCTGATGTCTTAGGTTTCTGATGGCTTTCATGCTGCAAATCGACTTGTAAAACCTGCAACATGAAGTCTTCTCTTCACAGATGAAACTGAGATGTGCCTACAACTGCTATTAGGCTGTGTTTGAAGCTGTGTTCCTGTGAGCTGCCTAGCAAACCAGCTGTTGACTCTCAAAAACCTGTCTTCTGATTCTGTTGTGGTTTCCTGTCATCGTTTCCCCCAGTTTCTCAGTGCTTTTTGATGGTGAAGGAATCCGTACTCGCTGACAACCTTGACTTTCTTCGCAATTTCTCTGTAGGAAAAACTTACACTTTCAAATGTTATGATGGTCTGTCTCTCTTGCATTGGTAATTGCCTTTTTCTCACCATTTTTATAACAACACACTACTTTCTGCAGTACAATACTGTTCAAATAATGCTCACGCAGGTACGACACCACAGTGTGTACTTTTATGGAGACATATGGAGTTGTAAGTAATCAAGAAAATTTGGGACACCTGTAGGAATCGCTAGCACTAACTTTGAAAGCTCAATCAATCTCCATTGCTGCAGAACAGCTATAAATTGTTAACCCATCTCTTGTTCCTTGAAATAAAAACCTTTTTGGATAGCTGAAATATACATTGTTTTCAGTTTTGGATAACCTTACTACTAAAAAAAAAACTTCAGTTAGTTCATCACTTACCTCTGTACCATTTATTTTTTTAAATATGGTGTTCTAAGACTTTTGACCGGCAGTGTATATACAGTGGGGCAAAAAAGTATTGTCAGCCACCGATTGTGCAAGTTCCCCCACCTAAAATGATGACAGAGGTCAGTAATTTGCACCAGAGGTACACTTCAACTGTGAGAGACAGAATGTGAAAAAAATCCATGAATCCACATGGTAGGATTTGTAAAGAATTTATTCGTAAATCAGGGTGGAAAATAAGTATTTGGTCAATAACAAAAATACAACTCAATACTTTGTAACATAACCTTTGTTGGCAATAACAGAGGTCAAACGTTTACTATAGGTCTTTACCAGGTTTGCACACACAGTAGCTGGTATTTTGGCCCATTCCTCCATGCAGATCTTCTCGAGAGCAGTGATGTTTTGGGGCTGTCGCCGAGCAACACGGACTTTCAACTCCCGCCACAGATTTTCTATGGGGTTGAGGTCTGGAGACTGGCTAGGCCACTCCAGGACTTTCAAATGCTTCTTACGGAGCCACTCCTTTGTTGCCCGGGCGGTGTGTTTTGGATCATTGTCATGTTGGAAGACCCAGCCTCGTTTCATCTTCAAAGTTCTCACTGATGGAAGGAGGTTTTGGCTCAAAATCTCACGATACATGGCCCCATTCATTCTGTCCTTAACACGGATCAGTCGTTTGGCAGAAAAACAATAGCATGAGAATTAAAAACGGGAATAGAGTTTATTAGAAAATACAAGAAATTCTGCCTGACTCGATACAGATGGACCTGCTCATTTCATTTTCTGTCTTTAACTAAGGATCAGTTAACACACCTCCTCCCTCTGTTTGCTGGGCTGGCATTAAACACTATTCAGGGCCACCATAAGCCACTCGATTGTTCCATTCACCATTTCACCCCATAGTCTGTTCGATCATGATGTGTATTAGCAGTCACTATGGTGTTCTTGACGTGATGCACACACTAGTACTTTTTCCTAACAAATCACGACTGACGTTAGAGGTTTATACGCAAAAGTTCTTATTCTTTTGGTTTCATCTGACGCATACATTTAATGACATAATTTCGCCTGACTCCGCAATCCTTCTAGACTAGTATCTCTTATGACGAGTGAATGTGCCTCTACGCTGGACACAAATCGGGTTCACGTTACACGGGCCTATGGCACAGTGCCTGGCTTTATACAAGCAGCGGACACAGACTTAGTGTGTCGACTTTCCAGACTGGATATCTTTTTGATTCCCTCGCCTGTTTGCTCATAGTGTTGTGTTAAGCTCTTAAGATGGTGACTTCTTTGGCGTTATACTTTGGATCTCGGCAGGCTCTCTGCAAGGTCCATGGGCTCACGGTGATTGATCCATGGATAGGTCACCACGAATTCCGCATGTGTCTATCGGGAATATTTTGTACCTAGAAAAAAGGCACGGCCCAGTATCATCCATACACCAGTGAGGTCCAGAATATGT
>NW_024582380.1:1696255-1701742 GCF_018398535.1 Haplochromis burtoni
CAGACCCCGTGTGGTTCTGGGATCTTTGCTCACCGTTCTCATGATCATTTTGACCCCACGGGATGAGATCTTGCGTGGAGCCCCAGATCGAGGGAGATTATCAGTGGTCTTGTATGTCTTCCATTTTCTGATGATTGCTCCCACAGTTGATTTTTTCACACCAAGCTGCTTGCCTATTGTAGATTCACTCTTCCCAGTCTGGTGCAGGTCTACAATACTTTTCCTGGTGTCCTTCGAAAGCTCTTTGGTCTTGGCCATGGCGGAGTTTGGAGTCTGACTGTTTGAGGCTGTGGACAGGTGTCTTTTATACAGATGATGAGTTCAAACAGGTGCCATTCATACAGGTAACGAGTGGGGGACAGAAAAGCTTCTTACAGAAGACGTTACAGGTCTGTGAGAGCCAGAGATTTTCCATGTTTGAGGTGACCAAATACTTATTTTCCTACAGGTAACGAGTGGGGGACAGAAAAGCTTCTTACAGAAGACGTTACAGGTCTGTGAGAGCCAGAGATTTTCCTTGTTTGAGGTGACCAAATACTTATTTTCCACCCTAATTTACGAATAAATTCTTTACAAATCCTACCATGTGAATTCATGGATTTTTTTTTTCACATTCTGTCTCTCACAGTTGAAGTGTACCTCTGGTGCAAATTACTGACCTCTGTCATCATTTTAAGTGGGGGAACTTGCACAATCGGTGGCTGACTAAATACTTTTTTGCCCCACTGTAAACTAAACTTAGTATAAACCAAATACTCCAAATATTAAAAACACTAAGGGATCCAACACACCAGAGATGGCCACGAGACCACACAATGAAGCAGTATTCCAGGAAATCATCTGCCTCGCCACTGGAGCATGCCAAATTTCTGCTCTTAAAAGAATTTTCTCCTTCTTTTTCGCACCTGTGTTTTAGCACTGTCAAGTCTTCCTTTAAGGACCTGCTCCACCATATTGATGAGAGGGAAAGGCAGCTGTCATTCTCTGTAGATATTTATCCAATCCAATGGTCTTTCATCTCAGCAGTTTTCTCCAATGACTTAACTACTGTGTGATGGTACTAAATAAGCCAAGGCACAGAAGTCACAGGAGAGCCATTACTCTGCCAATTATAGCCACATAAGTCACTGACTGTACTAAGTTCACCATGTTTGGGGCAAACTAAATTTTCATTTTCGTGATCAGGCAGATTCTCTCATGAACATTACATCACAACTGTTGAAATACTATCCTGTTTGCTCAAAAGATAACGTCTTGGACTTTGATAATTTTGTAATCACTTGAATAGACTTTGAGCCTGATGCTTAGATAATGCTGCTTGCGATCCAAAGCCAGAAGTAAATCTTCCTTTCTGTAACTACTGCAATCTCTGTTTTAATTACAGCAAAAGTAGAGCAATAGAGCAACAAGAACAATAAACGTTTTTAAAGGCTAACTATTTTATGTCTCATCCTGGTGTCATTTTCTTTTTAAGTACTGACAGCGAAATTTTTCTAATCTTAGAAATTTAGGAGTGTGTTTTTAGATCTCTTTATTGACATTCCCTACCCTTATCAAAATACAGTGAGATGCACTAGACTGATCCCTCTGTGTGAATTAATTCATCCCAATATACAAGTCCTCTAGCCCCGTCAGCAATACCTCAACAGAATCCCGCTCATTTAAAATTGTGTAGAAACCAAATTGCTGTCTGTCCTTTGGTTGTGTGTGAATATTTTTAATGTGCCACATTTGCCAAAAAAAAAATAAAATAAAAAAATAACAACATGCCTTTGCACAAACCACTTTCCATTAGTGACTGGATAATGCAATAATAAATTTCAAGTATGAATTCCGCTGTTGCTTCATCCCTCTGACACAGTGTCTCTGAAACAGATCCTGTCATCGGGTCATTAATTACAAGTTGGGGCCTGTTGAGAAATAAAACCTGCTGCTTGGTTGTGTTTCATGATTAATGTCGAACACCTGTGTATCATTATTACCTGAAGCAACAGACTCTTGGATTTGAACTGGAGTGTTTTTATTTCTTTTTTACCAAATGGAAATTTGCATCCATTTGAAATTCAATGATTACACGAGGTGTTCCACAAGGTTCCACTTTTGGACCTTTTTTTTTTGCAAATGCAATAATAAAGTTAACTACTAATTATGATTCTGGTTACCTTTGGGCATTGCAAGTGACAACATTTAAATGTGTAAATACTTCTATTTCATTATAGTAAAATGACTACAGGGTTTCTATTAGACCTGATGGCTGTGATAAGGGAGTTAAGGTTTAGTGATTGTGGTTGGTCAGATCCATGTGTTCTTCTGAATGCCGGAAAAGCAGCCAAAGAGAGACACCAAGGAATTTGCTAATTCAATCTCTGAAGAGGATGAGCTTTCCTAGCATACTCATCTGTAGTCTTAATCCATCAGCCGCAATCCAGTGTCAAGTATCCAAAGGTAAACAGGTAGCACTTCCACAAAACATAATGTCAGTCTGTTAACATCACCGAAATACATCAGCTAAAGTGAGATTGTCACCTTTTCCTGAAGTTTTATTGAAATGCTGCCTGTTCAGATTTGGATACTTGAGACTGGAAACATCTGGTCATTTATTTCCCACATGTAGCATAAAAAAAAATGGTGTATGTATATAGAGTACTGTGCAAAACTCTTGTTTTGTGCCTTGTTCGTTTATATTTTGTTGGGAAATGGGAAATAAGTGTAGCGATTTAATGAAACATGCAAGTATACAAAACTTTTTTTACCACTTTAACTAGCTTTAAAGTCAATATATTGTATGAAAATCTTTACTTTTCAACAGAGCCTGAAATCACTTCCTTGAAATTTGAAAAAGTAATACTTCTCCAGGCTTCTTGAAGGACATTCCAAAGCTCTTCTTTGGTTGTTGGTTGCCTTTCTGTGCCTTGTTTTGTGGATCAACACAGGGCTTACAAGGCACCAGTTCAAAGGGCCAAATGCAATTCCCACTAATCAGTTTCCTCAATTTTTTTTAAGGACACAAATATGCTAAGTTATTGGCTAATATCTAGGAATCCGCTTGTCAGTACAAAAATGCTATTTTATGCCTGTCAAACTGTGGTAACGATGGTATTTTTGTAGATTCTACTAAAAGAATCGGTTGCTAGTAATCATTTAAAATTATTGTTTTGCTAATTTATCTATTATGTGTAGATACAGCACTGGTTTGTCTGGTTGGGTTAGGTGTCTATGCTTGAATGATTCAGTGTTCAGTGGCTTAACTAAAAAATAAACAACAGTCCTTTGAAAATGGGCAGGTAAGGCTGGGCTGTATGACCACAAATCAAAAGTCACAAGTCACATCCATGACAGCTGTGATTGATTTTCAATCAGTTGTCCAGCCCTATGTACAAGGACTAGAATGCAGCCAGTATCCAAAGAATAAGTTTGAAAAACATTCTGAAAACCTGGAGAACTATTGCTCAATACCACTTTACAAAAAGTACAAGACAGTCTGGGTCTTTGAAAGGAAACTAAAGAAACAAGAGGTCACTCAAGTCTACTGTTCCAGCAGGAAATCATATTTAATGTTGTTTATGTGATGCAGCTTCCCTCTAAGTAGAGATAAGTTGGTGGATATTAGCTGCACAACTAAAACAATATGAAGTCATAACATTCTCACTAAATTTGTATTCAGTTTTTCAAACTGCTGTATTTTTTCTACCTATGACACACTGTAGATCACATTGTCTTTTAACAGCACTGCATTCTTTGTTATCGTTTCCATCCTGTCGCATCTAGACAGCAATATCTCAAGAGGGCAATAGACAAACTCAACAGCTGAACTACTGAACAAGTAGTAGTATGCACAACTACTTAATGTTGACAAGAAAATTTGATGAGATCTACTGCATAAATATTATGACGTTGGATGCACTGTGCGTGTGTGTGTGTGTGTGTGTGTGTGTTTTTACTGACTCCAAGGAGAGCTTCTCCTCTTCTTCATTCAAGTTAGGGAGTCTGTGTAGACCTAAAGTCATCCTCAGGGCATCAACATGCTCCTTCAGTGGTTTGTACTCATCATGCAGGCGCCGAGTTGTTTCAAGCAGTTTATTGAGGTCATTCTCTGATTGCTTGATGGTGCTCTCCATCTAAAAGCACAAGCAAAGCAAGGGCTGATTTTTGAGAAATGCACATGTAATATACTCAGCCTAAGCTATCTGTAGTAACATATAACCACTGGAATCTTTCATCCTGCTACATAACACCAGCAGACACTACAGTGACTAGAAGTTGTTGTGAAATCACATGAAAGTTCAACAGTGATTTAGTGGCACTTACTAGAGAACAGCACCCACTCACCACATTGATATCTGCATGGATGAGGCGCAGCTCCTCCACATGGGCCATTTTTTCTTGAAGCAGGAGATCCATTTCTTGTTTGTACTCTTTCAAATGTTTCTCCTCAGACTCCAGAGCCTCAAACTCAATCTTCAGACGAGACTTAATCTTCTGCATTTGGATAGTCTTATTCCTGCAGGCAGTGGGACAAGGAAAAAGACATGAGCTGCCAGGTTGTCTCAGTCACTCCTATGCACACGGCGCAAAAGATTTTAAACATAAAAGCAAACACAAACACATTTCCATCTGCTTTGCGGTATTGAATTTGTGCATATTTCTAAGCTCTAATTGCAGTAATGTTATGACCTATTTAAGTGAGCCTGCACTGTAATTAATTCATACATAATTACTGTATCAAAGCGTTATAGCAAGGGAAACATTACTTTGCACTACACTACATTACACCGACAGCCTGCTAAGCTAAGGAGCTACCTGGCAGACAGTAACAATTAGCAACGCACATCTGGCATCTTGTTGTCACACATCTGGAATGTGGATGCACATGGCTCAAATATGCGGTTAAATTACAACTTGCTTATATGTGTCATATTCAGCCCGCCTGCCACTTCGGTCAAAAACAAGTTAACACAGAGCTACACTCGCTCAAACCTGTTTAAAGAAAGGACACAGAGCAGGTCGGCTAATATTAGCTAGCTCAGTAACAAAAGCGAAGCCAAAGGGGCTTTTACCTTGGTCGGCTAATGTTAGCTAACATAGCGTATACTTAGTACGTGCCAAACATTCAGGCAACCTTTAATTGTATCCGACATCTGAGTTTTACCGTATCTCCAGGATGTTCTCCAGTTTGCACATTATTTCTTGTTCGTCTGCCATCATTCACCAGTCACTAGTCGTTCAGCTGGCCAGCTCAGTTACCCGCGAGGCCAGGGTGGTCCCCTTGTTGATAAAAACACAATAGCCAACGCGAGCGCGCACACGAGCACGCGTCCGTACTGTAAAAGCGTGGCTACGTAATGACAAGTGGAACCGCGAGCCCCCTGCTCCAAGCAACCCCAAGCAACCTGCGAGACACTCAAGTACAAACTGTCCACTTCCTCTCTCTAAAGTAACTATATAAAAGCTATTTAAAGAAACTCACGGTCAACAAACAAAGCACAA
>NW_024582380.1:1701762-1785935 GCF_018398535.1 Haplochromis burtoni
TATATATACACTTGTGACTGTGTTAAGTGCTTTGTGCAACAGATCATGTTTCCTTAAGTTGTAACCTTTCACTGAGGTTCAGATGGATTTGATGTACTCATCAGAGTCTTATTCAGCTAAATCATCATGCAGTCATTGTTCACCACCTGTTATAAATATGGCTGTGCCTCAAGTTTCCAGCTTACGAAGTAGCACTGGCAGTGGGAAACATGGCATCAGATCTAAGCCAAAATGTCAAAGTCTAAAGTGCTATTTCCAAGCATTAATTTGCAGTACTGAATCCATAGCATGCACAGTTTTTACAAATAAGACCAGCTTAATAGTTTAAATTAAGAGAGTAATTTCTGAAAACTTGTTCATGAAATTAAGAATTTCTCTATTGTACTTCCCAAGCTCTCCCGCGGGGTTGATGCTTGTTATGCTTCATGAAAGTGTGATGGGGTTGAGGTCAGGTGACTGTGGAAGAAAAGCGCACAAAAGACAGCACTCTCTGGTCTTCTTTCAAGTAGTTCTTGCACAGCTCGGAAGTGTGTTTGGGCTTATTACGGCACTGCAGTATGAATCCTTTTCTACAAAGGTGCAAACCAGAAGTTGGAGCATGTCCCTAAATAACTGAGTGCTACTCTTTGGTCAGACTGTTGCTGATTTTGTGCAGGTGTCAAACTCTACATTGCTCATGGTTTCCCTTTGAAATTTTCTGCTGTAAACTGGCAGGACAACCAAATTTACCTTAGCCAAGGAGGTTGTGTGATTAGTTTGAGCTGCCTGTTCTAATTTGAGAGAAGGTTTTATCAAAAAGTTATGGAAATAAGGGGGGAAATGGGAGACATTATCATGATGTCTTCAAGAAATAACACAAACAAATCCAGATTAAGATATCCTTTTGGATCTGGGAGACTAAACTCATGTTATGAAGGAAATTTTCAGTCTTGGAGGAGGTATGCAGTCCCAGACTTCTCTTGTTATACCACAAGAACAACGGCTGGAAACTCATTTTCTTTAACAAGGCTCTGATGAGTACACTCTGATGAATCCCCCCGAGTGTAATCTGAACACTGCTTCAGCAAAAGGGATGCAAATCAGTAACTTCTGACAATGTGCACAAGGCGGTTAGAGGGATCAGTTCCATAGAATTACTTAAAAACACACTGCTGGTGTTTAAATACTGCAGAAACATAACTTTTTCACTTCACAAGTTTAGATGTTTCTAACTCTTCAAACTTTCTGTACTTGGTTGTGTGTGTTTGTAAAGCTGAGAAAAATGTACTTTTGAAAATTTATGATCTTAGAGTCTATGGAGTGCATAAACAAGGAATATTTAGTATAACTTTTGGGGGGGGGGGGGTTATTGCAGTTTACTTCCAGGTTAAGTAAAAAACAAACACTCTTCCCTTTTTAAACTGTATGCCATAACAACATATGCGTTGAACATTTCTGAGAGGATTAATAGATTAGAGGAATGCACTGCCGCATTCACTGATACTGAGAAATAATGGCCTGTGGTTAGTTACTGGTGATTTGTATCTGTCTACAGACAGGTTTGGCAGACGCACATCATGCCTCATTGAGATACTGCGAGTGATACAAGGTCAAAACCTCAATGATTCATGAAGAAAAGCGTAGACAGTGGGTGAAGGCTGCCACTTTAAAACCTGTGGGCCAGGGCTGCCACTGGATTAACTAAATGAAAAGTACTTGGGAATAATACAATGGCCCATTCTCATTCAGTATAATCCTTGCAGGTATTGCAAGCAGTTTCATATGACTCGGCAGCAAAAAGGCAACTACAAGCACCTCTCTGAAGAAGTGTTTTGGCTATAGGTTAAAACAGAATACAAATGTCAACTGTAAGTAATCTGACTTTTATTATCTTTCTATATTTTTATTATACTGCGCTACATAAGTGGTTTAAGTATGGCAATTGGACCTCGTCTGTAAAAGCTACAAGATTCTTAGAGGTATTTTTAGTGCTTCTCTTATCAAGCTGTGATATTAAAAAGGTGTTTCTGATTATTTGCATTTGTGTTCCTGCATGTATCGAAGCTTATTGTTTCAGTTTTTTCTCTATACAAACAAAACAGTTGCAAAGTTGAGCTTTCTGTTCTTTCTTTCATGTGTAGCCTATTCACTGAAACAGTGTGTTCGGTGAGACTATCAGCTGTGCGACATTGTTATTGTTTCTGTCATAATTAAATCAGGTTTTAATGGAAGCTTAATAAAGCTTTAAAAAGCCTTACGGGGAACAGCGCAAAAAATTTCCCCCCACATTGGTGTTTTTTTGTTTTTTCGCTATTTTACAAGTCAATCTATACCAGGGATGTCAAAGTTACATTTTAGATTGTAGGCCACATACACCCCACTTTGATTGGCCTGGAAGAGTGAAACTCCCCTTTCTGTGGGTCTAAAGAAGTTTAACTACACATTTAATCTCTGAGTTATCTTTGTTTGCTACATGATAAAGAAACGCTGCTGTAGTAAGTGAGAGAAATTTGTCAGCTCTTTGTGCTTAAATTGTGAGAAATACATGTGCAAAATTACAGAAAAGCATCTAGCAGCTCATTGGCCGGACTGTGCTGTAATTATAAAGCAGAAAATTTTTGTTAAGTCACAGAAAATGTTGTTTTTACTGTCGACAAATTTGGAAAAAACAGACATTTCAATAGTAGATAGTGAAAAAACTGTTGTTTAACTACTTTAGTGTAACATAAGGGATGTCTTTATCAGGAGGAAAAACATAAAACGTCTGAAAATACAGTTAAGTTTTAAAATGTATGCACTCCTTCACATTTTCCAAAGTCAGCTAGTGGACCAGAGTGGAATTTTTATTGGCCCCCAACGACATGTTTGACACCCCTGGTCTATATCAACAACTGCAAAAAATATGTGCTATATATATGGTGTCGCTACTTTGACCCATCATTATAAATACTACTAATGCATCATGGAAAAAACCCAACATGTTGCAAGTTAAGTCTAAAATACACTGTGGGCTTCATTTTTTGATTGTAGTCCCCACCAACCTCTTGCGATTGGATGCTCCTGGTTGAACAGAAGAATGTAAGGAACACTCTCTTTTTGTTTTGCTGTAAAAGAACCAAGAAATTTAGCATTTTTTTAACGAACAATGTTAGTACAGATTTTGTAGTGCTCTTTTTTTCCACCCAGTTGCTCTCCATGCTCCTTGATGCTTCTCCAGTGACGCAGATGAATGCACAGCAGGGAGCATTTCCCCCTGTATCTCAGTGAGAGTGTTTTTCTCTGGCAGATAAATGTCCGAGTTACAACCATGGATGCAGAGCTGGAGTTTGCCATCCTGCCCAGCACAACTGGCAAACAGCTTTTTGACCAGGTATGCCGTGCAAGTACAGTCAAAGACATCATCTGACTTGCAAAAGCACGACTTTGATTGTGTTCCTTCATGTATTTAGATAGTGAAGACAATCGGGCTGAGGGAGACGTGGTTCTTTGGGCTTCAATATAAGGACAGCAAAGGCTTCTCCACCTGGCTCAAGCTGAACAAGAGGGTGAGGTGAACGAGATGTAAATTGTTTCCACTGTGTCATATTGTGAGGCTAATTATTAGCTACTTATTCATCCCTCTGCTTGTAAAAAAACACAAATAAATCAGGTGACTGCTCAAGATGTGAAGCGGGACAACCCTTTGTTGATCAAGTTCAGGGCCAAGTTTTACCCCGAGGATGTCGCCGAAGAGCTGATCCAAGAGGCAACTCAGCGGCTCTTTTTTCTGCAGGTTGGAGATGAGCACATTTACAAAAACCCCAGCTTTTGAAAGGAAGGTTATGTAAATTTGCACCAAAAATTGCAATGATAAGCATTCCTTGTCATTCTAATTCATGTGGAACCATTTGTTTTTTCCATTAAGACGACTCACACCTGTCAGTTTATTGCAAATGGCAAATTTACTGAAACATAAGAAACATTTGCATTTAGATAAAAAAAAACAACAACAATAGGAATAATACAAATTTCAGTAAAAAGAAACAGCAGGTTTTGCATTGTTTCCATAAGAGAGTGCTTGCCTTGGAAAGTGTGCATTCGGGTGCACTAGTTAAAGACAAGAATACACAGGGTTTCTCTCTGTGTATTTACACATTAATACTGCAATCCTTGTCCTACTATAAAATGGGTTATTCGTGAGTTTTTGTTCTCTATTTTAGGTAAAGGAGAGCATCTTAAATGATGATATATACTGTCCACCTGAGACTGCGGTGCTCTTGGCCTCATACGCTGTTCAGGTCAAGCTCGGAGACTACAGGGACGATTATCATGTACCGGGATATCTCGCAAAAGAGAAGCTGTTGCCACAGAGGTAGTACATCCTGTGAATATTAGCATTAGCCAGAGTTCACCTTAATTTCGAGTTTCTGCGACCTTAACTCTAACTGGCGTACCTACTCTACTGACTGAACCAGGGTTTTGGAGCAGCACAAGCTGAACAAGAGTCAGTGGGAGGAAAGAATCCAGGTGTGGCATAAAGAGCATAAAGGGATACTCAGGTACTACAGTTTTACTGCAAAAAAACCAAAACAAAACAAAAGGTTTGAATACACTTTTTTTGCATTCTGGTGTTTTGTTCATAATGATACTTTCTTCCACACAGAGAAGATGCAATGTTAGAGTACCTGAAGATAGCACAGGATCTGGAGATGTATGGGGTCAACTATTTCAACATCAAGAACAAGAAAGGCTCAGAGCTGTGGTTAGGGGTGGACGCACTGGGGCTAAACATCTATGACAAAAAGGACAAGTGAGTCATAATTGATGAATGCCTCTGAGACATTTACATACGTCACAGTCTGTAAATCTTTCTGTTCACTGGTGGATCACAACCACTGGCATTCATGGTGGCCAGATGACTTTGCTTTTCTTTATTCTAGAGACACCATTTTTTTTTTTTTCATTTGAATGAAATGAGCTACTTTTTGTCGATTTTTCTATCCATATAATCAAGTGCTTGAAAAAGGCTCTACCATGTATTTTGGTTCTTGTTTGATTATCAAATTCTATCATGCTAATATGTTAAAGTGATTGTGAAGATATTTGCATGCTGATGTTAGTGCTAAAGTCACAGAGCTCCTATCAGTAGGCAATCAGTTTCCGTCTGTTTTGTATTTTCAACATGCTAACATCTGTTACATTCCCTGTACACCACAGTATAATGAAAAACCACACACCATTTTTTTTGCAGGCTGACTCCAAAGATTGGCTTTCCCTGGAGTGAGATCAGAAATATTTCCTTCAACGACAAGAAATTTGTCATCAAGCCCATCGACAGGAAAGCTCCGGTATGCGAAACGGTATCGTTAACGGTGGCAACATCGCCTTCCATGAAGCTAAACTAAAATCTGGCAACAACCTCTCTGTTCAGCTTGATGGTGTGCTTATCGTAACTCACTTCATAGATGCTCATGGACGGTATTAAATAGTCTTTCCTTGTGTACCAGTGAGGGTACATAATATGTTAGTATTCAAACATAGGCTTTTTTCACGATATTTCGCTGTGACTGTAAACAGGAGGTGTGAGCGAATCCCATATTTTTATTACTGCCAAAATAAAAATCTTTGCAAACGCATAAATTACAGCAAGTAGTGTAATGAGCTTCTGCTTGATCTCATTTACAAACATGAGTTTAGACCCTCAGTCCAATTTGCCTTCTGACTGCATGCAGAGACTTGGAAAGTGCCCAAGAGTTTAGAAAAACTAATGCTTTCCTCAAAAACAAAACTATCCTTTTTGAATATTTAAACCCATCCTTGATGGTAAAATGGATTTGATGTGCTAGGGGCCTATCACAAACCAATCCTTGGACATTCAACGATTGCTGCGTTGTGTTTGGTATAGGACTTTGTCTTCTATGTACCTCGTCTTCGCATCAACAAACGCATCCTGGCATTGTGCATGGGGAATCATGATCTGTACATGCGCAGACGCAAGCCCGACACCATTGAGGTGCAGCAGATGAAGGCCCAAGCTCGTGAGGAGAAAAACAAGCGACAAATGGAGAGGTAAGAAAGTGGTGGTGGTGTTTGGGGGGCAGGGAGTGAATAATGAAAGTTTATTTTTACAGTTTACAGTGTGTTCTCTCTGCTTTAAGAAAGGACTGTCAGGAGATGATGTTTTTTTTTCTTTGGATGTGTATTTATGCACAATTCTCCTGTCAGGGCTCTGCTCGAGAGTGAGAAAAAAAAGCGAGAAAATGCTGAGAAGGAAACAGAGAAGATTGCTCGGGAGACCATGGAGCTGATGGAGAGATTGAGACAGATTGAGGAACAGACAAAGCGAGCTCAAGATGGTCTGACGACTTTCTGAATGCAAATATTTCTTAACTTTGGTTTTATTTTTCTGTTAAAAAAACAAAACACTGAAGCATGGCTGCGCGAATTTAAACACTTTATATTTCGTGATTGTAAAGTTTAAACGGGCATGTTTGGGTGTGCTGGGACGGATGTGTGTTGGATGTGTCTGTGTGAACGTGCACGTTTGTTTCAGAGCTGGAGGAGCAAACTCGTAGGGCGCTTGAGTTAGAGAAGGAAAGAAAAATTGCTCTGGAGGAGGCTGAGCGCCTGGACAAAGACCGCAGAGCTGCAGTAGAGGCTAAAGCAGCCCTGCTGCACCACTCTGAGACCCAGATCAAAAATCAGGAAAACCTGGTACAACTGCACACAGCAGCCTTCATTTTCAGTCAAATTCACAGAATCATATATTGACGAACCTACATACAGATTCAATCCGTGAAGCTAGGAAAGAGATTATTTTATAAAATCTGATTTTTAATTTCAATTTCAGTTAAATGCAAAGTGCATGCAAGCATACGTTCTCTCCTACACGTTGCACTAAAAGAGCACAATGACCTAATACCAGGAGGGCTTCTAACTCTCTGTCCATTCCTAACCATTGTTGTATAGGCCACTGAGCTGGCAGACCTTACTTCTAAGATCTCTCAGCTGGAAGATGCAAAGAAGAAAAAGGATGAAGAGTCGAAAAGATGGCAGAAAAGGGTGAGGGTAAATTAAAGAATCATGAGAGAAATCAAGAAGGGCTTCAAGCTTATACACATATCTGTCAACAGACCTGAGTACAAAAGACAAATACAGTGTTACCCACATCACTGCATTATCATATACAGTATATCTATCTATTTCTCTATCTAGCTATAAATGCTATACTGCAAATACTATAATGTAATTGCATGAAACACGAAAACATGAAACAGATAATCCAAACCATAAACTGTACATCATCATAGTTCTTTATTTATTCTGCTAAGGTCTGGCTTCTTTGATCACCTAAGAGCTTCTATGAAAAACCTTTTAAACTAGCTGTGAGTCCACATAGTCTACTATCACATAGCACCCATGCCTTAATACTAAAAATATGTTGATATCAGTGTTGCCAACTTAGCTACTTTGTCGCTATATTTAGCGAGTTTTCAGACCCCTTAGCGACTTTTTTCTAAAAAAAAAAAAAAAAATTTCGTTTGATGAGGGAATCTGAAGCATTAACAATTATCAGTCATTACCCCCTTATATATCATTAATAAAAATAATCATAAATGTCAAGCAAAATAATAAATAGATGTCATGGTCAGCTATTTCAGTGATTGTACATCCATAAGGCCTTTTTTAAGAATGGGACTCCCATGTTAGTTATATTATAATACTCAGTTACTTTTAATGTAACATCCAACCCCAGCACTTCAGTACGAGTCATGTCTGTCAACAGGCAGTGATGGTAGAAGCTGATTTGGAGCAAACAAAAGAAGAGCTGAAGACTAAACTCATGGGTGTCCACATCCAGGATTCGGTCCATTCTAACATCCTCGACCACGATGAGACGGATGAGAGCAGCGCAGAAGCGAGCGCTGAGCTGACTTCTCCGGGGATGGTCCGAGATCGCAGCGAGGAGGAAAGAGTCACAGAGGCCCAGAAGAACCAGAGACTACAGAAAAACCTAAAGGTGAGGTCAGCTGAACACAGTCAAATGTCTGTCTGGTAACACATCACCTAGTCTGGCCAGAGGTCCTATTCAGCTAGAAGTTAGCAGTCATGGATTGTTTAAGAGAGCGGACAAATTATTCACAAAATACCCTCGATTTTTGTTGTTGTTGTTGTTTTTAATTGAAAAGCTTTAGGTTCTCTGAATAATATTCTGTAAATTAGAAACCACTCAAGCTGAATACTGAGACTAATGTGACAATGAGTAAATGGCCAGTTCCTGCAAAATGAGTCTGGATTAAAATGAGCCCATTCTACCAATGTGGGAACAATTCACACAAACACACACATGCAATCAATTCTAATTCCTTTTGCATTAATTAGTAAATCCAAATGTTACAGTTTTTCTTGTTGACACGACAGGATTTGAAGTCTTTCAAAGCCCTTTGTCCTCTGCACAACCTAAAGCATTTCTCATTCTTTGTTACCGTCTGCAAATTTTAGCACATTTAAGTAAAAGACTCAGCGTAATTGTTTACAGGGTGAAAAACTGTCGGTTGTATAAACCTTTGTGATTGAAATAGATTATGTACTTTTTCTCAGTTTAATGTCTTTACTCTCAAATATGCTGGTATTATGTAATGGTGTATGTACACAGTGTTAGACATCACATTCAGAGCAGTCCTACTGAACAGTCAAAATCTGCCCCAAAGTAAACATATTTACAGAGCATATGCACAACAGAGAGCACGGTCGCAGTGTGGGACCATGCACGGACTGCTCAGATGAAGATTTTAGGAGGGAAACAGATTGCCCAAAGAAAAGGAAGAGGAGTAAAAGGGTGTGACAGTGAAGAAAGGGGAAGACAACAGTGAAGACGCAGAGACATGCAGGTGGCCATCCTCCTGTTAGACTGCATGTGAGCAGTTATTACAGTTTAGTAGTTTTTAATTAGTTTTTATAATTTCGTTTTGACATTCTATTTTGGTTCAGTTTTGTTTCAGTTCGTTTCCACAAGGGGTTTCAGGTTAGTTTTTCCAGGTTGAAAATGTTTAGTTTTAGGCTTGATGGATGCTCAATCATCCAGGTAAGTAAATCCCAAAAGGTTGATTCTGAATAGAATAGAATAGAATAGAATAGAATAGAATAGAATAGAATAGAATAGAATGTCTTTATTGTCATTGTCACAGGTACAATGAAAGTGGTCTCCGATCGGTGCATCATCCATAAAATTAAAATTAAATAAAAACAATAAAGATAAAAAATAAAAAAAAACTTAAAGAGAGTCTGTCTGTCCTTACATTGATTGCTCTGTACTGTCTGCCAGAGGGCAACAGTTCAAACAGGAAGTGGCCATAGTGAGTAGTGAGTAGCATCTCTTGTAATGTTCTGGGCTTTTTTTAAGATAGACAGCTGTGTAGGTCTTCCAACGTGGGGAGAGGGCAGCCAGTGATCCTTTGGGCGGTGTTAATGACCCTCTGGAGTCCTTTTCTCTGAGCCACTGTGCAGCCAGTGTACCAGGTGCATATGCAGTAGGTTAGTATGCTTTCGATGGAGGCTCTGTACAAGGACACCAGCAGTCTCTGTTTGATGTAATTCCTTCTGAGAATTCTCAGGAAGTGCAGTCTGTACTGGGCCTTTTTCAGCAACTCATAGGTGTTCACACTCCTGGAAGGGTTCTCCTCTATATTAACTCCCCAAGAAGCGAAAGTCTGCCACCCTCTCCACACAGTTAACGATTAGTGGTGTTCATCTGGATGTAGTGTTTTCAATGGGAGAAACGTTTCGTCACTCATGCAAGTGACTTCTTCAGTCAGCTGATTGCAGGTTTCCCCAATCTTATAAACAGTACATTTGCACAATGAGTGACCAGCCCACTGAATGAGCAACAGGCTGTGAGGTCAGCTCCTTGATTATTAATATGCAAATTGTCATGACCATTGATCAACAGTCACTGATCAAAGCCCACTAATCAAAACCCATGAGATCCATTCACAGAGAGATGGGGAATGGCTCCAGTCACAGCATTGTACAATGGTGAAATATGTACCCTTAGGCCCCCTCCTCGATTCAGAGATGGTCTTTCTCTTTTCACATAAATGGCCTCCTTGAGTCCGCGCTAAAACCAGCGTTCCTCCCTGTCCAAGATGTGTACGCTCAGAGTGTCCACTGGCCTGTAGGTGTAAATAGACTGCAGAGTCCTGGCCTGACGAGGTAGCTCTTCTGTGTTGTGCCATCCGCTTCGCCAGAGGTTGTTTGGTTTCTCCGATGTATAAATCCTGGCAATCCTCCTGGCACTTAACAGCGTACACTATGTTACTCTGTTTGTGTCGGGGGACCCGATCCTTGGGGTGGAACAGTTTTTGGTGGAGCAGGTTTTGGGGTTTAAAATCCACGGAAACGCTGTTTTCAGAAAAAATGCATCTCAGCCGTTTCGATACTCCTGACACGTACAGGAACATTAAGGGTGTTCACTTTTGGCAGCTTATGAGCAATGATCAGTCAGCTTTGATCTGATGTTGTTTATCAATGGACATGACAGTTTGCATATTAATAATCAAGGAACTGACCTCATTGTTCATTCATTCGGTGCTAGTTTCAGTCATTGTGCAAATGTACTGTTTATAAGGCTGGAGAAACCTGCAGTCAGCTGAGACTGAAGAAGTCACTTGGACGAGTGATGAAACGTTTCTCCCTCTGAAAACGTTAAGTTCAGATGAACAAAATCAACCTTTCAGGATGTTTAGTTTAAGTTTAGTTTGAATTAGTTTCAGTGTTACTTTTAGCTTTTGTAGTTATTTTATAAAAGCATGAGGCAGAGGCAAGATATAGCAATAAAATCATACATTTTTGAATACATACATTTATTTTAGTTAATTTTACAAGTTTTACAAAATAACTTCTGTTAGTTTTTATTTTCATTCTAACTTCCATCAAATATTTTTCACATCTAGTTTTAGTTTCTACTTAACCAACTATAACCTTGCAATGGACAGCTTTAGAGGTCAGGTCACTGGGACTCTGTGACCGAAACAAGCGGCTGTAGTGTAGCACAGAGTGTGCCGATTATTATTTATTTGCTTTTTAGTCTTAATAGTTTAAATGTTTTTGTTCTGTCCACTTTTTTTTGCACATTTTATTTTGTTTTTTTATGTTTTTTCTTTACTGCATCGCAATATGTTGAGTGGCCATTGCATTGTGTGCCTCCAAAATAAACACTTTGTTCCTCTCATTATATGCAAAGGGCTCCTTTGCTTTACAAAACACAATGTAAAATCATATGCATCTCAAACCATCAGTATTTCCTTTGATACACAGCGCTCAATGTCAGTGTAGGACAAGACTGGAAGGATAGGAGTACACTGTCATTATCGTAGAATATCAGCAATTGTTTTACCACTTTGGTGTCATGTTAAAGTTACTTGCCCTGTTGCTCTATTTGTTGACACAACTTTGGATTCTGAAGCATGAAAATAAGCTTTTAAGCAAGTTGTGGCTTTTGTAGTTTAACTAATTTGTGTATCAGTTATAATATTTTCAAACATGTTTCAAGAAATGTGTGAAAGCGATTGAGAAAAACTGCAAACTTGTAAGTGCCACTTGGTGAATATAATAAAATATAATAAATACAGGTTTATTTATATTGACCCAAATCACAATTTTATATTGTGAGGTCAAGACCCTGCAATAATACAAAAAATAGAGAAAACACCATCAATCGTACAACTCCTGGCGACAGTGGGAAGGAAAAACTCCCTTTAAAGAGGAAGAAACCTCCAGCAGAACCAGGCTCTGGGAGAGGCGGGGCCATCTGCAGCTGCAAGTTGTTGGTTAGGGGTAGCGGACAACACAAAGACAAGATGTGGAAGAGAGCCAGAGATTAATAATAACTAATGAGTAAACGCAGAGTGGTGTGAAAGCACACAGAGAGTTAAAAAAGGTGAGTGAAGAAAAAACACTCATTGCATCATGGGAACTCAGAGCCTACACCCATCCAGCTCCAACTATTAACTTTGCGAGAAAAAAAACGAATTCTAATCTGTTATTAAATTTGTATTGATGTTACATACTTTGTAGTAAGTGGCTGAGTTACATTTTTAGAGATTATTTATTTGACATTTAACAGTGGGACCACACCTCAAACCGACCCTTTCCAGCAGCGAATGCATAACTGTCCGCCGCAGCCATTTTTTTCTCGTTTCCATGTTCCACTTGCCCTCCCAAATTCTCTCTTAGTTATGCTTTTCGATAGATATCAAGCCAATCCTCAGTGAGCCTCATCCTCTAGTGTAGATTGTTGTTCTTCACCTAGCCGTCATGTTCATTTTGAATAACCATTGCAATCTCGTTTGGAGTTGTGAACTCTTACCTATTCCGCCAACCAGCTGATTGTTCTTTCCTACAGTCTGAAAATCGCATCTTTAGTTCCTGCTGTCCTGTTGTGCTGTCACAAACATTTAAATTAGTTTGTTAAATTTTCTGTACATTTTGTTGACACATTTGTATGGAGGTTTTGACTCTGCTGTAAAGACGTGCCACATAATTACTGCCACAAATTGTGTTTCACCAGAGCTAAGTGCACTTTACATAATTAAACATTGGTGGGTCGGTACATTATCATTCTTTTGTTTTTATTCAAGTTGCAAATCCCGTCTGTGCCCCTATCTCACAGACGTGACGAGAATTGATGCTGCATAGACAACGCAACACAAAAATAGACTTTATAACTGGGCACAATAGAGTGTTTTTTAGATGCGATTGAGGGGGAGTCTAGGGGTAAGGCTTGTGAACAGTCTTGTACTTTGAGGTAAGAGGATTTTATTCACTTTGTGTTTGTGTTCTTTTTTTTCCCCAGTTCCTGAGCACCGAACTGGCTCGAGCTGTAGACGAGAGCAAAAAGACCCCCAATGACCTGATCCACGCTGAGAATGTGAGGGCGGGCCGTGACAAATACAAGACCCTGCGTCAGATTCGTCAGGGCAACACTAAACAACGCATCGATGAGTTTGAGTCCATGTGAGCGGGAGTGCTGTCGGCTGGCTCAGCCTGCAGGAGAGACTAAGTTCGGATGAGCTGGACACACACAGAGATTTTAGAAGTGTAGGGGAAACATTATCACATTAATCGTAAATTTAGCTTAAGAATGACAGTGTGAACCCGAAAACAAATTATATTATAGACAATGTTGACGATTTCTTTAGTAAGCAAGTCAGTGAGAATGTAGCAGCTGTTCTTCTAGATGCATTTTTAATTTTGCACACACCCACATTCCCACTTCTCATTTATAAACAGGTTTGCTGTTGCCCTTATCAGTCTGATTACATCCTACTGCACTTCCAATATGTCCTATTGAAAACCTTATTAATGTTGATTAATTGAAGCAGTGACATTTAAGGCAAATGTTTTTATTCTAGCAAAATGTGAAATCATCTTTTCTTTATCTTGGAAATAGAAGTAAAAAATAAAATAGAGAGAGACACAACTGATGTGGGTTGGGTGCATTATTTTCCACATGAGCAATATTGGGTGTCTAATGAGTAAATCTGCTGCTGGTTATCAGTTTTAAATGCATGTTTGTGTAATATAATGTGATATAGGCGAAGTTAACTTGCCACTGTGGAGCAGGGATGTGGCTGAAGGGGGCTTAAATTCAACTGGCCCTGTCAATGAAAACAAGGGTAGAAATGAACCTTTTTGGTATAAATGCACATTTGTAAGCATATTTATAAATTAAAAAAAACAAACTTTATTTGATGATTTTTGATTTTTATGATATGAGAAATGAAAACAAATTGCTGTAAAAATAAAAATCTTAAAACATAATTTTACAGTATTTCATAAAATACAGTAATATTCTGTAAACAGCAATGCATTCTGGGAGCTTGTATAGGCTACTGTAAAATTCCATATTTACAGATGCATTGTGGGATTTAGAATAGTCGTGAGAATTTCCAGCAATGCGTGGAGGGATTTCTAGTGGTGGTAAGTGACTTAGTTAATTCATTTCTTAATTTTAATATTTCACTCTTTGTGTTTAGCAGCTTTAAATTCGACATTTTTGAAAGTAATGTTATATCACCGCTCATTGTCTGCTAACAAGGTTAAGGTTAGCTTGATTGTTGCTGATGTAATAATAAGTGAATACAGAGGAGCTGTTGGCACTGATACATAAGGTCAGCTTTCAGCATTAATCATAATTTTGCAAATCAGAAATTTAGTTTATGGTTAAATTAATAAAAGTTGATGTGCTCAGCAAGTAATACCAAACCTTTTCATTATATTTATTTTAACAGCATCTTTAGGTTTTTACATAATTGTCCTGTAAAACAAATACAGCATCATCCTGTAAAAAAAAACGTTTACAAAAACTACAGGGCAGGCAACCCTGCTGCCAATATTTTTACTCTAAATTTTACAGGGTTTTTCTTACAGTGTTCATTAAGTCTTTCACTCTGCAAAGAGGAACCTAAAACAAGATGAGTGCACAGATTTTTTTTATTTCGCCAACTCAGTACGATAAACCATATTTCTGATTAAAACCGGACAAAATTATCTTGTCTTGTCCTGCAAAGCACAACATTTTTGATAGGATTTTCTCATTTCCCATGTGCCCACCCTGAATGTGAGTGTGCGCCACTCACTCCCTCTTGTGTCACCCCATTAAAAAAAGGGTCTGCCTAACTTCTTCTCCTCCTGCAATCCAAAAAGGAAGCTTTCCACAAACGCCCCAACCCAATCCAGACCTTTTCTATATACTGGGTAAAATTAATTTGCAGTCCCCAGTTCCTGTCGTGTGCTGAGTCATCACAAGCTATCCAAAAATAAATAGTTGAAAGCACTGCGTGACTACCTATCAGAGCCTCCACTGACCACCCCATTCTTTTTAGTTGTTATTTTAATATGGTTTAAACACATCAATGATTGTGCATTCTGGTTTGTTGTTAACCTGATTCTCTGTGTGAATCAGACCGACAAACACAAGCAAGCTTATATAACTCTAAGTAGGAAAACAAACTACTGCACAGAGTGCTTGCAGAGAAACCCGACGCTGAGCCTGAGCTACACATGAAACGTACTAATACATGTAATGATTAATCGCGGCTATGCTCTTGAGACGCCATTAGATTTGCACGTAAAATAGTGAGAGGCACGCAGCTGGGTTTTAAAATTGCTAAAAGTTAACCTACACTGGGTTCATTAATCACTGTATAAAGAAGAGTCTGTGCGAAAACCAATTCTCACTATGCTGGTGTTTCTCTTTCTTTGTTTTTGGTTTTTGGTAATTCGTGAGGTGAATTTTAATCCTGCGTTGAAAAAAAAAAAAGAAAGTTACTATAAAAGTGTCGAAAAGCCCCCGTCATTTGTAAATCATACCGGCGGGACGTCCCTTCCCCTTCGTAACTTACGTCGACGACTGATGTGCATTTCCCATCCGCTTAGACGCACGAGAGTAGTGTCACTGGGTAGGCGTTTTCTAGCCTGGAAAGTGTTGTTTTGTTTGCTCGCCGCGCACCCAGTGCACTCTAACTCCGAGAACCGGAGCCGAAAATGTCCTTTCACTCGGTTTTGGAAGGAACAAACTCTTTAACGATGAATGAAGGGGATCGGTTGGATACCACCATCTATGCGTGTCCGGCTTATGAGCTCAGTAAAGCGGTGTCGGTGTCTTTGGGTTTGGATTCGGTGTCTTCTCCGCCCAATAATATGAACCAGAGCTCCAGCAGCGCCTTCGCAGAATGCGACTCCACTGTGGCGGATACTTCTCGGGGAGTGCCAGAGTTGAGAAGGACTGGAAATATGAACTCCGACAGCAGCCTGCTTGTCCTGGGTGACAGCAGCCTTAGAGAGGACGACTTTGGAGAAGTGTGCCAGGGCATACAGCAGGTGAGCTGTATGGATCTGTTCGGATCGGGCGAAATGGACGGTGCGCAAACTGTGACGCGTGGCTCGGTGATATCCAGATACGTCTGCAGGGAGTCAAATGTGTTTATGAACCCCACGCTGGAGCTGCCCGCGACCCCTCAGGTGGCCGAGGTCGTACCCTTAAAACCACCTTCGTCTTACTATGCCAGTTCAGACCTATATAGGGATTTCCCACCGCAAATGTGGTGCGCAAATGAGCGCGCATACATCGACCGATCCCAGCCTCAGCCACAGCCACAGCCACAGAGGGGAGAATCAGGGGAACATAATTTTTTGTGCAAATACTGTAATTGTGGGCAAGCTCCTCGCGGAAACAGGCAGGAATGCCGCTGTATCTGGTACGGTAGAGGTGAGAAGGGTGGCAAAGGTGGCATGCGAGCGACGGCACAAGGATATGGCCAAATGGAAAGTTACCCAAGTGCGATTCCTCAGGGGCAAAGCACTTTCTCCACTATCAAGAGCGAGCCTTCGGTGTGGATGAATTGCACAGATCGCAGTTTAAGGTAAAGATCAGATTCGAATGATTTGTTTTGTGTGCGTCAGGTCAAAAGCCCATTCATACTGAGTACAGTACATTCAGTATTACCGATCCCTCCCATCTCTCACACGTTTCTTTAATGAGAAACACACAGCATGAGCATCGTGCCAGTAACTGCGCTCAATGCAGTCGGGCTTTGGTCATTTTGTCTTCTAAAAGGAGTGCTGTAATGAGTTTAGGCGTAAGTTCGCAGATGTTTAACGGTGCACTGTCTTTCCGGATTTCATGCTTAGTTTCTTGACGTTTCTGTGAGAGCCACAAAGCATAAGCTAATTGGATGAGTGTCAGCACAAATAAATCAAAGGCAGCGAACACGATTGTTATATATCGCTATCAGCCATGACTTCTATTGATACTCTGTGGAGTCCTGAAATGTTCAGCAGCACTGAACCCTTTGTCCTCCAACAGCATGGTGTGGGTTTTTTTTTTTTGTTTGTTTTGGCTTTCTCTAAATCATGTTATAGCATGCAGCTACAGCAACTTAAAGTTTATCCTATTCTTAAGATTTTCCAGAAATGTCCTTATAAGCCCTGGGACTGCAGCAGTAGGAAATGTATCAGTGTCCCTATAAAGAAGAGATACAGCACCTGTTGCTGTTTCTGCTTCTAGAAAGAAAACCTTCTATTTTATTACAAGTTACGGATTCATTAAAAAAAAACTTCACTCTGGCATGTGCTAATCACAACTTTTACTTTGGAGCAAACTGACTCCCTTTGCTGACAAATTGTCAACCACATGATGGAAAAAATTTTAATTTGATTGGATTTTAGGGAATTGGCACGATAAGGCTCAGTGAAGGCAGACCTACTAACCCAAAACCGATAGCGTCTGTGTGAGTGCTTTTTAATGTCTGCTGCAATTCTTCATCAGTGTCTTCCCTCAGTTTTTACGGTAAAAGGGTTTAAAAACTGAGGGAAGACACTAAAACAACACCATTGCGTGCGTGCGCGCGCGCGCGCGTGTGTGTGTGTGTGTGTGTGTGTGTGTGTGTGTATGTGTGCGTGCGCGCGCGCCCAGGCATGAGGATTTTTTTCCAGGTGTGTATCTGTCAGAAAGGAGAGTGTGTCAAGTGTGCGGAGATGACGCCTCGGGTTGTCACTATGGAGCAGTCACCTGCGGCAGCTGCAAAGTATTCTTCAAGAGGGCCGCTGCAGGTGGGTGCAACACACACACACACACACACACACACACACACACACACACACACACACACACAATTACTCACGCACTGATTTTAATTTCTTACACCCACTTCCTCTCTCCTGTAGACAGGGCACAGTGACCCTGACATTATGAGGTCGAGTTATTTGTTATCAGTAAACGCCCACATATCGTTGCTATGAGTGGAAGCCTAGGCATTGTTGAACTCGCACTCCTCATCCCCCAGCACTCTTGTGTGCCTCCAGGTAAGCAGAACCACTTGTGTGCCAGCCGAAACGACTGCACCATCGACAAACTGAGGCGGAAGAACTGCGCGTCGTGTCGCTTAAAGAGATGCTTCATGTCGGGAATGAGCCTTAAAGGTGAGCTACCAGAGACGAGGAAATAATGAGACATAAATAAAGGAAAGTATTTTGCAGTTTTAAAAAAATAGGTCAGCATGGTCAGATTCCTTACATTTATTAGATTAGAAGCCCTCCATCTGAATTCTAACAGAATCATCTCTCTAGGTCGCAGGCTGAAGGGAACCGGGCAGGCGAGTAATGGAGAAGAGGAGCAACAGCCAGCTAGCTGGGGACACGGAGAAAAAGAAGAGAGGGCAGCGAAGAAAGATGCAGTCTTGGAGTCCAGAAATGCAGCTGTCAGGGCTCAAGGTGGTAAGGATTAGTTGCACAGAGCTCAAATGTCACGTTTATTCAACGCTAAATTTACTTTTGCCAGAAAAGACTCGATCTTGCCACACTTTCTGCTTCATGTTGTTTTTACATATCTACATATCTCGAGCAGCTTCCCAGGCCCTGGTTGCGGCCATCCCCCCACCCCTGCACTCCTGCCTGTCGCTGCTCAGCATCCTACAGGCTATTGAGCCAGCACTGGTCAATGCCGGGCATGATCCTGCCCAGCCAGACAGCCCCGTGTCCTTGCTCACCAGCCTGAACGAGCTGGGAGAACGGCAGCTGGTAACCGTGGTCCACTGGGCCAAGGCAATACCAGGTAAACTAATCTGAGCCAAGGTAATTAATTCCAAGTAGCTCTTCCAGAGAATCTGGTAGGGAGCACATTTCCATGGCTGCTTCTGTTTTGGTTTCTAGTCAAACATACCACTTGCATTCCTTGTTAAGCAAAACCCTGAAAGATCAGACTTGTAAACAACTTTGACTAAGACAGTGGATGGTAAATGGGCAGTTTGAGAAGAAATAAGCGTAATTCAATCAAAAATGACATTAGAATTCCCTGCGGTTTGGATGAGCAGTACCACTGTTAGGAAATGTATTTAATCTGCCAGCACTGCGCAAGGCCTCAGTATCTAGGTCAAAAGATGAGATACCTTTCCAGAAGTTTGCGCTGGTTTATTGTCCATGCAAAACAAACAAAGTTGTTCAAATATTAGCCACTAGAGGGGGATGTTTCCCATTTAAACAAAAAAGATAAAATAGAGGAAGGCTGAGAATGGCCATCATTGTATCCATGTTTGCCTCAACAGTTATTTACTTAAGCCAAATCAGCTGATTTTTTTTAAAAATAATAAAACTGTGAATGCTTAACCCTGAGGAGAGCTTGATAACAGCGACTTTTGTTAACAGGGTTTCGGGACCTGTATGTGGATGACCAGATGTCACTGATTCAGCTGTCATGGATGGGGGTGATGGTGTTTGCCTTAGGCTGGAGATCCTACACGCTGACTAACAGCTCTATGCTGTACTTTGCTCCAGACCTGGTTTTCAATGAGTGAGTTTCAGCAAATATTCAATTTAACATCAAACAACGAATTCACAAAAAAGGAGACACAAAATCTTTATCAAACTAAGAAACGCGAAATTATCACTGTGGCATGGGGTTTGCTGCGATGCCACGAGACTTCACTTGTCATCGTGAAATGCGATGAAAGGCACGGTGCGACACTTTTCTGGTGTTTTTCGGCAGGAGGAAAACAAACAGCGAATGTCTCTCCGGGCACACCAGCAAACCCATCACTTTGCATTTGATAAATGCGGCTGGCGGAGGGAATCGTCTCAAATGCTTTGCTCTTTTTCATCATCGCATAACCATTCATCAGTGTCCAAGAACTTCCACTCTGACAAGTTTTAATTTACACTCCAACCTCACCCCCTCGGCCCCTTATCAAAATGTTTCTGACACCTCAACTCCAGCCGTGTCTTTTTCTTTCTACTCCCAAAAGAAACCCAGACAACAGAGTTTGTGTCACAAAAATCACTGCACATGAGTCCCCCCCCCCCAGGCTGTTATCAGTAAATTGTTGTGTCAAGAACAAAGAAGGTATGACGATGTTCGCCAACTCTCATGGCAGCTCTGAATTGGTCAGTGTTTTGCGTGACGTTAGCACTCATTCTGTCTGTGTTACACCCATGTCACTCTATTAGGCTGCTTCTGACCTGCATAGTAATGGATACGCATGCCCTTGTTGCTGACCCTCATTTTTCAGTGCCTCACTGTCGTTCTCTATTTTCCATTATCCATCTAACTCGTTTTTTCTCACCTCTGGTGCCTTTTTTCTCTCCTTTTTTCCCCTTCATGTCCCCAATAACTACTCCTTTCTACATTTCTCACTACGTGACCCTCCTCCTGCGTCACGCTTTTTTCCCCCTTTTTTCTTTTTTATCCCTCCTCACAGCCAGCGGATGCAAGTGTCCAGCATGTATGAACACTGTGTGAGGATGAAGCTACTATCCCAAAGGCTGTGCATGCTCAAGGTTACCCAGGAGGAGTTCCTCTGCATGAAGGCCCTGGTCCTCCTCAGCATCAGTGAGTCACCCGGGACCATGAGTAATGACGCGAATGTCAACTCAACATGTGAAATACAACTGCAATAGAGTACAGCCATACTTTAGAGAATTGATGGGCTGGATAAAGTCTGTGAGAGTTACTGTTGTGTTCTGGCTTTGTGGTCACAGTGCCAGTGCAGGGCCTGAAGAGCCAGAGTTGTTTTGACAAACTGCGGACCTCCTACATCAAGGAGCTAGACCGTTTGGCCAGCCACCACGGAGAGACCACCCGCACGCAGAGACTGTTTCAGCTCACGCAGCTGCTGGACTACCTCCAGTCGGTAATACACACAACCGCATTCCAAAAAATGCACCATGCTGTGACACTGGACATGGATGCACATGTCATTTTTTTAGAGTGAGCGCAAATCACTTGTATTTTTATTTTTATTCCTATTTATCCCCTTCGTATATTTTATTTATATTTGTCTCTGTATTTATATATGTGTGTGTATGTGTGTGTGTGTATATATATATATATAATATTCTGTAACTGTAACTTCTGTCGGTGCCATGCTTTTTGGAAATCGAATTTCCCAGAGGAACCCACCCGAGGGATTAATAAAGTTCTATCTTATCTTATCTTATCTTATCTTAAAATAATGCTCCTTCCTCTCGCACAAAATGACAGACACAACACTATACAGGCTTGCAATACAACTGTAAACTTATTATGAACACACAAGCAAGATTTTTATTGTTTTAAAATTTCACGGCTGGATTCATTCAACCGAGTCTGTCAGACATTGCATTTAATATCTAAGCCCTTGTTTTCTCCACAGGTTTAAGCCTGTTATTTTTTTATTCTCTTTTAGCTACTGTGTATCTGTGTTTCGGATTATATGATAACCTGGATTTGAGATTTGCTTCCTTGAAACGCCTAATCCATAACAGCCTACCATGATAATTAACAATTATAAAAGAATAGTGGTGCCAGATGCTGCTGTATTAAAGCCAATAAGATGATTTCCATTTGTAGATGATTTATATGGACTGAAGAATAACCCAGACACAGTAAATGAACTGCTAATTACAGTCATGTGAAAAATAAAGTTTAAAGAGGCCTTTACTGCTTTGTGAGTAGCTCTGTGAAAGCGTTCATGTGTGTTAACACAATGCCACAGTCTTCCCAGGAGTGGACGTCCCAGCAAATTTTCAAACCTCAGTGAGAATGTTAAATGTTAAAGTTCATGGCAGCACAATTAGAGAAAGACTGAAAAGGTATAGCTTGTTTGGAAGGGGTGCCAGGAGAAAGTCTTCTCTCTAAAAAGAACATGGCAGGATAACTTAATTCGAAAAGGTGCAACTGAATATTTTGCTTCTGGAGATTTTGAGAAACAATGTTTTCAACGTCAAAAAAATTCAACTGGAGATGTTTGGTCATAATGCATAATTTTGCAGCCGGAGGACCTGGACACATTGCAGTGATTGAGTTCAACATGAACTCTTCAGTATACCAAAGGTTTCTAGAGTCAAGCACCGCAACAAATCTCTAACAGAATGGCTAACAAAGAAAATAATCAAGGTGTTGCAAAGGCCCAGCCAAAGTATAGACCTTAACCTGACAGAGATGGTGTGGCAGGACCTAAGCAAGCTGTGCTTAAACAATTGCCTGCAAACCTCAAAGAACTGAAGCAATGCTGCAAAGAACACAGGGCCAAAATTCCTCCAGAATTATGTGAGAGGCTGATAAAGGTCATACAGAAAATTATTATTTTGAGTTATTGCTGCTTAATGTGGTTTTACAAGCTACCAAATTATGGGCTGTTTTCACATGACTGAATACAGAGGTGGAAAAAGTACAGACTTTCTTTACTTAAGTAGAAGCACAGATACATTTGTTAAAAAAACAGTAAAAGTTGAAGCACTGAAACAACTTTACTCAAGTAAATGTGAAAAAGCATTTTTGGACAAAGGCAACTGAACTTTGCACTATAATAATATAATAAAATAATGTTAGTACATGAGAATACCAATGCTATTGAATCTAGAGTCTAACTTTAAGAAATCCACTCAGTTTCAATCTGTTGTGCAGTGAAAGGGAATTAAAAGTCGAAACTACCTAATATTTTCATGCAACACAAAATGAGTTTAGCTTAGTTTGTGTTGCAGGACATTTCACAACATGAAAACACATAATTTATCAAAACATATCATATGCAAATCCAATATGTGTTTAAAGTGAAGCTTTAAATTTGCAGTTTATCAAGTATTACTGAGCAGTCCTTACCTTCAAACCTCTCTTCTTCCTGTCTTGTCTTTCTTATCTTAGCTGATAGAAACGTTGAATTTGAAATTACCACCTTTTAACCACCAGAAAACCAAAAAACATGTCACTTCCTTCCTGCTTTGTCCTCCTCTGCAGCGCTAGCTAGATGCTGTACCGTGTACCGTGAACCTGCACTTCTATCGGTCCACTTTAACCCCGAGTGTAAATGCTATAAATGATCATTTTAAAACAAAAGTAACGAGCCTGTTTTGAAAATGTAAGGAGTAGAAAGTTCAGATATTTGTTTAAAAATCTAGTGAGTAAAAGTAAAAAGTTGCTAGAAAAAGTATTAAGTATAAAAAGTATTTGTACTTCCTTACTTCCAACTTCTGACTGAATTTGACTGCATCTGACTGCTTTTTCTACTCTCACTCAAAACACTTTTCACTACAAGCCACATGTACCTATTCACACACACAACACTTTAATCTGTGGCCATAATTTTGACTTGATGTCATAAGAGTAGTGTTAAACCTCGGAACAAATGCATAAGCAATAAAAAAGCAGGTTCATAAGATTTGCCTTCATATGCGCGGCCATGCAGAAGGTTGATTAACGAGTTTCATTGTTATTTCTGTCAAACATTTGTGCACATATATACCCAATACCAGCAAAATCAGCAACACCTGAAAAGATTTTTTAAAAGCGCTTTTTTATTATATTTTAACAAAATATAGAAAGGTCAAGTTGTGCTGTGACCTTCAGTAAAAAAAGAAAATGGAAAGATTATGAACCAAAAAAAAGGCATAAAAGTCCAAGTCCAGGCATTTGAGGTAGATTTGAATGAGTAATAAAAGGTCTTTAATTTAGTTTAAATTCACCCTAAATAAGACACACGCTGATAGCCATCAGTGTATTTAATGTTTCTAGATTTATATTCTGTTTATTTTGTTAATAATATTTTTTCCTTTTTACCTCTAAGCCGTAAAAGACTGACGTGGTATTGTAGGTACGCAGGTGTATCTACTTAAAAACACATGTAGTTTTCCTGTTACGACTTCTCGATGTGCATTTCTTGCATTTTTATTTTCTTTTTATTTGGTGAACTTTCTTTTGTTGTTGTAATACACACTAATCACTCATCTCATCCTTACTGAGGTTTAGGAGGGGGAAGTGTGTTGATGTAGATGTGCAACCACTAGGGGGTGTAAATGCACTACTTTTAACCCTTTTTAGGATTTTTTTTTTCTTTTTGTACTTTTATCTCAATGATGAGAACAATTAGCTATCAAAGGAAAAACCCCTTACATCATTATATGAGTATGACCAGAAGAGTTAAAGCGCTATGTGGAGAGGAGCCACAACAGATTGAGCCTCCTGTCTTTCACTGTGGATTTACCTTTAAATGCTCGGCTTTGTGGCTTTTGAGCTGGAGGGCAGCCAGAGATTGTCTGGAAGGGCCCTTTAGGAAGAAGATCAGAGTTGATGAGGACTCCTTCAGCTTTGCCCTGTCTGTGGAGCTTAGTGTCACAATAAGTGTTATCTCCTAAAACCGCCTCTTAAGCTGTGCCATGAAAGTCTCGTTTGTTTTTGTTCATTCGTATTATTATTTGGGCATTTTTAGTCTTTATTATACAGGGACAATAGACAGCATCTACATGTTTTCCACATTACATATTTATTTATCTCTTTGTTTCTAATAACCCCAACACATGTATGTATCATGTTTGTCTCTTGACATAGGTTGTGAGGAAATTACACCAGTTCACCTACGATCTGTTCATCCAAGCTCAGTCCATGCAAATGCACGTCAGCTTCCCAGAGATGATCTCGGAGATTGTGAGCGTCCACGTGCCCAAAATCCTCTCTGGGATGGTCAAGCCCATCCTTTTCCACAACGCGGCCTAGTGAGTGAGAGTCTCCAAAACTGTCTTTTCATCAGCCACACCGACCGGAAAGAGTTCTCAATGATTTTTACACTTCTGTCCTGAGAGTAGGGTGCAGTCAAGGTGTAAGCAGATGTTAACAGAAGGGCAGACAGCACATTCTTCCAGTCTAATGTAGTTTGATTTCATCTTCTCACTTCTTCTTCTTATTGCCTGTTTGAATGTATCCCGCACATACACAAATGCTTTTCGGGGGCTGATTAAAATACTTGCATGCATTTCTGTCCACATACTAATGGTGAACCTCATGGCATGTGAACTTCTTCGGCTCTTCATGTGGATAATCACAAACTCTTCTGGGGCGTGCGGTGCAGGGGGCCAAGTTTGAAGGCAGCACATCCCGGTAGCTTGTCTGTGTGCATTAGCATGACATTTTGAACTAGCTATTTTTCACAATGAATGTTACTGTGTGCACCTGAGATGAAAAAAGGAAAAAAAATAATAAATCAGTGACTGACAGTTAATAAGCGGTTGTGACGTTCATGCTTGGAAGCAAAGCTATCTGGCCCGGAGGCATATAAAAACATTTTTTTGACAGCTGTCATCATCTATTAAAAAAATATCGGACTATTACTAGATTTCTGTTTTGTCAAAATGAAAGCACTTTCAAGGTGCGACTGGAGCGCCACCAATTTCAAATGTATATTTATCCATTTTTGATGCCAAAAAGGTCACAGCAGTCACAGTGAAGGACGTAATTGGACAAAATGACTCCATTAGTCGAGAAACACCACGGGTGACTTTATTTTATTTTTTTTTATCAGGAAAAAAAAAAAGGTTTTTCAGTGCCAAATATTATTAAAGTAAAGTTTTTCCACAGTGGACGTTTCATACTGTTGTAACTTTTCTACAGTTTCCTAAAGTGTTCTTTGCAAATGTTTTGTTGTGTATTACCATGTAATCCTCGTAGCTTATGACAGTTTTTGCTAAAGGTCCAGCCAAGAACCCGCTCTATTGTTGCAACATTTACAGCTTGACATGTAATAAAACAAAATAAAGCCAAAGTCTGAGTGCATACCTGCTGGGTTTTTCTTTTTTGCTAATCTCATTGTCTTGATAATTATACGGGTGAATATTCCAGTTTTTCCCCTCCGCCTCATTCAATTCAAGCCCGCGAGGAGTTTAACTGGCTGAGCAGGGCGAACGAAACATCAGGCAGACATTTCTACTACTGCATTACCCACAGTCGGGATTATCACACATTCTCCATCCAGTCAAGTAATACATTACAGCAGAACACGGCACAGAGCTGGATATTTAATAGCAGGCCTGGAGGATTTCTTTCATCAGTTGAGCCTGTCTGCCAATCAGTAACTCCAGCCTTTCGCTACCATCTAGTGGCGGCTGCGATAACCTGCACCAGTGAAATGAAACTTGGAAGTTGTGTAGTAGCACAACATCTGTTGGATCCATTGACATTTGCTTTGTAATGTAATTGGACACGGGTTCACTCAATGTTTGAGTGAGGTTACCATTAAATAGACCGAGGCACGAGAGTGGACTTGAGTGCATTAAAGAGTAACAGCAAGTAAAGGCTGCATGAAAAGCATGATTCAGAATTGAAAAACTTAATATAAATGTTGAGTGTAGGAGCCTCACATTTAACCAGGCTGTGATGTTGAAATAACTGATTTAAAAAATGTTTTTCTTTCCTTTTCCAGAGAAAGACTCAGGTATGAGACACTATAAACAGTATATATAAAGCATTTACATAACGTCTGTAAGTCTAGATAAACAATGAGATTACTTTAAGAGCTGGCTCATTTTAGTTACGTGGTACATTTGAAAGCCTCATCCATAAAAACGAGCTGTCTGGGTAACCTCTGCCGCCATTTTTAGTCCCATTTCCTGAACCACCTCTTTCAGCAAGTATTTGTCCCTCTCATAAATGAATCGGAGCTGAACGAAGTCGGGATTGAAAGACACGCTGAAATATCACTTATTTCTAAATACGTCCCTTGCTCGGCGTGCCCCTGTGGCTTCCCTTGAAGGGAATTGCATCTGGTAGGTTTGCAATGATCAAAAATGTATGCGCTGAAGTCGACATTTGAACTTAGTTTGGATTCCATTTGATTTTTTGTGTTTCTCCGAGTCTGTTCCGCATCAATATTACATGTCTGCTCTGAGAGAGGAGGGGATTTTTTTTTCCCTTTCGGGTAAGGACGACCACAGAAAGCGCAGTGACTCTGACCACAAACAACAAAAGTTAAAACTATTTCCTTATGTGTAGAAGAAGGAAAGATTAACACGAGGAAAGACAAAAAGGGCGCCCAATTAAAAGAGAAAGGGCGCGCCGAGCTTGACCCCAAAGTAACTGAACACCCACAATACCAGAGTGGTGGGGAAACGCGCTTTGCGCTTGGTACAATACTTTCTTTGCCAGAGCTTATATAAAACTCAAGCGATAATGTCTTTAACACCAGGTTACCGCAACTCAACTGCTACGGTGACCGGAAACCAATTAGATGGTGGAGGTGGTAAGATGACACCCCTGAATGGGGTGTTTCAGTGGCCTATCTAATGGAGGGTGATTCCTACCCAAGCACCAGTCCATTAACAACCAATTAACTTCCTATTAATATTTTACCAGACAGGGCCTCTCATCCTGACATGTTTTTAAGGAGCTTTTCCCAGGAGTGTTTGAACATGAGCAGCTTTTAGCGCAGCATAAAGAGGCCTGTGTAATGGGCTGGAGGAGGAGGAGTGGCAACCTGATAGCACTGAGAGCAGAGGAGGGGAGAGAGGAGAGGAGACAGACTTCTGCAGCTGGTCTGCCCCGAGCCGAGCCAAGCCTGAGCAGGGCCAAACGTACAGAGAGGGTGTAGAGGGGGGTTGCAGTGATAGGAAATCCACGAATTTTGAGACTGTGACACCACATCAGACATGATGAGTAATGATCTTGAGCGTAAGCGTGTTTTATCGGTTAAAGATGTCAGCGATGAGCGTTTTTGCTGTTTGGTCAAAAAAGAAGAGAAGGGGGGAAAAAAAAAGGCTGAATAGCAGTTTTGCTTCCAGGACCATAAGTGCTTCTCACCATCACGCGGTTCATCGTAAAATAAGTCTTAAAGAGCAACATTCCTGCTACCGATCAGCCCTAAACTTGCTTTATGCTGCGTAACGCTGGTTTTTGTGGACATTTCAAACTAGTTCAGGGAAACTCCCTGCCTTCAGAGAAGAGGGAAGCGAGAGAGAGAGAGAGAAAGGCCATTATGACTATAGCCTGCAGCTACTCCCAACGGATAAGGCATTTGTCTTCACTTGAAAGTATGATTTATTTTTCCAGCAGTCAGAAGGGTTATGTTTGTCACCGCGCACTGAAAGGACTTTTGGAAATAGCAGCAGAAATGGGGAAAAAAGAATGTCTGCTGGTTTTCTAATGTAGTCTTGATGTTTTCTCAAATGCTTCTCCCTTCTATGGTTACATCGCCTGCGATCGCTTTCAGTCTTCATTAACTTTAGTTAATCATACTGAACCTCGCGTCTAATTTATCAGCGGGAGCGTTTAGTGTGTGTGAGCTGATGATTAAAAGAAAGACGGGTATGTGGGAAGGTGGCGGAGGGGGGCTGCAGGGGGGAGGAGGCGACGTGGTTGTATCAGGTTCCTCCACTGGGTGTAGATGTGGTCTTAGATTTCTCTCCGGGCTGCTGATTAGCCGTGCGTACGTGTTTGCGTGCGCGCGTGCTCAAGTGCGAGCGCGCGAGCTGGGAGTTGCACCGGAGGAGGAGACGAGAGGAACTTCGGCTTTAATTTCCCCCAGCTCCAGATATTACACCCCCGCGCACTCCTGTTTTTATTGGAATGGAGACCAAAAAACACCAAGTGTTTATGATGCATTAAAACATGGCGGGGAACTTGAGTGTGGAATTGTAAATCTATACGTTTGGCCCAGTCTCTCCAAAGCGAGCTTAATTCTTTTATCGAGGATTTTGGCGTGTTTTACAAAGACTGATGATTGTAGTGCTCCGTGAAATCATGTTTATCATCTTAATGTGGAGGACAGAGGTGAGAGAAGCAAATGGAGGCAGAACTTTGGAAATAAAATGGGTTGTGGTTGAAGCACAGAAGGAGAGAATTATTCTGCATTCCCCTAATGGACATTTGAACAAACAGATAGGTGAGGAGACCACATTACATTCTATTAAGACCACTTTTGTTGTCAGTGAACTGTTAATGATGTACAAAGGGAGTTTTGCACCTCTCTCCAGGACACTACGAGCTTTGTGTTTCTCATTATTCTCAGGAAAACGCCAACAGCTTTTATACCTGGAGACACATTAGCTGGCTCTAATTAGAGCAAATATTCTTCTGGTATAACAGCGGTATTGCCTCACCAATCCGGCAGCGATTAGCTCTGTGTTTTTCTGCAGGGCTGCTTATTCATTCCCGGCCCCTCTCCATCTCTCATTCTGATGTTTTTTTCTGTCTTGATGATTGCTTTCGCCTCTTCCTCACTCTTTCCCTCTCCGCACTCAATTTACGTCTCGTCTCTCTCCGCCGCTCTCTCTATCTCTCCCTCCCTCCATCCTCACAGCAGGCACGGAGCACCGCTAGCTGTGACAGAATCACACTGCCTGCCCATGCTCCACACACCTCCCAAGTTCATTATATCTGTACACACAGGCCATCTCTTGTAGGCCCTCATACCGCCTATGTCCCAGCCAAATACAATGTGACAGCGCCGCCAAAGCCCTCATTTAGGGCCATCACAGGACAGATTTCCCCTTCCAAGGCTCCCGTCTGCAGCCTGATAGATGGTACCCCTGCTTTTTTCTTGCGCGTGCATGCTCCAGTGTTGTTATGTTGTGGGCGTGCACACAGTTGTGTGTGCTTTTACATCCCTACATTCATCTACGTCTGCACCTGTGTTAGTCTTTGTGTTTGCAGCAAGCCTGACTTAGAACAGCAACGTTTCCCCTGTCAGTAGTAATCGCTGAAACAATGTGTTATGATATTACCGGGCTTTGCTTCTACTTACTCACACGCAGTGTTTTTATATCTAATGCACTCTGCATACGTTGTTCTGATTTCGCGCTTAACTTTCAGAGCGCTGCTCAGTTTTAAGTGCACGCTTCGTGCGAGACCCTCCATTCCTGTGGCGTGCTTATTGGCGCACCCTTGGGGCGGGCACATATCTAGTTCGGGGGGGGGGAATGCTGCAGCACACTTTAGTTGGCGTGCACACTTTCTGGTATCTTGTCTTTTCTTCCCTCTGAATTTTAGACTAAGAGTGGCCGCCCCGGGCATCAGTTCTGTGTCATACTGGGAAGGTCAAAAACAGACACACACACACACACACTCATAGATTTCGAATATCTCCATCAGCCCTCAGAGGATCAGATTGTTTTACGGGAAATCATGTCACGGGTCAAATGATTGAATTATTAATGGAAGTGTGGTGCAATAACAATCGGCCCTTGTCTATTATGATTCCAACGTGATATTCACAGGCCCCCTCTCAGCCTGACTTACTATGTTACAATCCAAATCCAATAATGCCGACTCGGCAGAAGAATGTTTCCCCTCCTCCTCCTGCTATTGTTTCATCAGTCGAAGAGCGTCTTTAGTCTGTTGAATCCACAGGCACGAGTATTTCCAAGTCTCTCAAACCATATCGACTGCCGTGCCATGTTTCCAAGGTTAAAGCAATACATTTTCATCAAAGGAGTCATGGTAAAGTAATCCGTGATGTAGGACTCTTTCACAACACGCTGCTCTATGAAAAGTGTATGTTTTTGTGCATACACTGGGTCTAATACAGTATGAGGGTGCGTAATCTAGCATTCCTTCAAAAAACTCTAATCTTTGTTCCTTTTTGCGGTGCCAAATATGGATTTTGTTTCTGAGCATAGCTGGAAATCAACCAAGCAAATCTAAGGCCTATTCATGATTCACATTATGGAAATGAAGGCAGACAATTCGGTATTCCCGCATTTGCATATGTAAAGATCCACACTCTGAGAGGTACAAGTATTTTAACCTAATTTGAAGCACAAGAGATTCAATTGGAAGCAATATGTTGGTTTTATGATGTTTTGAGAGGGGCTCAGTGCAAGTAGAAGCACTTCTTATCATTTTCCCTCGGGCCTGCTTCTCACACAGAGCCGGTATGGAAATGCATGTTCATGTAGGGAAAAGGGGAGGGGGGGATGGTGATGGATTCTTGACCTCGACTCAGGAGGATTTCTCGGGTCTGTTTTGAGAATGACCGTAAAGCAACACGGGGGAAAGAGACGTTAGGTCAACCATTTCGCATTTATTATCTGCTGGTGCCAGAAAACACAACTCTTTTAGACATCCTAAACATAGCACACTGGACACATGGGCTGACAACTTCACTTAGGCAAAGGAAATCAAGCAGGCTTGTTAATGCAGCTGTTGAAAAGAGTCCCATTAGGAGCAGTCACTCCTTTGCTTTGTTTTTTAATCATTTGTTCTTGCCTTTTCATTGTCTCTCCCTATTGGGTATGGCTGTGGGGTTTTTTTGTTTTTTTAATTTTTAAAAAAGAGAGAAATGAAACATGTTCCCAAACATTTAATGAAGACATCTCTCTTCCTCTTATGGCTCGGAAAAGGATATCACAGAGAATAATATAAGAAAAGAAAAAGAAAAGTTGTAATAGGTTTCTTGGTTTCATGTTCCCCAACAAAGGCGCAGGCATGTCTAGCTTAATCAAGCTCGTTTGTGTCATTATGCATTCTCATTACAGCTTAACAGAAGTTTCCCATCTGGAGAAGCAATGTCGCTGTTTACAGTCCTCTCTTCCTCCCTTCTCCTCCCATTTCAAACCCCATAGACATTCTCCGAGGCCTAAATGAGCTTGAAGACAAAAAGAGCACTGTGTAGCGTTACACGGTTCTGTGTAGAAATGAGCTTTTTCCCTCATTATGCTCCTCATTTTATGGGAATAGAAAACAAAAGAAGACATATGTAATTACAGCATGAGCAAAGCATAAACATGCCACATACAATGAGGCTACGCTCTCGGCAGCAGGCTAATTGTAACTTTGCCCTTCTCCTTCAGTGCCTGAGTTATGCGATCGCTCACTTCGAGACCCAGAAAACACGCATATGTGCTCCTAAACACGCACGTACGCACCCATGCTGTGCGTGTGCGCCCGACCGAGCTTCACTTTCAGTTTCTCAAAAACGGGGACAATTCCCAAGGTTGTTTGTGGTCTTTATTGCTTTATAGAGAGGCACGTGGCTTTAATGAGGGTAAGTGACACTGCAGCTATTTTGTCAAGCACGTGATAGTCATATAGTTATATCTTCTGCACTTTGCTCAAATAAAATTTTGTTTTTTTTAAAAAAAAGATTCTGAAGCAAGCAGCATTTTTTTTTTAGACGCAAATAGCGTTTGAGATTGCGACAGGCCATGTGTTAAAACTACTGTAAAGAACTTGCCAGTCATAGCCTTAAAGTCTCCTCAGGCAGTTAAAACCACAACACTACAACCATGAATGGCATCCCAGCCTTGGTCCACACACACATCATTCCACACATTACTCCCTTCAGCTCCCCTTTTGATGTGTCAGAGAGAGAACTAGCCACTGTTCCACTGTTTTTTTATTGCTCACACAGCAATGTGCGTGTACATATATGACTCTGTGTGTGTGTGAGAGAGAGAGAGAGCAGCAAAGTGTTTGCTCTTCAAAGGCAGCAAAGGGGTGTGCTACTTAAGGCCTATTAAACCTGGAGCTCTGTTCATTGTGGCTGGGAGAGAGAGCACTGCATGCTGAGGCAGACAAAACGGCAAAGGTGTACCTTTGAACTGGAATCATGTGGGAGCTCACATTTTCACAAGTGCTGCAGAACAGAAAACAATGTTTTGGAGAGTCCCCTGATATATGGTGTGTGTGTGTGTGTGTGTGTGTGTGTGTGAGTGTGTGAGGTGTGTGAGTGTGTGTGTGTGTGTGTGTGTGTGTGTGTGTGTGTGTGTGTGTTTGTGTGCTAAGGACCAGCTAACAGAGAATCTGTTATGGCTTTGCCCCTGACGGTGTGATATTACAATCTCGCAGTACATAATCCAACATACTGCAACTTATTAAAATATGACCATAGCAGCTCCCTGAGGGCTACGATACCTCTTCACTCTCTCTCTCTCTCTCGTTCACTCTCTCTCTTCTCTCTCACCCCTCACCCACACACACACACACACACACACACACACACACACACACACACACACACACACACACACACACACACTGGTATACATTCCTGTGGCACACATGGGAACGCACTGTCCATACTTCTGTCTCACTCTCTTTCTCTAATAGCACATTCTGTAGACCCAAGCTGCACTGTGGCTCAGCGGCTGTTAGCACTGTTACCTCACAGCACGTCACTCCTGGGTTTGAACCTAGCGCTGGTGCGGATTCATCTGGGGGCTCCATTTCCGCCATAATTAAGCCAAGATCAATATTTTCTCTGTATTTGCTTAACTAAGGCTCTGGCTTACAGCTGGAGTTTTGGCACTTCGTGATGGTTGCCTGTTGCTCCTTAAACTCTTTTTTGAATAATCTTTATTTTGTTATAAATAATTTACAGAAAAGAGGCACAAAAAGTACAAATATGACAGTGGGAGTTATATCATTTAACAGCATGCAAACTATTGTTCTTGGGAACGCTTGTCAAATGTCAAATAGTATAAAGCTGTCCTGTAAAGTGATGCTAATACATTTTTTATACAAAAACATCATCATTTCAGTCCAGAAAATCCTTACATCACTCTGCATTTCATCATTAGTTATTATTAATCTCTGTCTTCCACAGTGTGTCTCTTGTCTGCCCCTCCTTGAGCCTGGTTCTATTGGAGGCTTCTTCCTGTTAAAAGGGAGTTTTTCCTTCCCGCTGTCGCCAAGTGCTTGCTCAAAGAGGTCATTTGATTGTTGTTGTTTTCTCTTTATTATTGTAGGGTCTTTACCTTATAATATAAAGGGCTTTGAGGCGACTTGTTGTGATTTTTGGCTCTATATAAATAAAACTGAATTGAATTGTGTGGGAGCAGTTGCAGAAGAGAGGCATCACTGCTCACAGTTAGGATGGGTTAAATACATAGAATCAATTTCCCCTAGGGGGATTAATAAGGGAAAAAAATCCAGGCATGAGCACACACTTTTATTTAAAACTGCATTTGAGTTCACATCCCGCCATGGGAAGATAAATGTCGCCAACAAATCAATACTCTGATGGAGTTTCGTACTTTCATTACACACCTCTTGCTGCAGCTAATTGTCCCACAAGGTGAAGAAAGGCATGCCTCAGGAAGAGCATACCAGTGTATATGTTACTCAATATCACTGGATACAGCTGATAAGCATATCAGACACAGCTCTCTCTGTCAGGAAGCAGGAAGGAAGTGAGTCAGACGCACCGAGTCTGATCTGTACCACAGACTGCAGTTTATGTATAGGGAATCTAAAAAACAGAGTGAAAGAATTATCATAACCTGCAGGGTGGTTTGTGCAAAGCAAAGTTTGGCTGGATTGATTTCCAAAACTCATTCCAAATAACAAGAAGCGAGTTGAGCGCAAGGGCTGCAGTAATGATAGATATGCCCGTATTGGATTCTTTTATAGAGTGGGAGTGGAGCACTATTGTTAGATCATAATTCAGACAACCTGCTTCTTTCAACTATGGTGGATGAGTCTCCCAGGAGGGTACTGTTGTAGTCATCTGCATTATGTGTGTGCTTGCATGCTCACACATAATGCATCCACATCCACCTAGACACGCACATGCACACACACATTCTGTGGGCTCATACAATTTTGGTGTTCGTGCAGTCCCCAGGGCGCTGAGCAGGACAGGAGATTTATGTTCTCTGTCGTCCAGACACGGTTCTCCCAGCTAGCTCCCCACTCATTAGAGCTCCTACATGGTCATACGTGTTACTCTAACAAGCTGAATAAAGCCTCCCTCCAAAGCCTGATGGATTCGATGGGTGGAGTGAGTTCTCCTCATTGCAAGAACCCCGAAGGAGACGTCACAATACACGAAGCAGCGCAGCAGCAACTTATCTCCATCGAAGCGGGGGGGGGGGGGGAGAGAAGGACTACGGTGTTGTTCAGCCATCCATCATGGTTATACACATTTATTAGGACTTAGTGTAATGATCCCTCCGTGGACATGGAGATGCACTTAAATTAAAATGTTTGGTTTGCGCTGTGTCGTGTGTAAAACTGAGGCGAGGAGCCCTGTTATCACCGCTACGACTGCAAGTGAAGCCAGAGAGCGTGTTTGCTAATCTCTATAGTTACCAGATATGAAATGAGTGTTGTACTCATTCACTCCCGGTTACAGAGACCGGAGTAAACATGAAGGCCAAATGAACAAACAGATGAGTTGTTTGTGAACTGCTCTGCTCACAGGGTTTATCAGTATTGTTTCTAATCCACCTGATAATGAATCCAGAGTCTATTTTGCAACCCGTGCCTGACTGGTCATGGTATGTGCACGTGTCTTTGTGTCTCTGTGTGTTTGTTGATTACAGCAGAGCTACTGATGTATCTTCCAATGAGAGCTGTTCGCATTGGTGGAATTGATTGCAACGTAAAAAGAGCTGTGCTTTGTTATAAATTTAATTTCTTCTGAAAGCTCGGGCAATAAGCGGTAATATTGCTGCCAATGAAGCTCATTTCATCTAAGTCTGCACCCTGGGATTTAATCAAAAATCCTTTAGCTGTTCGCTTACAAGTGTTGAGATCAGGCTCTCCACTACAGAGGAATACATTATAATGATTTCTGTATGGGAGATATATTGCATGTTCTCATGCTAACTGCTGAGGCTCGGATCAGGAAAATGACTGACCAAGCCACAGTTAATAATCTCCCACTGGACTAGTTTTTTCTTCTCTTTTTACAGCCAAGGCAACAAAGTTGCACACAGGTGAAGGTTGCAATGAAGCAGCCATTAGTTGGTAAAGCGAGATGGGAGACAACCAGCTAAGCATTATTTACAACTTAGTTGGCGTAAGACGGGCTGAAGAGATGCCCCTACATGCTCCACACGGCCCATATTTCACACACAGCTATCAAGAAGTGGCAAATAAAATGTCTGCAGTCAAATTTTACAGACCAGTAAAGTGTAACTTAATAAAGGCGGTGAAATGCGTGGTGCATTGACTGCCTGTGCAACAACATAGTGATTCCAGAATGATGGAGGATGCCATTAACAGCATCATTAATGAGCCAACTCAATGCCTTTGTAATCAAATGAATCCATTCAACGGCCTAACTTATTCAAACAAACAGCAGGGAGTGAAAAGAGCGGTGATAGCACAGCCACAGCCGGCAGTGCGTTCCTCCCAAGCCTTTACTGATTAATCGCGCTAGAATTTTTGCGCGCTGGGTCATTCACCTCAGCAGTTCTGGCACTGAGAAGGACTTGGATGGCTCTTGGAAAAAGCGCTGTTTATCATCGCACCAAGAGCAGGCTTTTTTTTTTAATGTAGCACAAGTCAATTCATTCATCCTAAAAGTGTTTGAGTTGGCATGCGGCGCAGGTTTTTAAAAAGATATTTAGTGATCTGGGGAGAGTTTCACTTTTCTAACGCAACATCCAAAGTAAACCTTTTTCACTTCCAATGATAGTGGATCAGCGCGGCACAGACAGAAAGCCATGCCATTGTAAATTAATCAGGTTTGTGGAGGAGAAAGAGGAAGAAAGCATTCCTCAAATGAGACAAACCCCAGCCCCAGCTTGATGCCGGCAAACCCTGGCTGTGTGATATGGCCAGCTTGCATTCTAGAGCCAAGGCAAATTTAGAGCTGATAAAGTTGGCCAGGTCTGTTACAGAGAACCTCTGCGTTATCACAGCTCCGGCCAATTATCTGTACAGATTCCTCCACTTGTGCGCTTGTCTATCACTCCAGGGGCACAGATGAGAGCCAATAAGTATGTAGGAGTATTTTTCTTTTAGGGAAATAACATTAGAGTCAAGTTGTGCCTTGGCTGTGTGACTGGGATTCCACCACTGAGTCACTGTCAGATTTGTGCCTTTTTTTCACCTCACTGGGGAATAGAGTAAGGGAGACTGTTGTGTATGCAGTCTCTGTACAAGCTGCTCTGTCTGGGGGGACACCAAGCCAGCCTGGCTGCCCGGCCCCTTCATAGAGACAGTGCTGGGTTTAATTATTCCCAGCTGTGCTTCATCTCCCTCCCCAGCTGGGCTCTGTGTCCCAGTGTCCTCTGCAAGTATGCCACCTTCAGCAAAGTCAAGGTGAGACACAAAGATGAGTGTACCCACACACAGAGCCGGTGCTGGGGCTCATTCAAATCCACACAGAGAGAATCTCCCCTGCATAGAAGAAGAGAGACAAAGTAGCATGAATTCCATTTGGGACAAAGGTTTAATTTAGTCAGCTTGCAGAAGCTGGCATTGTTCTGCAGGCTCAGTCAATTTGAATTATAACAACCCAGTTTTACATCAAATTGCACTTAGAGGAGTGTTATGTCAATATAAACAAGTGTGGCCAAAGTTATACCAGATGAACTAAAATAATATTTGGAGGTTTGTGTAAATTCCTCTACAGTCAGTGACCGCCTGGAGTCGTTGACACAAAGACATCTGCAGATCCTTTCAATCCACCTTCTCTACTGCACACACGTTTTCAGCTTTTGCTTTTTTTGTGGGCGCTCTCCACCTTTAGTCTGCTCCAAGAAAGTGGAATGCAGCTCAATAAGGTTGAGATCAGCAGACGAGGATTTCCCGCCTACACGTTTAAGGCCGATTCCGTTGTGTGCTTCAGCATTGTTGTCCCGCTGAATTGTGAAACGTCCAATATGTTTTGATGCGTTTGGCTCAACCTGAGCGCTCAGAAATCCCCCCGCAAACCTCTGCATTTATCCTGCTGCTTGCAGCGTCAGTGAAATCATCAACGAATACCAGCGTACCGGCGCTAGTGGCAGCCGTAATGATGACGGGGGTGCTTTAATCATGTCGCTGTTCTTTTTCATCCGCCTGACAGAGGTGAAGTTTTGTTTCATCAGACCAAAGAACTTTGTTCCACAACACTGCCTCACTTTTGTACATTTTTGTGAACTGATGCTTGGCCTATCTGTTTCTGAGTCTTACCAGATGTTGCATGCCTTCATCCTGGAGACCATCGAGGACTTGTGCAGCCATGAATGTTTTTTTTTTCTGAACTATTCAAATGGGTTGCCATTTTCAAGTTTCTTGTGTGCACAGGCTTTTTTTTTTTTTGTAGAAGGAAACCAACTGTTGATTTTACCTTTGATATCTCTCTCTGACAGATTCTGCCATGTTATCTCATCTTACTCTCGCTCTCTCTCTCTCTCTGAGCCACTTCGGAGCTCTTTTATGCATGAAGGAAACTTTGAATAAACACACACCTGGCTCAAAGGGATATTGTGGCAGTTTCCAATTACTTTTGAATCTTGCCGTCTGGGCACCGTGTGGTTAAAATAGCTATATCTCCCACACAGTTTTTTTTTCATCACTGACACAAACCCACTCAAATTAATGCTGAAATTATTTCATTTCAAATTAAATATACAGAATCTCAGGGAGAAGGACGTGACAAGTGGAACTATCCAAAAAACTTGTATGTTGTTGTGCTTTAATTTCATTTCAGTTTCATTTATATAACACAAAATCACAACAACAGTCACCTCAAGTTGCCTTATACTGCATGGCCCTATCTAGGTCCTATAAGACCCTACAATACTACAGAGAAAAGCCCAACAATCAAACGAACTCCAATGAACAAGCGGTTGGCAACAGTGGGAAGGAAAAACTCCCTTTAAACAGGAAGAAACTTCCAGCAGCAGCCATCTGCCACAACCAACCAGCTAAAGTTGAGGAGACTAGATTGCATTACTACAGAAACACAAGTGAGAGGATGTCAGGATAAAATGCTGTCGTTTTTATCAGAGAAACCATTTCCACGGGTATGTCTCCATGTTTTTAAGAAGAGCCAGAAACACTATCATTGCTCTAAGTGTACCAAAAACATGGTCAGTTACTCTTCCAGGTGTCCTTTACCGGTCCTTTTTGCAGCCTGTTGCCATGGTACAAAAGTTTTTAAAATAAAGGTTGAATTAAATTTGGTCTACTTTAAATAGCTCGCCTAGTATTAATGCTGTAAAACTGAGTAGTTGGATTTCACAGAGTTGGATAAATAGAAGGAAAACCAGGCTGATCATACCCCACCCTCACCCATATCTGACTTGTATTAATCTAGAGCTCTACCTCATATTGGGGAATCCCATAATCATCCAAAAAGAAAACTGAATTAACAGTGTTTTCAAGGATCTCAGTCTCAGAACATGAAGTATTTTTTTGCTAAACCAGCATGTTACCGAGTTGCTCTTGTTTCCGTGAACGTGGCCTGTGCGGAAGGACAGCGACGCATTAATCATGCACACTTTCGCGTAAAACAGATGTGATGTGCTGAGATAACAGAGCAGCGATGCCGCATACTGTTTTCAGAATGAGACAAATGCTTATGAAAGCTGTCCCTGCGTGAAGCTTTTGCGTGACCACCACTCTGGCAGTTTTGATTGAATCCCAATCTGACTGAGTTTGACTTGGTCCATCTGTGCGACTGTCCTTGGCCTTGGTTTAGGGTTTTGGGATAGAAGGGAGGGGTGTAGAGTTATCACACTGAGAGGCTGTTAGGGTCATTACAACCCTCTGCTTCGATATTTCAATTTTTTCCCCTTTTTTTTGATGGGAGCCAAATGTTGTGCTGGAATCCCTGTGTCTGTCTGTCTTTGTTCCTGTCTCTCACCATCCTGTCCAGGGCTATGCCAGCACAGCTGTGAGCGGCAGCGTGTAATAAAAGTCTAATGCGAGCAGCTGCTGGGGGTTTAAACTGTAATGAGATGGTGTGTGAGATTACCACACTTCGCTAGTCGCTGAGAGAAAGCCTGGCACCCCTACAACACTGTCCCCCCCAATGGTACAATTACACTTTAGATATGGCTAATAGAATATCCACACAACGCCTGTAAGCAAGATGCATAATGAGCTTTAGCTCTGCCTCTTCTCCTTCTTTTTTATCTGTCTCTCCATCTCCCTCACTCTCTCTCTCTTATGCCCACAGCTGCACAGAACGTCCACCCCCAAGGAGCTGCTGTAAACTGTGAGGGGCTGATGTAGGAAACAGAGACAGTGTTTTTGAAATCAAAGGCACGCCTAGTCAGAAGATTCCCACAGAGGGGGACAGTTTTTTTCTCCCCCTTTTTTCTCTTTTCTGTTTTTTTCCAGGGTCTGATCGCTGGAAACACAGTTTGCCTTCTTACATCAACCCAACAAATAATTCAGGCCTCAAGTCATGAATAGTTGAAAGCCCTGTGTCAACTTCATTAGTCATCACGGGGGAGTTGGTGGTGGAGGATGTATGCATACCCACATGGTGCCCATGCATTGAATGGCAGGGTTACAATAGAAAGGAGGCTTGCTTTAGGTCTGCTGTGGAGCCTTTGTTACGAGCTACTTTATTATGCAAAATCTTTTTTTCCCCACTTCTCTGTTATTGTCTTGCTTATTTTTCTCTTCTCTTCTCTTCTCTTCTCTTCTCTTCTCTTCTCTTCTCTTCTCTTCTCTTCTCTTCTCTTCTCTTCTCTTCTCTTCTCTTCTCCTTCTGTGTCATCCTATTATTAGAGCTCTCTATCCCGGGCTTGATTCGATGAATGTAGGAACATAAAAGTCCTTGTTATGATTCCCGCATCTCTTCTGAGTCTCTCTGTAATGAAAGTTCAGGGTGTCTGGGTGTGAGGCGTACGTACCTGTCATAGCGGTGCTGCGATAATAGGCCCATTGGTGCCACTGCCTCATCGTGGCGGATGAGGAACTCCTCTGAATGCATGCTGCTATTCATTACCTCATGCAGAAAGGCTAAACTCCAGATTCACAGCTCTGTAGGGCTGGATATTGTGAACGTGACCCCAGGGAGCAGAGCAGCGGAATTTCAATACGCCACTCGGCCAGTATTATTCCACACCTGAATGCAGAGCCTTCCAGACAATTAGCGGAGAATTATAGCAGGGGAGACGTTGGGTAATTTACAGAGTCCGTCTCGCCTCTGCCCCAGCCTTGGCCTTGCCATCCGTGCAAGGATATTACACATTTTGCACAGCGGGGAGATTGCAAAGTCGCTGGCAGGAGAAAGAAAATGGATGCTCTCAGAGTACTTAAATGGGAGCAAACTCCATTTCTACAGGTATTTAGGAGATGTCGAGTGAGGCGGCTCCTGCCTTTCAAAATCTTAAACATTACTGTGAGAAGTGTGCACATCAAGCCTAATGTCTGACTCCTTTTTTTCTCCTCCAGCTGCACTCATACGTCTACATTCCCTGCAGGTATGGCTGTGAGGCTTTACGTGCAGCAAATGGCCTGTCACTGTTGCCAACTGTAACTGTTTTATCAATCCAGCGCAGACGAGCTCCATCCCATTATAAATGCAAAGGATGATCAAGTCATTAAAGTAATGTTTGAGCCTGGACCGTGGATATGCAGCCTTATCGGCGTATTCCACCGTCCCTTTCATTAGCCCACCTCGTCTTGTTATTATCATCAGCAGCAGATATCGTCTGCTGCAGATAACGGTTGTCATTTAACCACGCCGCAGCCCTTGATTAAAGTGCTCCATTAACTGACACACTGTTGTTATTTTGCCATGAAACCATCTCTTCATCTATACAGAAATTTGGGTGATTATAATACGGCATGAACATAATGGGAAGTTGAGCAGAATCTCCAAACAAATGCTCAAGCGAATGCATCAGTCAGCCTCACTTCTGTTTGCCTTGTCATCTTGTCGTGCGACGCCTCGGCTCGCCGCTCGATGTGGAATGCTCCTTGCCACATGAGATCTTCTCAGTATCCCAGCCCTCTCCTTCCAAAACGTGTGTTCCAGCTGTTACCACTCTCCGGAGTTGTGAGGTTATAATGAGCATGGAAGCAGCTGCTTCCTCCTACAGTAGAGGCCCCAGCCTCTCTAATCCTGATCATTAAGAAAGGAAAGGGTGTGTGGAAGCCAGAGCGCGCAGACTTGTGGGCCTCGACACTCCAGGACAGGCTGCGGAGACTTGGGTTACTCGACCATTTTATTAGTCCGCCCAGCAGGTATAGCCCTATTGATCTGCCTGAAGTGGTAAAAAGAACCAACTTATGCAAGACAGCTGGAGCAGCGACTACAAAGAAGCACTGCCACTATGGTTTCCGCCTATCGTTGTCCAAAAATATTTGCCTCCATTACTCCACGAAGCTGCTTACCCGAGATTAAGACACAGTAGCCTGATATTTCGGTATTCTCCCAGCCTTAACGTCGCCATGCATAAACTCAATCTTACACAGAAAATATCAGATTATGAAATATTTATGTTCTGACCTTTCTCAGTAATGATTTCATGATTTAATTTTCTCTGGCTTTACCTTAAAGTGCTGAGAGAATACAAAACAGACCAAAGCACCAGGCACGGGCGGGGGGTGTAAAAAGATGATCTATAGAGACGATGACATTTGCATTCAGCTTGTAAATATCAACAACACTCAGGCAGATTATTCATAGGTTTAGACTTTCCTGTTCCACAAGTGTCTCTCACTAATCCTTCAGACATTGCCAAAGACATCTCTCTCTGTCTTTAATTTCACTCGGATGAAACAGTAGAGTGAGCGAAGTATAAAAACACACCGATACCCAACGCAAAAGCTGGAAATAACATACCGTGGATGCGTCGCCATTAAAGCGAAATATATGCAAGCGCACAGCATGGAATGTACCAGTGTAAAGTTAATAGAGTTACATTTAGAATAACAAGCTCGCTCAACCTTGTCATGGTTCGGTCGACGCGAAACTGCACCCAGAGCTGTGTCTCTAACAAGGCTCTGTCTTTGGAGATATTTTATGTAGATTAGTTATATGCTAATTTGAAGCATGACCTCACTGTTTGCCAGAGAAAGTCTGTCTCTCTTTTTGATCTGCATATTAATGCCCAAAGAGTAGATGGAAGTTGAGACATGAAAAGGTTTAATAAAATCAGCAGGTAAAACGCGGCCTCATAATTAATCCAGCAAAGAGGAAGTCTTCTGCAGACAATGGCCGCACCTCAGATTCATAATTAGGCCCTTTATTGATATTCCACAGCCTCTCTGGCACATCACCTGAAACAGTGATTAATCTTTCGCGGTAAGAAAAAAGCGAGACGTGCTTAACTTCCTCCTGTACGACTGGCTTAACCGAGCAGAATCCTGAATTATCTTGACCAGAATCATAATACACCCCCCTCATCCCCCGATCCCCATGCGATAAATACACAAACTAGCAAAATTACTAACCAAACTCATTTTTCAGCTCCAAGCCCAAACGTAGATGGAGTTCACGGGACGGTGCAGCGGCTTTGTGTGTCATTGCGTTTGCTCTGCCTAACCTTTCCTGACACCTGGAGTCAGGGACCCCCCTCTAAATGTGTAATATTCAATCTTCCTGACAGCTCTGCTAATGACCAGAAGGAACCAAAACAGAGGTAATAGGTGAGCCTCAAAATTGCTTTCAAATTATCCCTGATAATGATTCCCGTCCAAGTAATAAACTCTGCTGTGTGAGCGAGTGTGTGAGTGGCGGTGTGTTTATGTCGAGGGGGGAATGTTAGAATGGCAGGGCTAATTATCAGCACTATTAAAGGTAAGTACATCCAGCTGCATCCCGGACAAGTCCTAATGAAGGACAGCAGACGAGCTGGACTCTTTCATCTGTCTGCTGTTGTTGGTCAATATCCACACCTCTGGACCACCGGTGTCTGTGCCACTCTGCTCCGACTTGGAGGAGAGAATTAAACATTGCGCGGTGACAGGGGTCGTATTTCTTCAGCGCCTGCTTTCTTTTCCACTTGTCAAGCAAAGGGCGATTTTGTGATGGATTATAAAGTTTTCAAATGAAAAACTTGTTATGTTAGGTTGATTAATTCTCTTTTGTCCTCTTTTTTACCTTCTTCACTGGTGGATATAATACAGCCAGCCTGACTTTGTCTATCTGTGGTTTATTCTTTATTTATTATTACTTATTTATTTATTTTTGACAATAGAGTTAAAAACGTACTGTCGTCACTCTTGAGTTGGGTTGCTTTCCCTGTAATTAAACCATTAAAAACCCCAGTCTGCACTACATAAGAGTAAAACTGTACTTTATCTGTTGAGCATTTAAAATTGCTCTTTAAAGTCCTATGATTTATATATATATCATAACTGGATCAAGATTTTAATATACCTAGACAATTAGAATGTAATACAAAGGTATTTGGTGCTTGAATAATCTTGTCATCTGTCCAAAATTACTTCCATAAGCTTTCAGATGGTGCCTCACCAAACAGCTCCAATAGAAGGATTTTATTAGCTGTGTAAAGTTTGGAGGACAAGCACAAGAAAACACGTGAAATATGTAAGCGTATAAATAAATGTACCCCAGTAATATTTTATAGACAAGGTGCACATATATACATATATAGTAAAATCGTGTTTCCCAAATGCTTTGTGCTCTGTAAAAAGCCCCTGTAGGCTGTGTAGCCTTGGTCTCTTTATCTTTTTTGATAGGGGATTTAAGGCGTAACACAATAGGCAAAAAATGAAGCGTACAAAAGTGAAACACACAGACTTCCACAGACATAAAACCAGTGTTACTGTTGGAAACATGTCATGAAGTATTCAGTTACGAAAAATGGTGTAATGTCAGAGTCCTCATTAAGACCCTGAGAGGCTACGATACTCAGTGTATACCTCCAGAAGTCTGATGCAGGGTATTGTACTGTAAGCACTGTACAGCTTAAAAAAAAGGAAGAAAAAAGGCTGATCTGGTAGCTGTTTGGAGTGTGGCTCGACATGTTCTTACATCTGCTATTTTCCTGATCCGGCACCCTTGGTATTGAATTCTGGGGTACGTGTGATTTTTCTCATTTTGCCTTTTCAGATAGCGCTCCCATCCCGTTAGCATCACTTTCCAACATCTCCAAAATTGTTTTTTCTTCCCTTTTAAAAACATTCACGGCCTATTTGTGTTTTCTGATCCGTCACCTCTGTGAGATTATCATTTATAAAGAATTGGCCAGGTTTAAACACAACAAGCGTTCAGAGGCTGTGCTCAGTGTTAAACAGACGCCGACACGGATTGTTGGTAGCGGACAGGAAATAGCAATTTTTGGTGCAAAGTCCAATTTTTGATTCGTCACACTATTTCCACCTCTGCCTCTGAGAGAGGGAGCAGTCATGAGGCAGGATGCCTGTCAGGAAAATGTGCATTTCAACCAACCCAACAAATGGGAGCTTCAACCAAGTTGTTGAGTAGTGACCCATAATGCCGCAGTGCCACGCCAAGCACACAAATCCCAGGTAACACTGAGTCAGAGGCTGTAAGTGTTAGTTAAGCTTACAGCACTTTGTTCTACTTGGAAGCCTGCAAATGCTTTTCATCAGGGTCATGGGTGAATATGGGGTCAGGAAGTTGTTTTATTTCCGAAATCTATGCAATACACTGATTTTTTTGTGCGCTGCAAATGATAACAAAAACACTTATTCCCCTTTAGATAGTGTTACATGACTATATAGGAAGTCCTGGCTTAAGATATCTTGTTCCACTGTGTAAAGCCTGCAGATCTTTTCCCACTATCTTCTTGTAGGGTATGTTTGGTGCCAAAAAAGTAAAGAAATAGCTTTTAAAAAATAGCCCTGTTTCTTCTGGACCGCAGCTCATTGTATTTACAGTGCTTCACTGTAGTTCGTAAGCCAAACAGCAATCCATCAGTCTCTATTTCTCCTCTAATGCATGTAATGTAGCAGTTTGTACATTTCTAATCAGTGCTGTGTATACATCACTGTCAGCATTCAGCACCCCACCGACTTGTTTCTTTTCTCAGATTACAACCGTTGTAGTCGGTCGTATATTTCCAGAGCTCGTGAATTATGAATGATATGAAATATTTAAAAAAAAACCAGCACAGAGCAACAGTAGAAAGAGCTTCTCGATCAGTCGTGTATGCATGTGGTCTGTACTTACCTAAATGAGCCCAGAGCTGTGCACAGTCTAACTGTCTGACCTCTACGCTGCACATTTATTTTCCAAACATATGTTGGCTATTTCGGCAGCTCTGGACTGTGAAACTGAGACAGGAGGAGAGAGGTCTGTCGAACATGTGAGCATGATCTAACTGGCTGTGAATACGGGGCAAATGGACCAGCGGTTAGCGGTTGAGGAGAAAAGCTAGCAAACTGACTGACATGTTTTTGTGATCCAATGCAGATTTTGCAGAAGTGCTCTGTAGGACTGCGTAACCCCGGGCCTTGGGGCTATGAACTTCCAATCATTTCCGAAAATGCATGAGCGCACACGCACACACAGCCACACACAATCCCCACCAGCATAAACACTCATGAGGTACAGCTGTTCTACTGTGTCTGATATTAAATGACAAGGTGACTTGGTGTCCTGTGGGCCACCTGAGAGGTAGGGCTCTGCAAGGGGGACACAGCAATCTATTCTCCTCAGTACTGAGAGGAACTTACTCAAGCAGAGCAGCAGTTATTTCCCCACTCTGCTCTGCCCCTGATCCCTCCCCGTTTGCCTTCAAGTCAGCACCAGTTAGCAGTTCCTTCAGTGTGTGCACGCGCGTGAACATGTGTATGCGAGACCGCGCGCCGGGCTAATTTCTACCGCCGTGCACTGCAGTGTGTTACGAGCATTCTCCGGGATATTGATGTGCTGCATATTAGGGAGCCGAGTGAATCAGTGCTGTGCGCTGTAAATATTCTATTGTCACTTTAATGCCTCTGTCAATGGCTTTGTCCGGGGTAATTCTGTCCCCCGTAGCGTCCACACACTTCATGCGCACACATGCAGACACTGAGACTGAAACAGAGAAAATGAAGGAAGAGAGATGGAGAGGATACACACACACATACACTTTGCCTGAGGTTTTTTTTCTTGCCGTCACAGATGATCAGGCCCAGCTCTGGCTTTAGCACAGCTCTGGCCAACCCCGGGTCCTGAAGCCAAACTGTTAAAAGACATTAAGTCAGCACAGAGACGCGCCACTGCTTCCTCTCTCTGCTAACCACAGGACAACTAAAAGTGTGTGTGTGTGCATGTGTGCATGTGTCTGCGCTATGGAAACGGAGAGACTTTGGGGCTAAGATCTGCACACATGTGTATCCTAATGAGTCTTTGCATGTACTGCCGCATGTGTAGCCCTCTCCTTGCTGAGGTCAGATAAAGCGGGGGGTTTGGTGGGGGGGGTGGCAGAATATTTGGAGCAGCCTTCCGGTCTCTCTGGGCTCACCACATGCCTGTCGCAGCTCAGTGAGCAGACTGTGAAAAGCTTATGTAAATGACGAGCCGCTCAGATGTGAAATCAGCTCTGTATTAAATTGTTTTGTTCCACTTGTCAGAGCTGATTAGTCCAAAAGCTCTCCAAAAGCTGCACAGGTATTGTGTTGATTGTATTCATATAGGAGCGAGTGCAGAAAGAAATGCGTGGAACACCTCGGGGAAGAGCATCTGTGTAGGTAGCGGGGTACAATTGCCCTCTCAAGTGTGATCACTAGTCAGATATCCGATGGCAGATTAGTAGATTCTGAAGATGCTGGATGGCCCCTCACAGATGCACACTGATTGAGATCTGCCCCCATACGAATCCAGAAACACTCCACTTGTCTCTTCAAAAGAGGCCATTTTCACTCCATTACAAAGCCCCAGATCACAGGCTCCATTAGTCTAACCTTAGTTCACTTCTGAGAGAGCCTCAGAGCTACATCCCCCTACCTTGCCTTCCTCTGTTGCTCTCTCTCTCACACGCACATGCACGTACACGCTTCTGGGATGCAGCACAGGTGACATTGTTTTTTCAACTGAGTATTCGAATAGTGGGGGAGAAATTAGAGTGAAAGAGAGAGGTATGTGGGAGAAAGCGGGGAAGCAGGTCTAAGAGACGTGTGCAGAGAGAAAGAAAGAGAGGGGGAGAGAGAGAGGCAGTGAGAAGATTGCAGCACTACGTCTGGAGGGCTCCCAGCATAAAGCAGGTCTTTGAAAAGGGCAGACAAAGAGAAAAGGTCTCGGCCAAATACCTGAAAGAATGTAGAGAGGAAAGAGGAGCGCGGCCAGAGGGAGATAAGGCAGTTAGCCGCACACTGAGGCCAGCTCCTGTGTCATTGGATCGGGTTACTCCTGCTCGCGTTCGCATGTGCGTGTGTCTTCGCATGTGCTCATCTGCGCGCTCGTCCATTTGAGCCGGCCGAGCTCGATGCCGACATTCCAGAGTGGTCTGCCTCTGTTCACGGTCCAGTGAGGTCGCTGACAAAGCTGTGATGGGCAAGGATGTGTGTGGCGCCTCCGGGGCGAGCCCAGGTTGGTCAGACAAGACCCCCGGGCTGCAGATGTGAGCATCAGGCCAGACTACAGGGTAAAAGAGGTTTAACAAAGTCTCAATATTTCTGCTAAACCCAAGAGAATCTAGGTTTCTGTGCGTCACTTTTTTCTTTTTTTCCAAGCTCTTCTCCTGGGCTTCAAAGCATCTAAAGATGAGAGCCTTCTTTGAAAATGATTTTCAAGTCTGGGCTTTATCGGTGTGTGGGAAATCACCCTCTAGCTATTTTGTAAAGCTTAGGCACCTTTGAATATACTAACAGAGCCTAAGGATAAAGGGATCTACTGAGCTACCATACTGGCAAGGCAAAACGAGGTGCAGACCAGCTTCTCCCCGTGTTGGGGTGGCAATGACAACAAATCCGTCAGGATATTAGAAGTGGATAATATGAGTATCGAAACAAATCTAAGCAGTTATTAGTTGTGATTGAGGTCTGATAGCAATTAGTCTCGCTCCGGCACACAGACTGACTCCTGTCTAATGATGTCATTGACCTTGTCACCTCCTCGAGGTCAAAGTGTCCATGTTAAACCATGCGTAATGGTTCCGTGTTTAGACTACAAGGGCCCGTCCAGCTAAATAGTGATGGATCGCTTCTTCTCGCTGCTGGTGGTGTGTGTTGCATCAGATGATACGGGTCTCAACATGATACACAGTTGATTAAATCAATACTCCAAGGAAATATGTGGTGAGCTCAATTTCAGTCCAATAACACAGGGGTTTTAGGTGCACGTGTGAGAGCGCGCGTGTCTGCGCATGTATGTCTCTCCACGCGCTCCCCTGAGGAGCATTTCCACAGCACACAGAATAAAGGACAAGGACATTGTGTTTGTTTGCAATATGCTTTTTCAAATGAGGTCATCAGCAGGAAAAAAAAAAAAAAGAAAAAGCTATCAGTGATCATCTGAAAACACATGAAAACAAAATTCCCTTCCCTATCAGCCATGACAGAGCGGATGACAGCATGGTTATTTACTGCCCCGGGTGTCAAAATCATAAAGGCTAGATGGAAAAATTACAAAAAACCCAAAGTCGGCTTATGCAAAAATTGGAGAATATTTTTCTATTTTCTCTCGCTTGCTTATTAGATTTGCTTGTGTGAACTGAATGAGGGAGGCAGTACATAAAGGATGCCAAATTTGGATGCAGAATAGCAGATCTGAAAGAATTTCCACCCATATGGCCACTGCTTTCTGTCTGTGAGCCGGACAGGTGCTGCCCTTAGGCAGTGAACGGTAACGAATGCAGGCACGCTGTTCAAAACACGAGCAAAACAGGGCTAAAAACAAGAACAATCATTTGTGCTATTTTAGTCCTTACCTGTATTTTGTTGTTTTCTCTCTTCCCTTTTTTCTGCCTCGGCCCAGCGGTGACCCACAGCAACCCCCAGCCTAATGACTGCTGCAGTTTAACACTCATTAAAGGTGGTCAATTAACCAGAGGGCCCAGAGTCACTTTCATTAGGCGACTTGTAAAGGTCTATTTTAGTCTGGCTTTAAATACAAACATAAGGGGGGCAGACAGGACGGGTTGCTCGGTGCCTTGACCTCCAGTGCTTGTAGCTTTAGATGCAAGAAAATAAGGGTTGGGGAGGGGGTCGGTTAAAAACCTGCAAGAGGAAGAAAAAGAACCTCAGGAGAGTCATTTGTTTTGTTTATTATTTGTTTTGTTGAACTGGATTCTGTTGGTGTTTTATGGAAACAAACTCAAATGGTAAAAAAAAAACAAAAAAGCAGAGAAATTGCTGAACAGAGCACAGAAAATGAGATCTCATGAGAGTGAAGATGAAAAACAGAGCCATCTGCGCCGAGGGTTGGCTCTCTAAAGACGATCTGGTCTCATTTCAATCCTTTGTATCACTCCTTTACAGTAAATCAAGAGAGAGACTTTTTTTTCTGTGGTTTTTAAGTTTTTGCGCGCGCGCGTACTTATAGATGCTCGCGCTCGACACAAGACCAACCACGTTAAGGGGGAATGACTGTTTTTTTCCCCCATTCCTGTAACACATCTTAGAGAGAGAGTGTGCGTGTGAGAGGGGAATGTGCGGATCTGGTTTTAGGCAGAAAGCGTCTCCTGGTCCCAGGCCTCTGGAGTCATCAGCCTGTGAAGGTCAAGTCTGATTCAGAAAGAGACAAGGCAGATTGGCATGGAAATGGAATCTGCTGTCTCTGTGCCAAACGTCCAGACTGACTGACTGGCCTCAGCCTCTCATCACATCCAAGTCTATCCTCTCATCGCACCGTGCACTCCTCCTCCTCCTCTCGCGGACGCCTCTGCATACCAATATCAGAATAAGACAGCGGAGGACGGGCTCTGAAACAGGCCTGTTTTATAATCACGATGTCAAACAACGTCCGCATGAAAAGGAAACACGAATACAGCTGTTAGTCGCAGCTAGGAACCATCTGCTAAAAGCAAAACTGTCTCTTCTTGCTGCCTTTTTTTTTTTTCTTTTGCATATGGCAGATTTAGCCTTAAGACATTTCTGAGGCAGTTATTTCATAATGAAACAAGAAATGCACTTATTGTGCTAATGGATTCATAAGCAGCTGCTGCTAAAAGATACTGTTCAAATGTTTATTATATCTTTATGAGAGACAGCAAGTTAGATGAGTTGCACGATGGCTAATGGCTGGTGTGCGAGTGTGTGTGTTCTGCTGTTGTATGTAATGAGCATGCGCTTTTGATATGAATGAGTGCAGTGAGGCATGAGATGAGTATGTGCCTGCTGGTATGGAACGAGTCCTTGCACTTCTTGCGTGTGTGTGTGTGTGTGTAAGCGAAGGAGAGAGGGAGAGAGTGTTCACTGGGCTGAAATGGGTCCCTGCCCTTCATGAATATTCAGCTGCTCTCCCCCCACCACGTTTTACTGATGTCTCACTGATGTCAGCTTGCGTGTGGGAAAACGAGTTGGCCCAGTAAAACAGCACTCCCCTAAAGCTGTTCTTGCTGCTGCAAAAAAAGGGGATGTGCTCTCTAGGTCATCCCCGAAAATGCAGAAAAAAAGGGAAAAAAAAGTGTGCCGGTGCAGAGCCAGTAACAACATAGAGATGAGTGAAATGTTCTTGATCTCATGTGGCACTCCTAAATCTAGGGCAGCACTTAGGTCACATGTTTAGGTCAGTCACCCTTCACTCAGAGATCCTCTAATGCATCCTGTCAAGCATCGCGCAGCCGCGGCACGTCTGCGGACGCTCTCTTGATACTTCCCGGCTGCTCTTCTCCGTTTTTCATTTTTTTCTCTGTGTTTGTTAAGCTAACAAGCGCCGATACATACGCTGTCTTCAAGTCGGGTGACATTGAGAGATCCTTCACCGTGCTGCTGACTCAGAGACGTTATTATTCTGTCACTGTCGTTGAGGAACAGATTTCCAGACAAAAACACAGTGGCATGCACAGACACACACTCCACTCTGCCCCCACAGATGTTGTTCAGTATTTAGGTCAGTTAGTGTGCAGATGGGTGGTCAGCGACGCTTGTATTAGCTCGGGTTTACAGGAACTGATACAATAGGCCAGTCAGCTCTCAGTTGCCACCCTGGAGAGACCGGAAGTGCAGCTCTTTATAATCACAACGGACAGTGTTTGCTCACGGACACCAAACAGCATTAAGGACCAGTTAATGACTGTAGCCAGAAGATTTAGACTGCTGTGAAAATTTAATATACTTCTACAGTACTGTAGCTGTGGAAATAAGATTGCTCATATGACTAAGTACAGCTTACAGCATGTTCCTAGAGGTAGGCTATTCCTTTTTTTGGTATTACTCTGCACGGGGGCCATAAATGCACAGACCACTAAGCAGAGACTGGCATGCGGTAGGGGACAAAACATTATTACTGTGTGCTGAGGAAACTGGCAATCAAATACAAATGGAAATGCAAAGCTATGAGAGAGAAATCTGTGCGGTAAACTAGGACAAATTTTTCATTTAAAAAAATTATCCCACAGGTTTGTATGTGTGATATGAAGTTATAGAACAAGATACATAAATGAAATCCTATGCCAGCAATTCTCAACGAGTCATCACAGAGCCATATACAAACCAAAAAGATATGGAATACTTTGAGGACTGGCGTTGGCTGTTAAATGCATTGCATTGGGATGGTGGCGTTAGTCATGCGTTTGCACAAGCATGACCGCAATGATTCTTCCTCGGGCTCAGCTTTGTGAGGTTTATCTGTGGTGACACTGTCACTGTGTGACCAGAAAGCAACCACCCATCCATTTTGCAAATGGACTATGTAAAGGTCATGCATGTAGTGCTGGCTGACTGGCAAATGCACAGCCTGGACATGGAGGGGTTAGAAAATACATATAGGAGACAGACTGGTCAAAGGGGCCTGAAGTCTATGACAGAGAAGAAAGCAAATATTAATTGACCACCGATGCATAGCAGAAGGTAGGGATGCAAAAAAAGTGACAGGAAGAAAAGAGTCCAAACTACTATACAAACATGAATGTAGCTGAAACGGTAACTCATACACAATGTAGGCAAACATCTGGACTAATTATTTGCAGCTTAATGCAGCATTTATCAAACACAATGATGGTAAGGACATAATGCTGAAATATGTCAAGTACATATAGAGGGACAGCAAATTACAGGTAACTTTAACAGTCTCAGTAAGGTGCTGGACAACAATGTGCTGCCGGCATTGATTCTCTAGTGCAGTGCTAGAAGGATGAAAGACCACTCGTCCAAATAATATTCCCTCATTTGGTGTTTTGATGTTGTGTGCAGACAGCATAGTGCACCGTGCGTTGCGCTAATTAAATCTGATGCAATCTGGTGGCTGCAAAGGCCATACCCACCGGCCACTTCATTAGGTACTATCACTGGGTTAAACCCCCTTTGCCTTCAGAACTGCCTTAATTCTTTGTGGCACAGAGTCAACAAAGTGCTGGAAACATGGCTCAGAGGTTCTTGTTCATTCTTACATCATATCACTCAGTTGCTGCAGATGTGTCAGCCAGCACATCCCATTTCCATCCCATGGAGGGCATTTAAGTACAGCGAACGCCCCATCCTGTTTTTAATATTATTACTTTATTATTTTTAATCTCTGCCTCTCTTCCACAGCACATATTTTCTCCTGTCTCTCTCCATTCACCCACAACCAGTTGTGGCAGGTCAATGCTGCTACCTCTCTTCCTGTCAAAAGGCAGTTTTTCCTTCCCACTGTTGCCAAGTACTTTTTCATAGGGGGTTACAACATACAGCACCTTGAGGTGACCATGTTAAGGTTCTTACTCAAAAAAGTAACATATTACACATTACTCGTTACTTCTCTTAAACACAGTGCAGTACGTTATTCAATTGCTCGCTGGAGAAAAAGTAATGCACTGTTAAATGCACTCTCTCATAATTACTAGTTTCCAATATTAACCTGAGGCTACAGTCCCACACACCAACACAAATGGGTACCCCTTTTTTTTAGTGTTCATGTATGAACACAAAGCCAACAGCACAAAGCAAAGATGAAAACCAACCCAAGAAGAACTCAAAACAATCGCCACAGTGATTCTACTTTAAACACATGAACAGGTAGAAACGGAGATTTTAGCCCAACTACTCATCAACTTGTTACCTGTTGAACTTGAGGGTCTGGCTGCTGGGCTGAGGTCAGGATTCACTCAGCTTTAACATCTCTATAGGCTCTTGGTTAGCTTAGCATTAGCATGCTGCCTGTGCAGATGCTTGCAAATAGTAGAAGTTGCATAACACAGGTGTTTCTGTCCTGGATGCAGATTACATTCTACTATTGTTATCCTTTTGTTGAATAAAAATAAAAAGTAGTTTCCACATCTCCACTCCTGAAAAAAATGCACATCACTCTGTCATTTTTGTCCTCCTGGCACATAAACTGAAATCAGTGCACAGGAAGAAAAGAAAGCATGCTTGTTTGCTGTTTTTCTTTCTTTCTTTCTATGCTCCCTGCGTGCAGATAACTGAAAAACCTTTGTAACGAAAGTAGCGATATAATTGTAATAGTTTCTAATGCATTACACTCCACACTTGTGGGAGGCTGTGGTGTTTAAATTATGCTCAGATGGTACTAAGGGGCCCAAAGTGTGCCAAGAAACTATCCCCACACCATTACACCACCACCCACATTGACTGTTGATATAAGGAAAGAAGGGCGCATGTTTTCACATTGTAGCAGAAATCGAAACTCAACAGACAAGGCAATGTTTATGCAGTCCTCTGTTGTCCAGTTTTTAGTAAGCCTTTGCTGCTTGTACCCTGAGTTTCCTGTTCTTACAGGAGCGGCGCATGGCGTGGTCTTCTGCTACTGTAGGAGAACTGTTTCAAGGTTTGATGTGTTGGCTGTTCAGAGATGCTCTTCTGCGTGTACCTTGGTGGTAACAAGTGGTTATTTGAGTTACTGTTGCCTTTCTATCAGCTCAAGCCAGTTGGACCATTCTCCTCTGGGATCAACAAAGCTTTCTCACCCAGAGAGCTGCTGCTCAACTGGATATTTTCTTCTTTCCAACCCTTCTCTGTAAACCCCAGTAGATCAGCAGTTTCTGAAATATTCAGACCAACCCATCTGGCATCAACTTTTCTTCCCCATCTGATGCTTCTGTTGCTTCTGTTTGGTCGACATGCCTAACAAAACGACTGGTGAGTGTATATGATTTAGCCATTATGTGACATTAATGCCATACGGATAGGAGCATTGCTGTTTTAGAGACATCTTAGAGTTTTATTAAAGGTTAAAGGTCATCACTTACATAAATTTGTATTGATTTCCCCTCTTTCTATGGGGTGTGCCAGCAAATGCTCCCCAAAGACTTACGGAGCCATCAGATCCCCTCACTGAATGCACCCAGAGTTAATCTTCCCCACTTTTCAGCCTGTATTTAATTTGTGTTTAATATTTTTTGGTAATTATATTTTTTTGTATATTTTTGTAGAGTATTCTCAAGGGTTCTGGAGACTTTGTGAAACATTCAATTCATTCATTATTCACTTCAGATTAAATACCCTCAGGTTTTTGAGCCACTAGTTGATGGTTTCTGTTTAATAGTTTCTTATTGCTATTCAAAATCTCATTTTAATGTTTATTTAGTCAAAAAAGTTTCTATTTCATTCAATGTTTCTTGTATTTCTTCAATGTTGTAAAGCTTTTGTTTAATTTCACTTAATATTCTCATGTTTTTGGCTCAGTTGGGCATTTGAGCAGTGATTTTTTTGTCATGTTTGTCGTTCTTCAGTGCCCTCGAGTTCTTACTCTTTCAGTAATCTACATTTTTTATGATTAGGCATTTTCAGATTTTTGTTTATCACTCATGCAGACTCAGGAAATGTAAACATTTCTCAAATATTCTGGTGTTTTAATTCCAATTTTTTTTATTCCCCAGGCATTCTTTAAGATTTAAGTTTTCTTTCTTGCTACCCATCAGTCACAGGGGGCCAGGGCGCAAATGATTAAGCTCGAGGTCCTGAAAGTAAAGTTTCGTAAACACCAGCAACACATGAAGAGAAAAAAAGGTGCCATTATTTAAAAGTAGAAATGTATGTCTGTATTTGCAGGGGTGACTCTTTTGTAGTGGTACACATCAAGAGTGGTTTGAGTGAAAAGGGGGGAAATGAGAGAGACAGAACGAACCAAAGCTTCAAGGCATAATACTGTAATTGGAAAATTGTGCAAATGCGTTTTGGAGTCATGTTATATAAATGGCCAGCAGAGATAATGCCTGAGATTCGAGGCATGGCCTAATTGAGAGTAGGAGATGGAGGAGGAGAGGGGTGTTGATGCTGAGGGGGCAAATGAAGTGTGGGTTTTAAATTGGGAGAAGAAAATGTGGATGGAAATGGCGTTTTCAAAGACATGGGAGGGCGGCACAGGGAGAAAAAGAGCCGTTTCTCTTTAAAGGGGAGAGGAGGGAAAGAAAGAAAGGGAATAATTCCCACTTTCTCCCTTGCTCTCCACACCTGTGACCCAGCAGCCAAGCGGCCCCAGCTATTTCTCCAGGTTTTTTCTTTTTTTTTAATGCATACAAGTCTCTTTGGTTCCCTCACTCTGTATGATTGATGAGTCTCGGTTAGACCTGGATCCCTGCCACGGCCCAGGCCTGATCAGGCATGTTCTGGTCATAACAATGCCATCAATATGTGGCTGACGGCTGTGCTTGTGCATGTGTGTGTGTCTGTGCATATGTGAACGTGTGTTTATAGTGAAGCATAAAATAGAAACATACTATAACCCTTAAGAACCAAGATGCTTTAGTGGAATTTCCGTTTCCTGCCCCTCCAAGGGATTAAAGAGGAATGTTGTTTAGACACAGTTCCCCCCACTGATTGGAATTTGAATCACATTAATGAGCCCTTTCATGAATGATCTAAATGTTACTGTTTGACTAATGAACTCTCTTTTCATGTCTCCCCTTCCCCTCCCCTCTCGGTTTCCCCTTTCTTTGTGCCATCTCAGGTTTCCTCCGTAACTCTGAGATTGAGCAAAAATCTGCTTGATATTTGATGAGCAGCATGTGATGAAAGGCATTAGAAGGCCTGCATTATTTATGAATGGCGAGTGATGCATTAAGTCATTAAATATGTATATGTACATTACATGAGAAAGAACATGTCCCATTGCATGTCATATTGATTCTGGTGTGAGTTACGAGTCTTCTGTATGATCCCTATGAAAAAACATTAAGAGATCGCACACCAAAATCACTTAAGAGCTCTATTGACCGCCTTTCCCTCTGGATCCCCCGGTCACAGTCAAAAAGTTGCAGAGTTCTGAACTCACTTGCTTCACCAGATCAAGGGTAGCATCTGCACGCGCAGCGGATTTTGTGAGCGAGCGGATTGTGTGAAATAACGTGAGGGGGGGGGGACTAAGATGCGGTGCCAGCTTACACCGTTTGAGGAATCGCACCAATGTTCCTAAATTCTTTCCATCATCTGGCGCGGTGTCGCTTTTCTTCTCCAACTTTATTTTTCCATCTGTGGCTTCGTGGCCTTGTCAGAACTGCAAAAGGCTTGCCTAGTAGACAGCGACGTAGTGAGCGAAATGATAAAAATCTGAGGGAGATAACCACCAGCAGAACTGAAAATAAATTACTTAGTGCAAAGGGAGAAAAAAAAACCATTAAGCATTGCTTCTTCACCTTAAAAGACCCTGCTCTTGTTTAGTTTACATCACTGGTGACAATAATTAGTATGGTGGCCACACGCTGTGAATTTCTTAATGCATTTTTTTTGTCAGCCTGAAAATAAAGTTTAACTCCATTTCACAAATAAGACGTGAGTTTGCTTGTTGGGCTTGCTGACTAAGTGTGACGTTAGACTCTCCAATAATTCAAATCTTTTCCACAGTCAAAAAGAAAAATCTTCCTTGGAAGTCTTCTTCTGAATTAGTATTCATGGTCATGGATGAATATGTAAGTTAAATTGTTCCCAAGCCACCACAAGCTGCTGGCAGTTTCTGCTTTCCCAGGTGACTTGTTTCATCTATAAAGATGTTCCAGCCGCCATGCTACACGATTAAAAAACATAAGACATGCACATACTTACATCAAGTGGGAACTCGTGAGGACGGGGTTCAGCTGCTGACAAGTAAATAGACAATACCGAGATGCAATCAAAAGGATGAATTACTGCACACTACAACCACTGTATGCTGCCAGAGAGTCTCCTAATGCTGCAGCAACATATGCAGCGAGGACACGAGGCTAATATTTGATTTAAGGAATGACGAGGAAAAATGCTGCAGTGCACGCTGCAATGCTATTTTTTCCCTAGGATTTTTTTTCGTGTGTGTGTGTGTTAGTGAAAACAACAGAAGAACCCCCGTGGCAAATCCGTGCACACACACACACAAACACACACTTGCAGAGTCACAAACACAGAGACATACACAGAAAAAACATGCAGTCACACACAGTAGCTCAGTGGGGGGAAGGATTTAATAAACCCACAGTAACATGGATCTACGGGGGTGTCTCGGGACCGAGCCAGGAAACCAGATGAATGTACCTGCCCTCGGGCACAGAAGGAAACAGCAAGGGTTGGGTGGGTGGACTGAAGTGAAGGGCTATGGTGTGTGTGTGTGCATGTGCATGGGGGGGGGAGTGAAGCCACAGGCACATTAAGCCTCTCATTGCCCTGACTTTTTTTTTCTTCTGCCATCAGTCTCTTCACTCGCCCACTCTGTCTCTGCTCACATCATCAGCCACAACGAAAGCCATGCCCACAAACACTGATGTGTTTGTCAGAGAAAATGCCCAATCACTTTAATAGCATTTCATGCCATCTCCACTTTCACCAAGGACTTGGAGTTTGCTCCTCAGTCGGATAAATGGGGACTGTAATTTCAGACAAACGCAATGGAAATGCCGAGTGCAGCCAATCAGATGTAATCATGTATGAAGAAATGTAATTCTGGAGGACACTGGGGCAGAGCGGGTTGATATGGATATTAGTTACTATGCAAAAAGGCGTGTCCATACTCCCCGAATATGAATTTATGAAGCCTGCTTGTGATTTCAATCTGACTAATGTATCAGAACAAACCCATCTGTGCAGCACTGACCCCTGAGGTGAGGGTTTTTGGAGGGGTTTGGAGAGGAGGGGGCAGTGAGGGGGAAATGCTTCGAGCGTGGGCGACTGGTTTGTGCTCCCACCATGTACGAAGGTGGTCAGTGGGAAGGCAAATTAAATCTTTTGCCCACATTCATAAGGCTTTGAAGAAGGGGGGATGACAAAATGAAAAGAAAAAACATCACTCCAGACCAAGTTCCATGGGAAAAATTTTATTTATCAATATGCGGTAGTTTCCAAACTGGTGGAACGTTATTTCCATTGTAGCTGGTGCCAACAGGTTATGCTGAGAAGCTGCAGAAAAAAAAAGTGAACGGCAAAATGAAATAAAAAACAAAAACTCGACAGCTGTGATTCAAACAAAGGGAAACGAATTCAACAGGTTCTGCTTACACATGCACATTGAAAAATAATACTGTGGCTTTGAACAATAGCAGAAATCAACCTACAGTGAGGCTCGTGCCACGAGCGACCAGCATCCTTGTGCTAAATTGGGAAGGGAGTGATGACAAAGGAGAGGGGCGGAGGGAGGGAAAGAGAAGGAGAGAGCATCTTTAAAACAAAGGACCGCCTGGGAGATAATGAGTGGTGTAAACCAGATGATTTATTGGCGAACGCAGTACGGCCACACACTCATACATGGCCTCCTTTTCTCCTCCTTTCTCTCCCTCTCTCTACATCTCTCTCTTTCTCAGTCTGGCCCGACAGACTTATTAAAACTGAGGAAAGATTCATCTTTGTGGGCCTAGAGTGTTTTACATCTTATAATGGAGTGGAAGGTGCAGGTAACTCAAAGGCAGTGGAATAACAGTCTTCATATGCAGAGTTAAGTGCCGTCTCCAACAGGCCTTATCACTCACAGCTTCAGCGTGACGCATCCTTTTCAAAGCCACTCTGTGACAAAGCTTCAGTCCTGAACAGCTTCTAGTACAATTTGTGTTTAATGGCAATGTAAAAAATAAAATAAAATAAAAATCTGAACCCCATTTTTTTCTTTTTAAAACACATGTGGTAACAAAGACTTTTCTTTATTTTGACAATACTGGACAAAGCTGCACAAAAAAAGGCAGCTCATGTGAACTTTTGCAATATTAACTCTAAAGGAAAAAGTAAATAAAAACATGTTGCAGAGACCAAACCAAAAAAAAAAATGCAAGGATTCATACAAAACACACTTTAAAAAGACAGCTATTTACAAACATCCTCCATTACAAAAATCTAATCTTAATTTTTTTGTCCTTGTGAGCAGTGTTCGGGTGAAATTACATCTTAAATTGGGCTCTATCCATATATTTACATTGACTGTTTTATACCCCTCCCACCCCGCCCACCCCGCCCCAAAAAAAATAAAAATAAAAAAAACTCGAATAACATTAAGTGGTTTACTAGAATGAATGAAAATGAGATATGGGTTTGTGGTAATTTGGTAATGACTCCCTAAGCTGGTGTAGGTGAACGGATGCGCGGCGATCCGAAACAAAAATATTTGATCTAGATGTGTTTCGCAGAGGGCCGCTGAGGGCTGCATGCTGAGTTAAAACACAGGACCACAAAAGCACAAGCAGCTGTTTAGGTTGTTAACTCTGAGGTTAACGACACGCACAAAAAAAAAAAAAAGCCACTGGAGTCTTCCCAGAGTCTTCAAGCTGGGCTGCCTTTTAACTCAGCAGTGTCTGTCAGTGGATGGCAACAGTATGTGGCAGCGGATGATGGGTGTCTCTACCGGTGAATAAACATTAACCGGCAGCCTGACCGTTTGACTGGAGATAAACCTGGACCCGTCAGTCTTGGTGTGTTTGTGTGTGTGTGTGCGCGCGCACATGTGCGTCAAACGTCAGCTCATGTCTGCGTGCCGAGGAATGGCTGTCCTTATCTGCTCCCCTCTCCTCTCGCACATCATTAACCGGGACTGCGGCACTCTGTACTTTGGCAGCCACACTGTTTGGAGCACCTACTTCCACAAGCCCCCCCCCCCCCCCCCCCCCCCCCCCAAAAAAAAAAGGTCTGTTCAGAGGCTGGACCACAGAAGGGTACACTTACACACACTCACACATGTGCGCATACGTACAGAAATAAACTGCAAATATAAGCACAAATAAGCACTCACACATATGAGCACCTACACGTTCACGCAGCGAGCCTCTGCGTGCACACACACATCCAGCAGCAGTAAATCCTGTTTCGGTGCCGCTGCCCTGGGCTGTGTGATAGCTGGTCTGCAGTGTCCTCGCTGGCTGAACACCTTGACTGTGGAATAATTTGCGCAGCATTTTTATTCACAGCACAACTGGCGAGAGGATGGAGGGGGGTGAACGCTAAAAAAGCTACCTCCGCCTCACCCGTCACCCCCTCGTTCCCACCGCCATCACCCTCGCAGGTTAAAGCCAAGTCACAGGAACATTTTCTCTTCTAGCCGCCGCTCTCACTCTCTCTGCTCCCCGGCTGGTGAGTGTGGGCATGGAGATGGCACACAGATTAGTCACACGCTGGCGACACCGCTAACTGTGCACTCCACTGACTCATCCACAGATGGCAGCCAATTGGCATCTGATAATACTGTAGCTCTGTGTTCAGCTGTAGCTCTCCATCCAACTTATATATAGGGCATCCTACCTATGTAGGCCAGCCAATCAGTGCCAGCCTACGCCCACCTTGCCCAGGCAGCGAGCATGAAATTGTTTGATGCTTACACTGTGGCTCCAAAAGCTAGAATAAACAAATATCAACCTGCCTGCTGTCTTAAAAACAATCGCCCTGAAAGCTCATCAGACACAGTAAAGATCAGTGCCAACTGGAGCACTGAAAGGGTTTTGCAAGAGCTCGGGCTTGTCTCTCTGCAGGCGCGTCGTTCTGTCTGTGTGTGTCATTTTTGAAGCTTGCAACAGTAACCTAGTGTTCTACCTCTAAGCCAATAAGGCTTCTCAGACACCAAACGGGTCTGGACATGTCCAAACACACTAATGGAAGACACGCCCTGATAAAACACACACACAGAGAAGTTGTAATGGTAAAGCTCATATCAGGCCAGCAGAGATAGGAGTATTCCTGGAAACATACATACTCACACATACACACCTTGACATCAGCAGTCCAGGTCAAGGTATTTCCTTACGGGGAAGGAAAAGAAAAAAAGAAAAAAAATGGGAGCAGTGGATGATATGGGTGATGAGAAGATGGAGCAATAATGGTGCTCTATGTAACTCTATACATTGTGCACTTGTAGGAAAAGTCTAACAAAATACAACTGCTTTGTGAACTGAATCGGGGTTCAAGGAAATCCTCCATCAAAAATAGTAAGGCAAACATCAGAGGTGCGAAGGGAGAGGAACACATTATTTCACACACTGTGTCTGATACCTGAGCTATCTGGAGAGTTTCCTGGCCCAGCACGGAGCCCCGACTAACACACACGCGCGCGCACACATGCACAGAAATGCACGCATACACACACACACACACACAAACACACACGTTTGTTTTGTAGTTTGTTTTTTTCCAACACTTGCACACAAACTGCAGGCCGAGCGGTGTTCGGGCCTGCGTCTGCCTGCTCCTGCCTTAGTGTGCTAGGGTGGTGTGTTTAATTGGGTGTAGAGCAGACTTTGGGGAACTGAGATAAGTTATATCCCGTCCCCACAAAGGGACAGCGAACGACGAAGTTTGAGTTCCATCTGTTGGTGTCTCCCCCCCCCCGCAACCCACCCTCCTCGCGGTCAGAACACAGCTGGGAGAACGGTACGGGAGGTGGGAGGTGAGGCAAAGTGGGGGGGAGGAGGAGGAGGGAAGAAGGTGGGGATTGTCAGGCAAGCCAAACAAACAGAATAAACCTCTGTCTCTCATCCGTCAGCTCCTAACCCCGCTGGTTACTGGTCAGTGCACGGTTCTCCAGATTTGTGCAGCAGGTGGTAGAAATAACACGGGCTTGAAGAAACAAGTTCCCCGAAAATGCAAAAGGAAAGTGTCCTTCCCACGAACATAAGTCAAGCGCTCCTCTCTTTTTTTTCCTTCTCTCTCTCTCTTTCTATCTCCTGACCGCGACGCCGGCTGCGCAAAAGCGCGTCAGACTTTGTAGTAGATGTTGGCGGGGCTCTGCGGCGGCATCTCCTGGACGATGTAGACCGGGTGGCCATAGTCGCCGCTCACCTTCTCATAGTGAGGGCAGTAGTTGTTCTCTGTCCGCAGCGGAATGATGATGTCGCTGGGCTCCGTCCCAGCCGTGCCCCCTGGCAGCTTGGGGTTGGACAGGGTGCTGAGGGACAGCGCGGAGGGGCGGGGCTGCGAGTGGGCGTTTTTCCTGGCCCGCTTGCGCATCTTAATGAGGAGGATAACGAGGAGGAGGATGAGCAGGAGGAAGATGATGCAGCCGACCCCGATGACGGAGAACAGGGCCGCTTTGGACCTGAGGATGCCCTCTGAATCTGAAGACCCGGACTGGTCCTGATTCATGTGGTCTGGAAAACACACATAAAAAGAGAAAAAGGGGGTTTAGGGACTGTATAAAAAATGATTACAGTGGAAAGAAGGTCAGGAAAATCAAGAATATCGTAATTTATACTTTTTCCCGTCTGACTTCTTGCAGAAAAAAACGACAAGTCTTTTTATCTTTTTTGGGGGGGCCCATATTTCTGCTATTTCACATTTTGCATTTGTGAGATTTATTATTCAAAAAGATCAAATGCATACATGAGAAACCTGCTTGTCATGCGCTCTGCAGAGTTGCATTTGGCCATGTGTAAAGAATATGTGGTGGTGGTTGTGTGCTTTCCATTCGGGGAGGAGGTGCAAAGCTATCGCCTCTTGTTGCTTCACTCATTTGGTGGCTGGAATCGGCCTAATCTCACTATATTCAGAAGTACGGAGTAGGGGGGCTGGGGGTAACAGTGTGCAATGAACATATTAATAAAAGCATCAAGCTTATTCCATTTTCCTTTTTTTTTTGGTGGTGAATAAGGCTGAGCACCCAACGCCACCACCACCACTGTAATTTTCATATAGTCCCTTAGAGACTGCAGACCATTTACAGTAAGCCCGTCCTGTCGTGTGCACATCTTGCAGTCTGAATCGACTGCGAGCACAGCTCAGTTTGTTGTTTGCTCAACATGACTAACAGCCCCATTGATGTAATCTAATTGAATCAGCTCAATCAAGAATAGGCCTCTAATGAAATCTGTAGTCATCACTCAACATAACAAAGATTCCGGCCATGATAGGATTTGTGCCTGGGCAAGTCGTACGACATGTCAAGGTTTATATGGCAAAGGCCAAATGAGATATGGAAAAAAATGAGGAAGGCATATCTGAGCATCTGATTTTATTTGAACCCTTTGTTTAAGGGGTTCAGGGTGGAGGGGGAGGCAAGGTTGGTTGTTACTGGTTGGAAAAGAGAATGACTGGCTCCTCCAGTGACTGAAATATGAGAAGAACCAAATCTGTTTTCCATGTATGCATGCAGCTGCTGCCAAAGAGCAGCACTCGCCCCTCTCCCAGCACCACCTTTTTACTGTCCGTGACCCCCGCACAGGCACACAAAAGTCTCATAACTCCAGAGACTGCCATCCCCGCTTAATGACTGTGTCTCCGCAATCATCTGGCCACTCCTGGACTTAACCATTTAACGAAGGAGGGGCTGGCTCTGCTTTTGTTTTCAAACTTTTTTTCATGCCTTATCGCAACCAAATGGCATCAAGGAAAGCTACCAGTTCTGGCCTTATCAGCGAAATCAGAAACTGGAGGAATTTTCTACACTCTGGTTGCTGGAGAAAGCTGGAAAAAGAGGCTGTCAGAAATGTCATTCCTGAAATATCTGCCCCTCAAACCGCATTGCCTCGTCCTTCATTCCGCCCTCCACTTCTTCACTTGACATAATCACTGATCTAACAATGGCAGACAGGCAAAAGCCCAGGTATGAGGAAAAGTGACATTAGGAAATCTTTTTATAGAGCAACTAGTGTCAAATAAGCAATTATTAAATGAGGACAGCTTATCACATTGGGACAGGCAGAACAGTCTGTACTTGGAGGAAGTTTGTAGCATCGAAAGTTGTGGAGTAAGTCAAAAAGTTAGCACGGGGAGTGATCAAAAAAAGAAAAAGAAAGCGGTCCCTCCTGTGGGAAGCAGCTATGAAAGGTGCTGGTAAAAACAGGAAACAAGGAGGGCCCAGAGCATCCGAGGAGGCTCATGTGACTTCTTCAATTATCGCTGCCTCTAATCTTCATTTATCTGCAATTCTAATGAGGTTTAAAAAGATATATAATAAAAAAAAGTGTGTCTTTGAGTCTCCTTGGGTGCAGTACACCCTGTGTGTACAGCATGAATAAGTAAAGTGAGCTGTATTTGTTTTACGGTGGCGTTTCATGTTGTTGGACTGCACCTGTACTTTTGGGGAGTTTTATTACCTGTGATTTTACAAGTATGTTAGCATGCTGACCCCCAAAATCAAAGGACTGCTGGAGGGGTGAAAAATCCATATGAGAGAATTCAGACTTCATTTTTTACTTTCTCTTTTGAGGCTAAATGTGACTAATTATGAAGAAGCCTGGAGGCTGTGAATATTCTCTCCCTCTCTACTTTTTTTTTCTTTTACATTTCACAAACCTTTATTTTACTAAAATATTTGCACTCGAGAAACTAGAAAGCATTTTTAATGAAGTGTTAAGCTGCAGTTTATGGTAATAATATCAGTCAGTCTGCTCACCAGTGTTTCCTGGTATCTCTGCTCCCGGCCGATCCTGGTCAGGCAGACTGGGACTGGACTCGGGTATGGTGTTGCCTGGAACCTCCGGCACGGCAGGGTTTGCATTTGGAACTGTAGGAAATAAAACGCACACAGAAAAACTTAGCCTTGACGAGCTGCATATGCTGAATTACAATGACTTGTTCTCTGCGACGCCACGGATTACTTTTATTATCTTTTGATATATCTTTTGTGTTGGGAGAAGGTTATCTTTGCGTGTGTTGAAAGTGTTTCACAGGCAAAGATGAAAGCACAAAAAAGAGGAAGGACAAGTTAGCGAGCGTCTGTGAAACACGCCAACATCCCTGTCCTGCTGTAAAAAACCCAAAAAAACGAGCTCACATCTACATCAGCAGCTCCTTCAGCAAACACTCAGACAGCCATTTCCAACACTGACACATTCATGAGACACACACACACACCGCCATGCGCACACACCAATGCACACACCTACAATATACTTACAATACACTTAGGCATGGCAGAATGAGGGTAAAGTAGTTATATATTAACTTTTTATTGTTTTACATTATTCATCACGTTAAAAGGCCATAATATGCCTTATTTATTGCTTCGGCTTTAACTCTGCCAGAAAGAGGCAGACTTCTGAGGAGAAGAGAATAGAAGGACAGGAAAGAAAATGGGGGAGACAAGGAGAGGAAGGGATTGCATAAGCTTTGAGGTGAGGCGCAAAGGAAAGAGACAGTTTATCTCTCTGTCTGTTGTGATCTCAGCCAACACACTTTGAAGTCTTTGTGCAGTAAACACTGGTGGGTCCACAGCGTGGTTTTTACAAGGGCAGGGTCGGCAGACAGAAGACAGTTATAAGCTATTACCGTAGCCAGCCAGATGGATGCCACAGTACACTATCAGATGCTTCTTCTCTATCAGGCCTTATCTGCATCTGCCCAAAGGGCTGTTCAAGGGGCGTGTGTGCGAAATAGAGAGGAGGGCGTGTGAGGAGGCAATTTACATTCGAGTCCCCCATGGCAAGTTTGTGTGTGTGTGTGTGTGTGTGTGAGTGAAAAGAGCCTTTCAGTCTAGGCGTGTACTTCCTATTTCCACCCCAGCTTGGCCAAATCAAACTAGAGAATGATCAGCGTGGGGAGTGCAGGGGGAGGTGGTGGTTTTGGGGGGCGTCTGGCAGATATGATAGAAGAAAAAGGAAAACAAAGGAGGAAAGAAATATGAGAGCATTAATTCGTTTTCTTCTTCTTCTGTTTTTTGGAGCATAAACCGCACTGTTCCCCCATGTTCTCCATGTCCACACCAGCCCATCGCTGCTTACTGATTGCAGCGGTGGTGAACCTTAGGCGTGAGCTGTTGTGCGCTGTCAATAATTGATGAGGAAAGACAGGAGTGAGAAGTGGGAACATTCACGCATGGCAGAGGATATGAGAGGACACAGTGATCTGATTCACTCCATGAATATAGCCACAACACTGTGTCAACCACTGAGCATGTGCAGGGAGTGTTCTAACGTTCTGACCCATTTTTCGAGCGTGTACTGCTGACATTTCCCTTAGCTATGCAGACAGCAACTACCTCAGAACTGCCAACCCACCAGAAGGAGGAGGAAGGTGGGGGACGAGGAGGAGAACGCGAGTGAGTGAGGGAGACAATGATGGAGCGATAGAAGGGAAAGACAGATTTTGCTGGGGAGAGAAGAAGAGAGGGAGAGAAAACATGAGGGGGAGATGCGATCGAGGCGGTGAGTCAACACATTTCTAATGAGCACATGAGTGACACGAGTGTAGCGGAGGGGATAAGAGCGTGCTGAACAGCAGTGTAGGTATAAAAAAATAGGCTTCCTGCTTACCCTCGAACGCCCCCCCCCCCCTCCACTCGGCTTCTCTTCTTTTTGAAGACAAAGGAAAGAATGCGAGGCATTTAAAAAACAATTAAATATCAATGTGTCAGAGACGGATGACTCGACGTGACTCTGCCAAGACGTGTTGTCACAGTGAAATGGAAATGCAATGCAAATGTAGCATTAGAAGAATGTGCACATATCTCACAGTGGAGTGAGTCACCAGAATACAATCGTGGTGAAAGTGCAAAAGGAGTACAAGGGGACATATGGGAAGATCTTGGGGATCTGGCAAGAGGAGGAGCTGGCATTCGAGCTACAGATACGCAGGGAATGTGAAGCAAACAGTCAAACACGGCAGCATCTGGGGTCAGAAGCAAGCGGAGCCCAGGTTTTAGCGTTTGCTAAAGCAAAGCCTTATGTGACTGCAGAAGATACGAGTATAGGAGTGTAAATAAGGCCTGCTTTCTGTAATGATTAGTCCACTGAAGATTTTAAAGCTGAGTCATTTAAATGTCAAGATACTGCAGAAATTACATTTAACCATGGAGTAGATCAATCTCTGAGCCAAATGTATTCAATTTGTGTATTAATTTAAAAACTGATTTCTTTAGTAATTTAATTCCAAGTCCATGAATTTATGTTAAAGCCTGTCGATATGGATAAAGTGGTGTGTTATTAGCTGAATATACTCCAGTATTCAGCACTAATAATTGTTCGCTGGATTACAGATGGTGAAGGTAATATCTTAAAGTTAACACTGCAGAGTATGCACATTATATATATATATATATATATATCAGGTAGACAGATACATCTGGCTTTAGTGAAAAAAGAATAATAATGTGAAAAAGTACACAGCAGCAAAATCAAAGTTCCTGTCAACGCTCTAATTTCTCGAGGACCTTCTTCAAATAGTTACTGGGTTGGACGGGAACATTATACATCAAAAGTTCCGCCCGCAGAAATAGATTTAAAAGTAGTAGCAGCAGGGCCAACAGCATCTTTTCTATCAAGGTTTTTAGGGCACATTGATTGTGAGTGACAGCTCGCTATGGACCATTTTGGAAAATGAGCGCATCGCTCTGGCGAAGTTGAGGAACAGCCAGGAGGTACAGGAACACACTCCAGCTGAGACAAACTTTCCTCGAACTTTCCTCGAAAAGGACATTTCCTTTCAACTTTGATTAACGTTAAACGATGAAATTGTTTCCCCCCAGTTAATAGCGTGGCGTAAAACCCCGCACTCATGCATCCGTGTTGTCATTCTGCGAGGGGATTGCAATCCCAGGCTATTGGATGCTCAAATTGACCTACATGGAAAGATAATGCAACGGCTGTCTCCTTGTGAGATTGCTGTGGGTATTTTTCACTGTATTTGCTGAATTTGTTCCCACTCAGACCTTGCTAGCATCAGCAGCTTGTTAGCTTCTATTCTCTCTCTCTCTCTTTCTCTGGCTGCCAGGATATGCTGCTGTCATCTCGCAAGCCAGAATTCAAATATCTGCACACAAATTTGCGGACACACACACACACACACACACACACACACACACACACACACACACACACACACACACACACACACACACACACTGGAGATTTCTCAGCGAGACTGAGCGAGTTTATTTTTGACGGGATGTTGGGATCGAGCTTTTAAGCTGGAATCAGATCACTGTGGCAGGCAGATGTTCCTCTCAGATGGTGGTTAGTGTCTCTTTCGGTCAAAACAACCAAACTGAGGATTGGGGAAATGTTTACAGAGTAACACATCTGTGTACTGTATTCTGTCAAACTCAGGATATGGATGTCCACATATCAAGTAAAACTGCGTATAAAAGTGAAATGTATGATGCAAACCAAATGTTGCGACCAAAGATATCCAAACAAAGTGAGCTTGTTTACTTCTAGCATTTTTAGATGACTTGCCCCGACCGTGCACTTACATACCAATTTCAAACACATTTTCGTTCTGTGATTACTGTATAAGAATCACAGCCGAGGAACATCAGAGGCCTTTTTTTACAATTTGGAACTGGAGTCATTCCTCATAGATGTTTCTCATTTGGTTGTTATTCCTCCGGGATCTCATTTTCCACACTGTGCAAAAACTGTTTGTGGATATTTAAGATGTATTCAAAACTAGTGTACGAGTGTAGAGATGAGCTAATGGATAAAATCAACCATTAGGGTAAATGTAACTTTATATGCTAATGACAATCTATATTGAGGTAGTGCTTTCTTTCTTTTTTTTTTTTTTTTGCTCTGTTCAAGTGAAAATGATGACAGGAATTCAATGGGTGGCAAATCAGGTCAGTGACGCACAAATCCTGAAAATTCAATAGTGTAATCTATAAAGTAGTCCTAGTTATTGATTTACAATATTGCCTGTAACTATGTAATGCAACACAGATATCAAAGGGGTAATAACTGCAGTATTTCAGCCTGCCCTACAGTCCAAAATGAATCAATAGCTACTGATTTTAAAGTGATGCCTAAAACTGGAATTTATTTTTTTGTAATAATTAAACGTTTTCTTAAATTGTGTTTAAAAAATACACAATTTTGTAACAATTAATTGAAAGCTACAAACGACTTCACATGCAAAGCTTCCATAACTGCTCATCAAATAACTGATGAAATATAATAAAATACAACACTTCTTCTGATAAAAGCTACAAGATACGAAAGAAAGTATCAAATAATTATTTCCAAGGTCAAGATTAATTCAAAGTTTAACATGTTTGAATGAAATTTGAAAACGACTGGAATTAACTTTCAGCATAACTGTAAACAATTTGTACTTAATTAGCCTAAATATCTTTTTTTTTTTTTTTTTTACTATTTGGTAAGTTTTTTGGGTTTTTTTAGAAAATTGTTCATATTGATGATCTCACCGTGTTTTTATTATCTTCTTTTACAACTATATTTTTTTCTAAACTACCACAAAATACTGCTTTAACAATACTATTTTGATTTTTTTCTTAAATATTTTAGAATAATAAACACAAAAAAATAATAACAGGTTAATATCAGATCATCTTTTCCTCATTATACACAGAAAAGTCCAAATCTAGTTTGTAAATGTTAATTTCATTTTATCTGGAGCAGCTCGTTTAGATGTCAACATTTTATCGAGTCCCATCATCGCCACGTCGCTCAAATTCAATAAATTAGGTACTGCCCTCAAAGAAGTCAAATAAAAAAATGACAATAATATTAACCTTGGTGGCCAATCTATTTTCTAGCGTAACTTAACAGCTCCGCAGACCAGGTCTGGTCGGAGGCCGGAGGCAGTCGTGTCACACTAGTAACGCACGGCGTTAAATGAAAATGTCACACCAAAGTGAAACATCGCTTTGAGGCAGAAGCGCTGTATTGTGTTCTACATGTGAGGTGAGCGCACATTTACCTTGCCCGACTTTCATGATGACTTTCATGGCTCGGCTCTTGCACACGCCTCCCTCCCGGTTCTCGAGGCCCTCGACTGTACCGTTGGAGGTTGCTGGAGGGTAAGAAGGAGAAAGTGGGGGGGAAAAAAGAGAGGGAGAGAGAATGAGAAGAAGTGGGAGGACGTTGATGGAGGGTAAAGAAGAGAGAAGTGGGGGGGTGGGGGGGAGAGAAGATGACACACCGGTTAATGAGCACGTCCATAACGCACAGAACTAATCAATATTTACGACAAGCACTGATTAGCTGTTCCAGTGATTAGCCGTTCTCATCCTCAATCAACCGCCGGCTTCTCTCAACGGTGTGTCTCATTAACACAATAAAGTGAAGTCAAATGAATGGAACAACATTAGAGTCTACTGAGGGAGGTGGGTGCTGAGGTGAAGAGAAGAAACATGGTCAAACCTGCGTGTGTGTGTGTTTCTACTTGTGCATAGTTTAGCAGTGAGGCATGCCAGCAAGACTTCCAGCTGCTTGCCAACTCCTCCAGCAGCTTACTCCCTCTGAGCCACATGTGTCACTACTTGCTGGTATTGCAGCGAGCTAAATGCCTCCCTCAGTGTGTGTGTGTGTCCATTTTTATATTGGTGCATGTGTGCGTGTCAGCCTCTCTGCATTTGTTTCAAAGCGCACGCTCGTTCCCTAAGTTGAGCGAGGAGCTCAGGGTTGAGGGCTGTTTATTCAATGTCACATTCACTTCAGACACCGCGATACAATTGGCCGTCTATTTTAGGGCCCATGATAATGACCTAGGGAGACAGAGTGTGACTCTGACCTTAACACTGGGCAGCTAAGCACACGGCTGTATGCGTGCTCGAGTGTGTGTGTGTGTGGGCATGCGCCTGTGTGGGTGCATATGATGGCAGCTCTAATTTTGGAATTCCCCAAATGATCTCCATCTCCGCTTAGTCTGCCGTTTCAACTCACTCCCTTCCTCTGAAATGCTTTTGTTTCTCTTCCTCGCATTATCCGTCTTGCTCTCTCTTTCCCTGCTTTTTTTCCCCTCCGCTCACTTCATTTAGGTTTTTTTTTAGTCTTCTTTTTTTATCAGCACTATCTGGCTCTACCCCTCCCCTTCCCTCCCTCTTAACTCAATGACCATCTCCCTGGGTGATTGCCTCAGATGGCACCCTCATTATGATGAGATAGTCTTGGAGAGGCTGCTTATCTAATGATGACACAAAGAGAAGCAGACTTGGCAACAGGCAGGGGAGTTGGGTGGGTCCAAACAATGCACTACAAACACGGCTGGCACGGTGCATCAGTGTTTCTACACGCGTTCCCCTGCTAGAAACTGATGTTGTATCGCTCTGTGTTGAAATTTGGCTCCGGAGCGACGTAAAAGCTCATCTAGCTGATTCATGTCCCATCACTCCTAAGTGTTATTAATGTTGACATTTTGTTGCCCTGTGGGATTTCAGCTTTGTGCTTCGGCAAAATTGAAGAAAACCAAATAATGAATTGCACTAATATTATGCTACATTATCAGATCGCACTCAAGAGTCGGCGGCAAATTTACAACGAGAACCACAACATTTTGTCAGCGTGGCCGGAGAACTCGATAATTTGCGAGAATGATTGTGATAACATCATGTCAGGGGCTATTTGGCAAATTCCCCCTCGCTGTAGACTCAACACGACTGAGTGAACCGGACACCGAAATATATACGAGGGGGCCAGAGGAGCCCGGCGCTGCGCAGGACCAGAAAAAAAATAAGAGCGAGAGAGACTTGAAATTTTCGTGGGGCATTAATGTGAAAGAACACTCACGACTAAGTGAGTCTTATGATTTATGTAAAGTCTACACAGGGACTGTGTCTCTTCTAAAGGGAACATTCAAAGACAGTGAGGTGAACAGGCCTGTTTCCAGTTTTGAAGGCGCACCCCCGAATGGCCCAGACGCTGCCACAAGTGCTAACCTCATCCTGCCATTTTCCACCCAATTTCTTCTCTTCGTTCAATTTTTAAATTTCCAGGGCAAGGTTATACAAAAAAATGAGCTCTTTGAAGATCAAGCTCAAAGGCGCTTGAATAATCTGACTAACAGTGAGCTTCATGCTATGAATTTTATATCCTCTCCAGGAGAGCAAATCTACTCAGTGTTAACTTACTCCTGTCATCTAAATTAACTATTCCTTCAGGCTGGCTGAACGGGCCTGTGCAGTACTGATGTGGCATAATGATAAGTTGCCCCTCTGGGGCCTCTGTTTAGCCAAACAACTGAGACTGAAAACAGAGCAGGATTTATAAAGAGATGATTGCTTTATATGTTGTTTGCATTCAGGCCATTTAAAAGTCAAATAATTCAGCCCTTTACTGTACCAGTGGAAATTCATAATCCGATTAAATGTGTCCAATTTTAACCACATTTCCTTATGTGAATCATTTTTAAGTATTATTCAAGATGGAAATCAACTAAAGAGACAACTGTTGAGCGCATTTAAAAACCTGCACTAAATCTCGAAACTCGCACACCGTTAAGAAACGTGCATTCCTGTGTTGCCTGATATCGGTGCATTCACATCTATCATGTCAAAGATCAGAGGAAAAAAACCTGCCAGCCATGTTTCTCAGAACCCCCAACCTTACTCTGCAAATAAAGACATACTGCCAGCTTCCTCCTCTTTAAATCTAAAAGCCTTTCGCTCATTCTATCACTTCTTCCTCTCACTCAATTTGTCCTCCCCTCTTTAACCCTCCCTCTCTTTCATTTCATCCCTCGCATACTGACGCTAATCCAAATCTGGATTTTCAGATATTAAAAGGCCGACGGTCGTGTCGCATTTTGGAAAGAGGAAACTGGGAAATTGGGTCTTCCCGTGTGTCTCGGGCAGAGATAAAAACACATGGGGATAAAGGAACGACAGCATGAAGAACAAAGAAACTCCCAGTCTGCTGCTAATGATTTGGGGGAACAAACTGTTTCAGAGTGCAGCGGTTCAGAATACAGAAAGAGCTGGTCATTGCATGAAGGAATGTTGCTTTTTTTTAATAAAGCCGTCGGCTCCAAAGAATGGCTTTTGTATGATTTAAGGCCCTTTTTGTGGGTGTGGATCACTGGCCACAGAGTGACTAGTGGGGGGAACAAAAGATCTACAGCTGCTGAAGTCATAAGAGAAACCAGGTGCCAAATGTTGATGTTGGGAAATATCGACAGCACGAATGTATCGGCCAAGGAGAAGCCTTACGGGGGGAAAAATTTTTTAAAAAGAGCTGGCCTGGAAGAAAGGCTCCCGTTCCAACGCTACACACGTACAACTACTGCACACATTACCTAAAGCATAACCCATTAACATGCATATGTGAATGTAGGCGCTTGCAAATACACCAGTGCACACAGACTTCACAAGGACATACAGGGTAGAGTGGAAGGGCTGCTCCCCGAGGTGCTCTGAAGAGAAGAGTGGGAGAAGTGTGAGAGGCGCACCACTGACTGGCCAAGACAACGCGAGCTAAGGCTAGAGTGCGAAGCGGTGGTCTATATTTATTCTCAGGTCTGCTAAATGAGGTCACTCAGGTGGTCCTGCTGAATACATTCCCCATCTCTATCATGAATCATCTGCTGCTTATTATTCCTGTCCAGCCCGGGGGGGGGGCTTGCTTTCATACAGCGCAATGGGCTGTGTGTCCGCGAGTGTGCGTAACGCTGCTGTGTGTGTGTCTATGCGTGCAACATCTGCCCAAAGCACCAAACCAGGGGATGGATAGAGCCCATGTGACAGACAGAGAGCAGGTTGTTTAATGAGAAAGTGGATGAGAGGTGACATTCATTGGCTACCTTTCACACACACCACCGACAACACTCCCCACCCCCCCACTTCCATTCTCTACAGCATTCAGACTTCCACTTAGACGAGCTGAGCAGGCACTGGGTAGTCACAGTAACCACCAGTAATAATGTCTATATTTTCAAAAAAAAAGCTAAATACATAAACAGGCACAACCACAATCTGATCATTTACACTTAGCATCAAGGAAAAACACCAGCACAAAGAGCTTTTTCATCAATTTGAGGCAAAAGCAGGGAGCTAACGCAGCTGTGGCAGGTATGAGTGTCTGCATCAAACAGAGCGTCACAGCAGAAATGGCTATTTCTCATACCTGCGACTTTCCTATCTCGGCTTTTGTTTACATTACCGAACCAGAATCAAAGTGGTGAGAAGGAAAAGAGGGCCTATTTGCACAAAATATTTCACTCCTGAATAAGCACAGAGAGGGTTAGATTAGGTTTATGCGCCTGATTCCAGAGATAACCCACCCCAGCAGATCTGGCATGCATGCAAGAATGCATGCACACACTCACACACACTCTTCCACAGACACAAACACAAAGTGAGGTTGGCAGACTGGAAATAATACTGGGGGATCTAGATGTTTGCACTTTGAACCTTTTCTAATCCTTAGTATTAGGGCATGGCTAAAGCCTGATTATGGTGGAATGAAATGGATCTAAATAGATGTCCCAACCCATCAGCCTTCCATTTCTTTGTCCTAGAAATAGAAATGGAAATAAGTAATCAACCTCCAACCTCTCACTGGCCGACTCTCCCACGTAGCCTCCTCCGCAGGTTTGGCACCAGCAAAGAAAATTCATTCAGACTTTTCACATCATCTCTGATGAATTGGGTGCTCTCTCAGCCTGGCCGAGGCTTTTTTTTTTAATTCCCGTGTTTCTTTTCAGTAATAAAACCTGACAGACAATATAAAATAGTCATATCTTCAACGCTAGTCCCGCGCATTTTTTATGCCATTTTGGAAATTCAATATTGAATTTAGGTTAGAATGAATGTGGTTTTGAGTAATGAGGGTGGACACAGATGATTTTCTCATCTTCACATTCAAAAGCTTTTTTTTTTTTTTTACAATTTACTCTTGCAAGCATCACCATGCACCAGCTCTGGCATTACCACGTGCTGTCTGCTCTCAGGAGCCACTTTGCTGAGGGTACAGAGAGCAGGTAGCAGCAGCGTTAGAGACGAGGTTTAAGGCTGGTTAGCGGCCCAGTGCACACAACTGTTGCTTAGCTCACTGCTTCAGTATACAGCCAGAGGGGGAGCTCCTCTCCTGTGCCCTCATTAGAATCCTCTCTCTTTCTCTCTCTCTCTCTCTCTCACACACACACACACACACACACACACACACACACACACACACACACACACACACACACACACACAACACACACACACACACAACACTTGAAATGTGTTGCAAGAAATATATATACAGACATGTAAGAACTTGGGCCTACAGGTTGGAACAGGCACATGCACACACACACACACACAAACACACACACACACACACACACACACACACACACACACACACACACACACACACAGGCTGCCTGTGTAGCCAAAATGAGGGAACTTAAGAGCTCCTCCGGCACCAAAATTACAGGGTACCTCTAAATCCTCCCAGCAGAGAGCACTATGGGATGGCGCAGGGTGGGGGGAGGATGAGGAGGAGGGGGTGGGTGAGGTGCTGTGGGGCTGTGAGAGAGGGAGGTGAAGTGGAGAGGTGTGTGTGTGAGCACATGTGTGGTGATCAGGGAAGGGATGGAAAGAGGAGTGCGTGCAGGGGTGCGAGGAGGGGCGGGAGACGAAGCTGGAGATTCCGAGAGAGTGTGCGAGCTGGACAGGGGTGAGATTTGATCTGTCTGAAGTGTGCGTGTGTAGGGGTTTGCAGGATGGGTGTGCGTGCATATGCCGGTGAGGGAATATGGAAGGAGGTGATGAAGTGAGGAGTTGAGAAGGAGGAGGAGGAGGAGGGAGGCTCCGTTTGGAGAGAAGAAGTGGGAGGTGATCTCTCTGTGAAGTAAAGGAAGCATATGTGTGCTGGATTGTGTGCATCTGAATATTTGTGTTCATTACTGTGTGTGTGTGTGTGTGTGTGTGTGTGTGTGTGTGTGTGTGTGTGTGTGTGTGTGTGTGTTTCGGCCAGCTTGCTTCTCTCTCACTCACACTCAACATTTCTCTTACACTCTCCCCTAAGTATTCAGTTGTGTGTGTTTTTTGGCTCGTGCAACTGGATCCATTTGAGTAAACTGTGTGAGTGTGCGCATACATTTATGTGCATTGGAGCTCACATTTGTAAAAATGTGTACAGATGTCACTGGGAATATATATGACTTTTGCAACTTTTTTATTGAGTGTGTGTTTTATGTGTAGGTGTGTGGTCCTAGATTATCAAGACAGAGGTACGGCATTATGAACTTCCAGCTAGCCCTACAGGGTAAGTGCTTCAAGGCTACTTATGACAGCTTTTAACCTCTGCAGAGGACCTGTCAGCGGCTCCCAAAGTGTCTGTGTGTGTGTCTATCTGTGGAATGTGTGCGTCTCTACAAGACTCCACAGCCTGCAGCCACAGAGAGCTTCTGCATCATTTAGCTGTGGGTGTCTGCGTGTCACCTCTACACTGGATCCGGTGGGGCAGAGTTTTTACACCACTGCACTTTCCACTCTTCATTTCCCAGCTCAGCATGCTACAAAACCCCTGTGCTCCCACACAGCATCAAACTTACCCTCGTGTCCGCACACACACTTGGACGAAGATAGAGGACGACACTGTCCCGTGCGCGATCACAAGTAGTCTGCACGCACACACATACACACCGCACACCTACACGCAAACAAACAAAAAGTAGGCACGCGGTGCAGGGCCGTCTGTCGGATCGGTAGGAGATAAAGGATGCAGAATAACAGGAGGACCTTGGGGAGCAGGGCAAGTCATCTGTCTCAAACACGAACAGACTGAGCGCGCTCCAACATGACATGATGTAGACAGACTCTTCTTAGAGCACATCGCATCCTGAACCTCTCTCTCTCTCGCACCCCACCCAGCACGAGCGCACGCAGACACATCCAAGGCGCACAAATTTGCAAACACACAGGGAAAACAAACGCGGCCTGCTCAAAATGTGCAAGCATGCTTCAGAGCCTGAGCCCACACAATCTGACAGGTGCACACCGAGGGAGTGCAGAATTCTGAATGCAATCGATTGTCACAATAAAACTGTGCAACCCAATGGAAGGCGAGGCTTAAAGCTCCTAATACTATAAGCTGTTGCATACACTATTAAAAGTTATGAGAAGCAACGACGGCGCCAACAGCATTCAATATAAATTTAATAAACCACGCCGACAACTACAGTTAAAGCCTACCCACAGCTCCCAATGCTCCCAATATGGGGCATTTTTTAGATATTGGCTATTTCAACTTTTACCAGTTATTTTAGCTATAATATATTCTGTTGTGTGGAGAAGTTGCCAGTAGCCCACACAACCCTCCCTAATGACAGAGTAGCTAATTGGCAGTAATGGCTCTTTTCACCGATATCATCGAGCTGCAGCCACAGAAAACCTCAGCAGTTTAACACTAATCATTTGCAGAGAAACAACTGGGGGGAAAAAGCCTGAAGTAGTGGCCTGGAGTAACTCTCTTTGCCTTAGATGACCAGCATCTATAAATGTGTAATTACACAGGCTTAACCATTTGAAAAAACAGACAGTTGTGACTGTTATTTTTCTTTGTTTGCTGTTGTTCCTTGTCAATAAGGTATGTTTGTTTTTTCCTAGGTACAGCCTTAGTGGGCGCACACACATACACATTGTTCACCTGTTAGTTTAGTGTATTCAAGGGTGCTACACGAGCCACGGGTGACACACCTACACAGACACACACACACACAAACACACCGTTGCCTCTGAACTCCCCCAGTAGACAGCGCATCATTTGACTAATAGCAGCTGAAATGTTGCGTGTTCAGAGAAATAAGTAGAGGGGAAAGTAGGTCAGAGAGAGAGAGAGAGGAAAAAAAACTGGCATTTCACCTTCCTATCGGTCCGAGCTAAAGGTTAGCAGGGATGCTGCACATGCTGGGACACACACGTGTGCGCACACACGAGCTCTCTAAAGCTAAAGGTTAATATGGTTCACATAGGAGTTGCTGAGTTGGTGTTTATCTCGGTCTTAACCATTATGTCTGTGTGCACAAGGCTTGATTGCGCGCCTGTGTGTGCAGCTAACAATGAGCATGAGTTTCATCCCTGTTAAAGACAGAAGCCAGTTCTGTATTTGCTGTCCCGTTAATCCCGCCGGAGACTCGGTTTGCTTTCTATCGCTGTCATCTTCCAAATGTCCATTAATCCACATTAACAATCCGTCAACATGACTTCTAACCGCGTATTTCAGTTCAAATCTTCATCCGACTGATAACATCCTCACTAACTTCTAATCTGTTCTAATTTGTTATGAGGAACCTTTTTTTCGCAGCATGAATGATCACTTCAGGTTGAAATAATAATAAAATTTAAAAAAAAAACCAAAAAAAAAAACCTCCCTTCAACATTGTTGCAATTTCATTTGGTCATGTTCACTCTGGGAAGTTATGCACAAAGAAATGGAGCATAATATTCAATTTTCATTCTCTATTAACTGTCATTTTATACAGGGGGGGGCTGGGGAGATGCCAAGAGAGATGGCAGGCAAAATAGACAAGTATCTGTTGAGAATATTAAGAGTAACTGCCCTGAAATGAGCGCCTCACATGAAATGTGTCAAAAATCGTAAAGGCGGCGATAAATCAGAAAGTAAAATTCAATACATGGGATGAATAAGGTATACCAACAGGGGATCTTCAGAGGAGAAGAAGTGGTTTGACGTGTGAATTATGTCCACTACTAAGCCACGCATTCAGACTTTTATTTATTTTATGTTGCGTATTAAGTATTAATGTTATGACTGTTAGCCCATCTTGAGGAATTAAACTAGCAAATGAACATTTGGCTGTGTGAGGCATTTAAATGAAGCCAGTTTTGGGACAGATACCATTATCCATAAGAAAAAAAACAACTGGGCATCCTTTACAAAAGTCAGAAAAACGTCATTTCTGCATTAATGGAAAAGAACGGCTGTTTCTTATCCCACACTGTGACCATAATGAGGGAACCACTGGTCTGAAGATATTCAGCTTTTCTCAAGTTTTGTCCTTACTGTTGACATGAGAGCTGATTACTTCACAGGCTGCAAAGGACAAGGTCTAACTGCGGTTTTATATGCTATAACTGTGAGGGACACCTTTTCACTATGCCTCAAGTAGAAGAAAACTCTTTCCATAGCACACTGCTGCCTTCTTTGCACAAATGTTAAATGCATGAGGAGCAACTTTTTATTTGAATGCACTAAAAACTGTTTTTCTCCAAAGCAAATGCATTAACAATGCTCTTGCTGAACGCTGAATCCATAAATTGTTTTTGCAAAACAAAACTGCAGCAATCTGGCCTCATTCTTATTGTACTTTTAGGGGGGGGGGGGTGTACAACACTGATTATCCTATTATTTCTCTCATGAAAATGCCTTTGTATTTAGCTTAGCCTACTATAAATCCCAGTAGTTATGTCCTTAAAAACATCCCGCAGCATCCACATTAGTGGGTGGTAGTGCTATTGTGAGGTTGCACATGTGTAATCAGGAGGCAGATGTACAAACAAGGTCCCCCAGTAAGCTCGATCCTCAGCAGGATGCTCATTGAAGTTTGTTTTTTTTTCCTCCGTCCTGCTTCATTTGTACTGCTAATCACACGAGGTGAACCGTGGTTCACCCGCTAAATCCCGACAGATGATAAACCTGATCCTCGCTGTCTTTTCTCCGGCCTCTGTGGTCGTCTACAAAGGCCGATATGGGACTCTGGACTCCAGAAAGGAGTCGCCCTCCTCGATCCACCTCTGAGGGCGCACGAGCCACAAATCAGCCCACGCTGCCTGATAAAAGAACCACTGGGATGGATCGGAATGTGGTGGGAGATAGCAGTGTCATGTCAAAGGCCGTGAGGGTCCAAAAAAACATAGACTAGCTCTAGGAGCCATCTTTGAGTGACCTTGCTGTGAGAGAAACCAGAGGTGAAGCAATGGAACACGTCGACGAACTCGACGTTCACTCACGCTGACGTGTAGAAAATGTTTGTAATGCATTTACATTTTTAAGTGTGCGAGGCTCTCGTGTGTCTGTGCGGCTCTCTCATACCATATCCATTCATCCTCCCCCAAGAGAGGAGCTTCATTTTCGCTGACCTTTTCAATACGGCCTCCAGAGGAGAGTTATGACAGCTGAGTGAGCCCGGTGTTTCTCGGCACAATAACACACATCAAAGATGGAGAAACCAACAAACAAACAATAATTCCTACTGCAGGCGCAGCGTTTCCCCTCTCAAACAGGCGATGCAAAACAAACCAAATGAGGCAATCTAAGTGAGAAGAAACCGTACCGGTGGACGGGGAGGATGCAGAGTCCAGGCACTGACCCAGGTGAGAAAACTGCCTTCAGGCTAATGATGCTGCTTGTATAATAATCAGGTGTGAGCAACATCAAAAGGGAAAGATTCAGCTAAACGTGGATTAATTGTTACAAGATGTCAGAAAGCAGCTTCCATCAAAAAGCGGAGAGATATTGCTCAATTAACGACAAAAACAACCCCCCCGAAAAAGAGATCCTGCAATAATCAGCGACTGGAGCTTTTTCTCGCTCAGTAACTAACTGATGATGTGTTGCAGCGATGGAGAGATTATAATGTAAAGGCAGTGAGATAGAGGGCAGAGAGAGAGATGTCAGTGAAAGAGACAGAGAGTGTACTTGTGATGGAGGACAGAGTCGACGTCGGTCCATCTGTTGTCCACAAAAACAAAATCTGCAAAAAGCAGAACAAAGACAGACAGAGAGAGGACAGTGCACAGGTGTGTGGGCGTGCACGTGTCCCTGCGATCGTACACGTGTGTGTGTGCCCGCATGTGTGAATTTTTGCACATTAGCGTGTGAGCCTGTGTGCCTGGGCCCCGGGGGAATCTCCTGTACCTGCTAACATGGAGGCGACTGAGCAAAGCTGACTGCAGCTAACATGCAGTGTAAAACGCACACGGTCAAACCTGAGACACATGGTGGCACATGGGCAGATGGATTATATATTATATACATATATATTTTTATATACATATATATATGTACATATGTTTATATTGGTTTGTTTGTTTTTTTTAGATATATAGCAATATTAAAGTGGGTGTGGGGTGTATAATGGAGCTGATGTGAAAAGTGCCAGGGCTCCAAGCAAGGCTCCAAAACCGCAATTCGGCTCCTCGAGCATTGAAGCCAGGCTTGCAACACAAGAAGCAGGGAAAGAAACACGCTTTTTCCTCCCTTTCCCCCCGTTAACCACCCAAAAAAAACCCCAATCAGAAAAGCACAGCAGACCACAGAGAACATGCTGCTGATTACATCCTAATATGCACAAAGGCAAGCAATTGACACGCATATACAAACATGCACAAACACACACACTGATTACATCCTCTCTTTCTCCTCTCTCCTGATCCTTGGTATCGTTTACACGGTAAAGACGGCGCTGATCGAGGACCAGTGTTTTTTTGGCACAGGCCAGCAAAAGAGCTCAGGAGCTTAACCTTGCCCCACCACCTTGGTGCCCCCAAGCACAAATAAACAGCTACAACACAGACAGACACACACAAAAATGTCTAGCTTACTCGAAACAGTTTCCTGAAGAATCTGTCACTGTGCAAGAGGGATGGGAGAGGGTGGAGGGGTGATCTAAGGAGGAGAGAAAATAGGTGGAACAGCAAAGGCGGATGGAGAGGTAGATTAAGTTGCACGGAAGGGGGTTGGAGGGGGGGAGGAAAAGACGAACAGAAAAGAGACGGAGAGAAATTGGACCCATGGGTTTGGGGAGAAAAAAAACATGTACGAAATCATCGAGTCGCTGCGAGAGGCGGCGCGAGCCTGAACTCAAAACGCAACACATATTCATTTGAAGACACGTTTCTTTTCAGCATCCATCCATCCAAACAACCAATCGTCGTGGCACCCGTGCACAAGCTCCCGACAGCGTGCACGCTTTTCACTCGTGGGACAGCTGACTGAGAATATCTCGTGCTGAGCTACAGCACAATGCATACAGCAGCTTCTATTAGGCAAGCAAATCTGTGGAGAGGGAGAGAGATGGAGGACGGATGTGTGCGAGCAGATTGTGTTTTTGTGCAAGCATCTATTTGCAATCTAGTGTGAGCTTATGAGTATATATATATATATTTGAATTTGCTTATGTGGCTTTGTGCTTATTTATGCCTGTGTGTTGGGCGCGCATGCATGCACACACAAACGCACACGCCTCTTGTGTGTTTGTCTGCTCCTGTTACTGTGTTTGTGTGCCTGCGGTCGTGCTGGAATGGAACACGGACATTTTGCCGCTGAGCTGAATTCACAGAAACGGGTTTGGTCCTGGCCTGCAGAGCAGTATTTAGACTCTGTATTTATGCGTCGGACAACCACAGCAATCTCTATCACCGCCTTGTGATTCATGTTTGTTTGCTTTGCTCTGTGTTGATTCGATTCCATCAAGAAGTTGCCCCCCTCCCCTTCTATCTCGTTCCCCTAAAACTCTTCCCACAGAAATGTTCACGCCATACCCGGTCAGAGTTTCATCAGCCACCCCTCATCGGAGCTGACCAAGCACGCAGTGGGTTTCCATAGCGAGGATGCGACATTAAAACTAACAGCCTCTATAATTATACATCCATATTTCTCCGATGAGTTTGTGTAAACAAGTCCGGGCTCCAGCTCGGGGGAGGCGGACTTCTTGGCAGGCCCTGGCTGAGGGTGCCACTGAATGGCTGTCGGAAAACAAAGCCATTTCAGAGTGTGCCTTGGAAAAGACAAACCGCTGTTCTAGGGATGGTGGAGAGGCAGAGCAAGCTCCATCTGACAGACACAGAGCTGTGATTTGAGCTCAGTTATTGGCCAGAGAAGAAAGACACTGAGAATATGTGTTGTTGGCAACGCAGAGGGCAAACAACCTCAGACAATCTCTGATGGAAAGGAAAATATGCATTTCCAGAGTGTTTTAGATTACGGGCCTTCATTGTTTTATCCCGTGTTTCTGCTTACGTGCTTTTTTTTTTTAAAGCAATACGCCATTGTCCAGTATAATTTGCCTTATGGACATTGACGCTCGTCTTTCCATGTCCTACATTTACTTTTCCTAATCATCGCGGACTCCAAAAATGCAGCTAACCAGCAGTCTTAATATGCCTCTCCTTCTTTTTGCCTGAAGCTATTTTAGGGGTTGTAAAAACCACAGAGGTAGTTTCAGCATAGAGGATGAAATTAAAACAAGCCCAGGAAGCCACGTTTGACAACTGAAAATCGCTCCTGGAGAAATAGTAATTCGACAAATGAGTTTGTGCTAGATGAGAGGGTTGGAAAAAAAACTAAAACAAAACAAAAAAAATCAACAGTGTTGTTGCTTCTGAGTCAGCTCTGCGGTCTCTCGTGGCCTCTGTGCTGAGAGGAGATCTAAGATAGCGGTTAACAAAAACGACTTGAACAGACTTCCCACAGCACCTGCAAATACACACACACACATAAAACTTTGAAACGTGAGAGCAGAGGACGGATGGTTTAAGGGGTGGAAACGAGGAATGACATCGCAGGAAAGAGCAGAGCGCGAGGCCTCGCATCCGCGCAGGATAAAAATATTCTAATAAGATAAGCGCGGAGCACAGCCGAGGAGGGATGAGTGTCTGCGTTTGGGGGATGCACGGAGAGGACTAATTGAGATGAATACATGAATATATCAGCTTCATCTAGCAGCAACGGGTTCAGTCGTAACCAATGGTTACCATTCAGTTGTACAGTCACCCTCCACTTACCAAATAGCCCCC
>NW_024582380.1:1785955-1817140 GCF_018398535.1 Haplochromis burtoni
CCCCCCCCGCCTCCGACTCTAAACAAGCTCCTCTGTAATAAACGAAAGGCAATAACCAGCGACAATCATGCTGTGCCTGCTAACCCTCTCTGAATGAAATATCCAAAGGAGAGCTAGCAGAGGCGGCCCGGATAGATTTGCAAAGCAAGCAGAAAGTCATATATTACACTGGCACTCTAATAAACACTGGGCTATGTTCACTCACGGGGGGAGGGTGGTGGTGGTGGGGGTTTAAATCTCCTTAGTCCAGGCCATGATGCTTCACCGGTGATAACCTGACCTGTTAGCGGGGTTTACTTTTGAAAATGGAATCCTTTAAAGCTTACTGATTAGCCGCTTTAACCTGTAATCAGTAACATCAATGACAGTTATTTAGTCAATCAACAACTATTACTCTCTACGATCAATACTCAATAACTTAAAACACACACTGAACTTAATCATGTATGATTACATTTAAGGGTTACTCGAGGCATCTTTTGTTTTTTGCTTCTTTTACAAATGCTATTTATAACTTTTGAATCAAAAGGATGTTAAAACTGCTTCATTAATATTGCTTTTAGAGTCTTTTATGCTTTTAAACTGTAACGTTTTACAAAACAGGACAGACAGAAATGTTTGCCAACATTACAAATTATTATTTCAGTGCCTGTCAGAGATTTTGGGGTTTTTTTCTTCAATGTCCACAATCTGATAAATATGCAATGAAACAATACAGCTTTTGTTCTCTACTTATAATAAGTATGTAGGAGAGGCCATAATTGATGCAAAAGGAAAATCCTACACGGAGCCTCTTGCTTGTAATTAAAATATTTCAGTGTGATTTTTACAGAGGGAGGCTACCAGATGTTAACAGTTATCATTTCTTGACAAAAAAAATCATTTAATTGCCAGTTAAGAAATGTGCGAGTTATTTGCATCTCTATAATCTGACAATCAAAATGCCTTTGTGTAGTTTAAATGCTCCGCTGACAACTGCAGCTGCCTTGTTTCTGAGTGCCTGTGATTTGATTATGGTAATTTTATGTTAACTCTAAAAGATGACATTTAACACTTTTTTTTTAATCAGATTACTGTTATTGCGCTACATCATAATCGAGCCACTAGTGTCGATGTATATTTATTTGGCTGTGTACGTGCCTTTGCATTTGTATGCGTGTTTCCAGCTTCCCGAAGTTGTGAACCTTGCATTAGTGCATGCGAGGTATGATAGAGAGTTTATGTCCTTGCATGCAAATGTGGGGCAAGGGAGGATCTTGTGATCTTCTGCAGCCGATCCCAGGGTTTCATCCTCAACCTCCAACAACTCCAAGGCCAAAAAAAAAAATTCTTATATATGCGAATGTTATCCAGGGGGAAGATGACTGCTATAGGTGGTGGTTGGATGGAGGGGTATTATGTGTGGGCTGAAGCAAAAAAATAAATAATAGAGATACTTATGTAGAGGAGAGTCCACATCAAAAAGCATACTATGAGGCGTGAGCACCACAGAAATGAAAAAAAAAAAAATCATCTCAGTGTGTCAAATGCAGTTTGTCAGATGTTCTCGGGCAGTGATTTTCAAATACTGGATAAGCACCCATCTTTAAGTGTTTTGGGAGATAAATACGGGTCTTTCGTGACTGACTTATTCTCAGATGACAACAACAGTCTCTTTCTGTTTCCAGAACAAACAATCAGAAGGTGTTCCGACAGATTTATGTGGAAAGTCAAAGAAATAAAATCAGCTACACTGTTTGCTGTGAGCAGACATAATGTTTTTGGGCTTTTTTTCCCCCTCCTTTTCGGTTGCTCCCCCCCCTCTCCCCCTTCCTGCCTACTTTCTCTCTTTCAGTGGGGCATATCTTGTGGAGGTAAGACAATGTGTGCACCACTGCGGCAGCATTCTGGTGGGGAAGTCTGTGCGTGTCAGTGTCCATGATGGTACACTGTGATGGAGAGTGACAGCTGTCGGGAGGCATCAGGCTTACTCTGCCCCGCTACACGGGAAGAGAAGTGCACCACGATAGGTTGCCTCCGTCTCCTGCCTCGTGGCCTTTTTTCCCTTATATCTAGCAGAGCTTCACCGGCCCGGTTAACCACTGCAAACGTCTAACCAAGCAGTCACGCTACATTATCTCAATGAGGAGCGAATGGGAGAGAAAATGAAGGGACTATTTTTTTTTGGCTCCTGCTAGGTGACATATAAAGAGTGCCTGTGTATATATTTGTACAGGCGTGTATGCTTGTCCTCCCTCTCTCTCTTACCGCTCTGTTGCTCATTTTCCCCATTATATTTCCTTTTCCTTTAAAAGCCTCCTGTCTAAAATCACCTCTCTCCTGCCTTTAACCCCCAAACGCGCCGCAGTCATTTTGCTCACAAACAGCTCGTTCAAAATCCACGTGTTTAGACAACGCAATGAAATATAACCAGTTTGTCCGCTTTTACACCTGGATGGGGGGTGGGAATGTGTATGTGTGTTTATGTGTGTGTACATAGCTGGCATGGAGGGAACTGAAGGTCTGGGATTAAGATCAGTGCAGGGTTATCATTACTGACCCCCTGCTGTGTTTCCGTGACCCCTTGGCCATGAATTTTGACCTTTAAACCCACGACTCCTGTAAGAGCGGGGCTGGGATGAGTGGACGGGATCCCCTGTGGTGATCACCAGAGTCAACACACACACGCTCACCATTTGGTGCTTACTTTACCCCAAACCTTTTGTTGCTTATTCTGCCCCACGGAAAGAGACGAGGTAAAGGATGGGAGTGGGGGTGTGCGAATGATAAAGGGGCTAACAGAGCCACGGAGTCAGACTGGAGGTCGGGTGTGGACAAGAAAAAGACTGCCAGTAGATTGAGTGGAATGTCCACTCCTCTGTGCGTCTTCTTCTGATCTCAAACGGTGTCTTTCCCGTCTGACCGTTAATCAGAGCAGATAAGCCAGGTCATTATACACAGAGCAGATTTACACCGCTCTGCTGGCTGACCGGACCACATTCCCACAGAGTCACTGGGATAACCTACTCACATCTTCTAGGCAGGGATAAGCTTGCCTAAGGGGGCCTCAAAACACACACACACACACACACACACACACACACACACACACACACACACACACACACACACACACACACACACACACACACTGCTGCACAGGTAAAGCAGGCGGTGCGTTCAATGCAGGTGCTTATTCTCACTTCTCTTGCTCCCTCAAGGAAATGCACACATAACACACACATATGCGCCAGCCACGCATGGCCATTATCTAAATGATAGATGAAGTGTGTCATGGTGTATGCACAGGCTGCGGTGGAATAAATAAAACAAGCTTTTCCTGTTGCAAAGGACAACAACATTACCATAATACCAAGACAAATACTACATCCGATTACTGCTGACACGAAAACGTTACAGTATATGAGCCTAATAATGATCCACCATCAGGCTGGATTCTGCACGACCAGACTCCCCCGTGAAGGATTTACAACTGCTTCTGTGAGAAAACACTATGGAGAGAGTGTTAAGTGCTCCTAATGCTTACATAAAAAAACACACATCAGCAGGAATGCTGTTATGGAGCAGAGACACAAGAGAACGTTGCAGAAAAGCTCATTCGAGCTAAAGTAAAGCTGATGTTCGCTCAAACCGCAGTCGGGATGCACGGAGATGCATGTGCCATTAATAAAGTTCGCTCTAATATTTATGAAGACAATATGCGGAGAAGCTCTGCAAACAGCTGGTTAGCAAAACTTTGAGGAAGACGCCCAAAAATAAAAATAAAAAATGCCCAAGGTGTTATCTGCAAGACATGTGGGCGTAATAAAGCTCAAAGAAATATTTCTAAAAGTCCACGAGATGCGTTGCAACAGCAGCCCACCCCTCTCTAAAAACGTCCCTTGATAACATCACAAGCTTCATGCTTCTCTGCATCCCCGTTTGTGAGGGGGAGTTCGCAAGTATCGATTGAACCGCTACACATGAAAAGAGAAACATATGTGCGATTTAATTTGTGTGTGTGGAGAGTGTGAAAAAAACAGAAGCCACTTGTGAGACTAAAATCTACACATCTGAACTTTGGAGATGTTTTATACCCAAAGTTACATTTTATACAGTTAAACCATGCAAGGAAGACTTATGTTCTTATTTGGGAAAAATGTAACATAAGGAGATTAATCGTGCTTTGTGAATATTTGGAAATATAAAAAAAAAGTTAATTATGTGTTGGATAAAACACTGTTATGTATCACGCCTCATTAGAGGAGACTGGTACTGGGTCCATGTTTTCCTGCAGTAATTTCTCATTGTGCCAGTCATCCTCTGGCATACGGCAGCTTGTTGCATGAGTTTAGACAGTGTGTTTCTAATGTCAGAGTCATCTCTAATAGTTTCAGAATAAATCACAGATGCAATGAAGACTTTGACTGACTGTTTTCTGAGACAAGATCAAGCAAAACTCTACGTCTAATTTTAGAAATGTTTTAAAGTCAGACAACTTAAAAAAAATAAATACTAACAGAAGATAAAATTAGAGCCTAAGTAAGCAAAACAAGGCCTTATTTTCCTTTATTAGCTCAGTATGTTATCATGTGCAGAATCCCATAAAAAAGACAAAAACAGCAAGTGTTTCATCTTTTTGCAGATTGAAATCATTAGCTCCTTCCCCGATAAAGACGACATTTGATGACGTTCTGAAACCTCAGTGAATATCAGTAAAGACGTGGTGGTGGTGCAACTTCTGATGCACATCTGTGCTGATTCCTGCTTATGACAGAAACAGCTCAGTTCAAATAAGAGCTTCAAGAGTTCCTCCTAGTTGACTTTCAGGCTGCAGAGCATTAAAGAGTGGTTCTAAACAAACATAATATACAGTAAAAATGCATGTTGTCTTTCGACTTTCCCGAATAAAACAAATTAACGTTGTTTTTTTGATACGCTCATGCACGATCTGCCTCTGCAGCTCGGCTGGCTTATCAACAGTTAAAAGATGTCAGGTGAGATTTACTGTTACCACCAAGCCAAAACTAACAATGAATGTCTGCTGCAGTCTTATCAGAGTGCATTTAAGTGTGAATCATATGCTTTATGTTTTTTTTAGATCGCACCAGTGATAGAACTCCTCCAACGTCAGCCAGAAACTAAGGCTGTTGAAGACATGATAATCCTTGTGTTGAAGGACGGCAAAAGGACAGTGAGTTAATAAGACATATACAAACCAACCGTCTCTACATGTTAAACTGTTTGCAATGAAGTAAAGTACCTGAGATAAAACCCCTGTTTTTGTTTCTCTTTGAAGGCTTTGAGAGTTTAAACTGGAGTTGCCAAGCCTCTTCTCATGCTGGCAAGGCTAGAAACCAAAAGAGGATCTATAATAGTTGCTTTAAATTCGTAATGATTTTATCTTTTAAATGTGTCAAAACTGCACTTTATATCTGGTTTTTCAGGTGTGAGTTTTTCAGGTAAATACAAATAATAAATGAGGTTTCAAGGCCAGATGCTCCACAGTCCATTCTCTGAATTTTTAGCAAGCTATATTTGATGCACAACTACTAACAGCTTCAATTCTGATGACTCGAACCTAGGGACATCCTAAAATCCCAAAACATGGCATTCGATGTATTTAGAGAGAAGCAGGAGGAGGCGGCCGACCGGTATTGGTATCTTCCAGGATTATCAGGACAACTTCTCCTATTCCATCAGGTTTAAAATGGTCCTGTCCATTTTGAAATTGCACGTTTCAGCCCAAGATCCCAAAAGTCTGACTTGTTTCTAAGTCACCCCCTGTCAACCTTTTTCCAGGGTTCGGAGTAACAGGATTGAGGTTTTCTACATTCTCCAGGAGAAAGACCTCAAACCCACGAAAGAACCAGACACTGCTGTGATTCTGGATTTTCCGGCTCCTCTGACCCCACCTGTTAAACCACTGGTCATTACTTCAGTGCTAAATTACTCAACCAGACACTTGGGTGAAGCAGATTTACACAGCCAAGTTTAGAGATAGACGCGGTCCCATCAGTTTTTTCCCCTGCTGAGCCTCAATCCTTAAAGGAAAATATAGTACGTAAAGGAGCAGTCCAACCACGAGAACTCCTTCCAGCTCTTACACCCATTGCTAACTCTGAGGTAATTACTACGGCATCAAATTACACGAGCAGGAATCTGTGTGAAAGGCAGCAACCGCCACCCAGTACAGTGACAGACCCAGTTCCTTTGACACCCTCTACTAAAAGTCCTTTACTCATAGACAGACAAGTGAGGTTACAAATTAAAAGATCTGTCCTAAAGCCAACCAGAGAGCAAGACTCTGCTATTGTTCCTGCGTGACTGCAAAAATAGTCACCTATAATAAGGAAGCAGTAATAATTTATTTTGACAGTGTCTAAAAAATATGTGTAGGGGAAAGTTTGCACAATCTACAATCTTTAATTTTTTAGTAAGTAAATTTAACACTACACAAGCATTATTACTAAACAAAATATGGTAAAAGTACACATTAGATGGAAGGGCAAAAAACTTTAATTCTACAAGTTTGTAATTTCTTAATAATTTTCCAGGATATTTCCCAAAAATAGCTTTACAGTTTTACTTTACTTTTGGCACTAATTACAGAGAAAATACACATTTCCGTAAAAGAAAAGCTACATTTAAGCCCAAACTGTTCACTATTTATTTATCTTTGCAAACTGAAGTCTCCATATATGTTCAGCTGCCTCTCTGTGACAAATTTGGCATTATCGCACGCCCATCTGTCTGAAACGTTTCGCTCTGGTGATGAAAAGGTACGCTCGAGTTAGTGGAAGTGATAAAATAAGAGTGCAACAAATGCACTGTATTTTTGCATTTCCATCATGTAGAAAAAAAAGTAAAAATAGTACTTTTTTATTTTTATTTTTTAGGAAATGGAATGAAATATTACCTCATATTATTATAATATAATTGCATTCTAATTGTTTATGTTGTGTTAAATTAACCTTTATTTAACTTCAATCAGCAGCGGTTAAATATAATAATATGCACACAAATGCACGTATGTAAAGTACATATACACACATACATGTTATAAAAGACTGAGGTCCAACATAATAAACTTCAAAGCTAAACAAACTAAAAACAGTGTATTAAGTCACTGTCACAGTCATCTCAGACCAAACAAGGGCAGTAATGTTCAGGCTTAAAAAGATTTCCAAAAGATTTGAAGCCTTTTCTTCTGTATGAGCTCGAGGAAAAGCTAGAATAAATAAGTCAACAGCTTCCTGTGCTTTTTTAAGACAGCTGGCGGTCAGTAAAACGGAAACAGACAAGTGTTTATTTTATTACTGACGTTTTAGCAAAAAAGCAATATTTAAACCTAAAACGCTGCATCTAGTGGGAACTGCAATATAGCTGCTTTTACCGTGGTGTTGTTCTCTGTAAAACAGCAGTTTGAAAGAATAAAGTAGAATCAGGCTGAAAACTTTAAGTGAAATATCGAAACAGTGCCCGAGCGCAGAACTAAATAGCAGCAGTAAATCTACTCGGTGACTTTAGACGACTGCAGAAAATTCTATTTTTCCCACCACAAAAATGTAAAAAATAAAAAACCCAACATTCAGCAGTCAGTCAAGGTTGCCACTTTAAGGTCCCGTAATGATATGGAACATTTCCATCCTAAACACCTAATACCGCTCTGCTCTCTAGCTGCTGCTGTGGTGCTGCTGCAGCGGCCATTAAAATGCAGTTTTCCTAGGAAACTCCCAGGTGTGACTGTGTGTAACTGAGTGTGAAGCAGAGATTATTACTCAGATCGTTCAGTCGGGCCTCTGCGGTTAAATGAAGGTTAAAAAGCTAAATATCAACAATAAATCATCTTTCACGACAAACTTACAGGTGATGTAGTAGTTGACGTTCCTCTTGAACTCCAAGCCCATGTAGTTGGGGCTGAACTCCTGGAATTTGATGGTGAACTTGATGTCCTTCTCGGGTTTGTTACAGTTGACCAGGACGTTAGGATCGAGGACTGTACTGCAGCTCTCCGCCTGCTCCCTCTTCACCAGATACAACTTGTAGTATTCGTAGTCTCTCCCTTGGTCCGCTTTGGGACAGATGATATCCAGCTTGTCCCCGATGTCGGGGTAAATCACCAGGCCTTTTCCAGCCACAAACCTGAGAGTGGGGAGGGGGCGAGAAAAAGAAAAGAAATTGTTACAAACACATAAAAAACTAAGTCTGGAAAAGCAGCCGCATAATTCAGCAACAGTTTATACAGCCTTAATACTTTGAGCTGTCGGAGTTATGGGTTTAGATTTGTCTGGCATGGCCTTTTAGGCAGAGTGCAGTTAATTTAGCCCCGCAAAAACACTACATGTAGCAGCTTGACATTGTTCAGCATTAGTGTGTTTCACACAAATCCCCTTAAGTTCCTTCTCATACTTGGATATGAATCAAAGCATACCAAAAGTTTGCGAGAAGGGAAACAAGATGGCCTGACACAAAATGGCCGCCACAGAAATGGCCGTACGGGTCGGATTACATCACATTTTTGAAAAAAAGCTTCTTCATAATTTCCGATTTTTTGAGTTTTGGATAATACCAGCCTGTCGGCGTGGTATTCACATGGCATCTACTTCAGTAGCCTGCATCTCTGGAGGAAAACATTGTACCAGGGGTCTGCTGGGAGCTTACAGCTTCCCGGTTCATCTTCCCCTCTGCCGTGATCATCTACTGAAGGATTAAGATAATCCATCTGGCCTTACTGTACCTCTCCACCTCGCTCTCTGCTGCCAACTCAATCAGATCAGCTCTTGTTCTCCTTTATTCACTAAAGGTGGGGAACAGGAGGAGACCCAGTGTGTGTTTGTCTGTAAGTGTATGTGAAGAGAGGAGGCGGTGGGGACACGCCAAGTACTAAGCAGTATGTTTGGGCAGTGGTGTGTATGTTTATGCACGCCTGCCTGTGTGTGTGTGTATGTGCGGTCAGCAAAATGGGCTGAGGTTGCAGTCTGATGTGGGGTGGGGGCTGGACGGGCTGAATCATTGTTCTGGACTTGTTTGAGGCTTAAAATGTCAACATGGTTCAACTCTGCTGTCCCAGTTAGCCAAGCATTAACCCAGACAGCCGGACTGACCACGGGTGTGTTTATGTACGTGTACGTGTCTGTGTGTGTGCGTGCGTGTGTCATGGGCGCAGACAGCGAGCAGAGCAGCAGGGCTATCTGCTAGATCTGCCCATGCCAGCGGATTTAAGCAGGATTTAGCAACGCGCGATGCATTTGTTGTTTTTTCTGATCCCTTGTGTTTTAACAAGACATCAGGGGTTGGGCCCCTCTCTGTCCCCCCCTCTCTCTCACAGTCTCTTCCCTCTTTTTTTTTTACCCTTCACAGTGTAATCTCACCTTATCTACAGCCCCTCATTTCATCGTCACACACATCATTTCACCAGTAAATAACTGACTCCTCAGACAGCCCCGGATGAAAGTAGAGAACTGATGCCTGATAGTGTAAGTGCGCGAGTGTGGTCGAGCTTATTGGGGGGAGGCGGCGGCAACGGCGGTGGTGCTGCGTGATCACCAATCTTCTTTCTCTGATGATGTTAAACGCTGGCAAATACCCACCCATTCTAAGAAATGATCTTTTAAAAAGTCTTCAATCTTCAGAAGAAACCCCCCCCCCCCCATGAAAATTAACATGATTGGATTAACATTCATGGCCATTCATCTCAGACAGGGTCATTACCAAACATATGAGTTCATTCACAAAAGAGATATGAGATATAAGATAAGAGACATGCAAAGTGGTCGAAATCCTCTCTGTCAGCCCGGCTGAATATGATGTCATGAAAGCATGTGTGGGATGGTGGGTATATGGGGGGGGGGTCTTATACAACGCTTGGAAGCGGGTGAGACGTTATTTGGCCGCCATTGTCTGAGGCTCAGGGGGGTGGAGGTTGAGGGGAGGGGTTGTGCAAATTCAAGGGCCGATAAGAGAGAGGGAACTCGGGGTATCCTTTTGTCCTACGTCTCCCGACAATCTGCCTATTTTCAGCAGCAACAATTTGCATGCGCTTGTGTGCTCGTGCACTTGTGTGTATGCGTGCATCCATATGTTTTCATGCATGTGTGTGTGTGTGTGTGTGTGTGTGCGCTGTGCCCAGTTACACGTGCGTACGTCTATGAAGACACAGACACAATCAGTCTCTAATTGGATCTACAAGATGCATCAGTGAGGCATAAACAAGTTTCCATGGCAACATTAGGCTTTGTTACTGACCACCCCTCCCCTCCCCACCTTCTTGCTATTCCTCCATCTACCCCCCCAGCCCCCTCTATTTCTACTCCACAATCTCATTCCCCATTGCTTTATCCTTCCCTCTCATTCACCTCCTCAACATTTCCCTCATTCCGATTTTCCCTCATCACCACCACCACCCCTTTCTCCATCCTCCCCCTCGCTTCTCTCTCTCCACACACACACACACACACACACACACACACACACACACACACACACACACACACACACACACACACAGAAAAACAAGCATGAAACCACAGAGCAGGGGGGAAAAGGAGAAAGAGGAGGCAAACATCATGATTACACTGCTGTTTGTTTCACTCAACAAGTAGCTTGCAGTTTCTGTTTTCTTTGTAGGTAAATTGTTGGCAATTTTTGGGGTTTTTTTGGTCAAATGTTCTGATTCAAACATTTAAAAGTCTGGCTAGCAACTAAAACGAGTAGCCTCACACTGGACTCCTCGCTTTTACAGGCTATTTATTCCGTTATCAAAGCGAGCCGCAACCATTTAGATGAATAATTAAGATTTCCAAAAAATCTTAATATCTTAATATCCCTGAAGGATTTCATCACGAGCCGGCCCCTGTCATTGATTCAATTTTCCAAGCAGGCCTCCTAGTTGGCAGTTAGATAGCTATCCTAAGTGAATTCTCCGCTTCTGTTTCCCAGCCTTTGTTAACTGTCTGCTATAATGAGGCTCTGGCTGCTGTGGAGGTCTGGAAGCGCCATCGCAGATGGGAAAGAAGCAACATAAAAGAAATAGGGCAGCAATTAGTGTTTAGCCCAGTTTAAAAGCCCTCCACTTGGCAAGCTGCGGCCCAGCTCCAGTCCAGGATGTGAAACTAAACTGGTGGGCTGGGACTTTGTCTCCTGTTTGTCTCTCTGTTGGCTTAATCAGCGCCACTCCGGTGCTACACACAGCCACGCAATGAAGAGGAGGAGACGAGTGACTGAAGATTATTGTACTTTTGAGGAGGTCGAAAAGGGAAAAAAGGGGGTTGGCGGTGGGGTGGGGGTGAATTGCATCTTTCATTCATGTTGTCTGGAGACTTTTTAAGACCTGTTGATGAAAGAAGGTTGAGCGCACAGAGGAAGAGCTGTGCAGATACAAATAATGTTTCTGGGAAATGACCCTGAACGTGAGAGAGCCTTTATTCCCCTCATGTCAAACGAGGTGGATCTGCCTGAACCAAGCAAAATAAAGAGAATCATTTTCAAAACAACCAAATGAGGTTGGTTTTGTTTCATCTGGATGGCTCCACAGCATGCTGAATCCTGTAAAGAGCTTATGCAAACATACCTACGCTGTGGTGGAGAGGGAACAGAAAACAACGAAGCAAAAAGAGAGGAGAGCCCCCCACCCTCCCACCCTTTTCTTTTTACATTCCACTGGTGAATATGAGCACATGATCTCAAATATGCTACACCCCCCACCCACCTTCCCATATGCGCACACACACACACACACACACACACGGATGTGAGAGCACACAAAAGCACTGTGGGGTGCATCCTAGGCCTTCCCAGCCCAACTTCCCAGCCACCCCTATTCAAGCACCCTGCCCTCACCGACTTTCATATAAAACGCCGCCTACACTAAGGCCCACTCAAAACCCCTTACAGAGCCTCAATCTCCCCCCACCACCGCCATGTTCTCCACCCCCGTCCAGTCAGCCCGAGCCTCTGCCCCGAGCGTTGCGCTGGCAGGCAGCCTTGGCTGCTGAATGAATGGACCCGAGGCACAGGAACTGAGAGAGAAATGGGCAGAGACGGCTCATATCAACAGAATGGTGTCAAATTGATTTGTTCCTCCTGAGCAGCAGCACGAACATGCCATACATATCAATTAAAATCAATTACATTTCTGCGACGTATACACAGTTAATTCCTCCGTGCCAGGCCCCAGATGCAGGCACCGGCTCTTCTCTTAATGTCTCGATTTTGCAGCTGGGCGCATAATTACTCTCTCGTTCTCTTCAGCCTTTACAATACATAAAATCATGTAAAATAACAAACATATGCACGCTCTCCACAAACGACAACAGGTATTCAATTCCCCCTGATATCAGCGTGGTAATTATCCCACCAGGAGATCTGTTCCCTCACCAATTACTTCTTCTCTCTCTGCATTATCCACACAATCAGCATGGCCGCCCCCACCCCCCACCTATTATTAGAGATTACACTTTCCATACGGCGTGAGACATTTCCTAACATTTCAATCAATACTCCATAAGTTTGCCGCTCAAACAGATACTAGAGTCTCCCTGCAGTAAAGCACCCGTGTGACACAGTTATGCTTAAGTCTGCAAAGAACACAGAGCCGTGTTATGCAAAGAGCATTGTGGTTGAGCGCTTGTGTAAGATAGTGTGCGGCGGCAGGGATTTACAACAGATTCATTCACTCGAGGCAGTCTATGTTTTGTGTAATCACAGGGTACAAATGCGTCCTGTTCTCATTCAAGTCAATCAATATTAAATAATTGCCTGCTACCAGGGACTGCTTTGGCCTTTCATTTCCCTCTAGGTGCAGCCAACTGCTTGCTCGGCCTCGCAATGAAAACATTCAAATAGCGGGTTCTGAAATGGCTTCGCTCTTAATGTGGCATGGTCGTTTCAGGCCAAAGAGAGTTTTGCCACTAATTCACGTGAACGACGACAAAACCAGACCCCAAACCGGTCCGAAGCTTCGAGAAGGTGAGCTGGTCGCAGGGTTGCGCTCGTAGCCCGCAGCCCGACCCCGATCGGTTGTATACATAGCTGGCTTCTGTCAGGCTATCGCGGGGGCAGATGTTCTTAGGGAGGCCTGACTATAAACACACGCGCATAAACACACGCCCCGCAGTGTACACACACAGATTTCCTCACATGTCAAGCACAGTAAACAAGTCGCCTCCAATGCTCACCCAGGCCCCACACACACACATAAAGACACATGAGCAAACACAAGCATCCTGAAATTAAGAAAAACAAGGTCCATCTGGCCCCAGAACTGTTTAGTAAAGCAGGAAGGATTTGACCCTTATTATAGAAAAAGAACAACAAACTAGCCAGAGGGTAGCGATATTGGATAAACTATAAACTCCGGTCCAAGCTGCACTGTAGGCCAGACTTGGCAACAGTGACTTGCTGAAAAGTAGAAAGCTTGGTATTTTCCCTCCGGGCTGTCCCCATTAGAGGGACATAAATGACGATGTCAGAGGCAAAAAAAAGACAGACAGAATATCCTGAATTCCACCCTGCAGAGAACTGCTTTTGTATGTGTGAACACAGGCTTCCTTTTTCTCTCTCTTTCTCACAGAAACACACAAACACGACACTAGCTTTAGTTAGCTCAGTCAACAGGCTGGCATGCAGAGCAGATCAGATCCCATCCAGCGTGGCTCATAACAGTGGCAAACGGATGAGCTCCAACGCAAGCGCACACACCCCTCGTGTTCAAAAACAAGCCCCGTATGCTTGCCCTCTATCACTGTCACATGAAGGGCTAGCATAACACCATCAGCGGCTGTAATGAGCTAACAAGATGATGCCCAGATGGCCTTGCCACAAGTAGGACAGAAGTGGACGTTGTTTCCAGACGAACAAGCTGAAGAGCACTGTTGAGCGAGAGGAGTGTCAGAAGTCATTAGGGAGGAGAAAGAGCATAATCTGTTTCTTCTTATGGCCTCTGTGGTTTCTGTCGGAGCTGAGCCCATCCCTCCCTAAGAGCAGGGGAGTTAAGCGAGCATGGGTGTATGCGGCGTGATTGAACGTCATCCACGGTATCGCTGACAGCAAGAGAAGGCCCAGACTGTTGCTCTCTGGGCCTCCACTTATTCATTCTTCAGCTCGGGGATTGAGCTCTTCCAGCTGGAGGGCTGAAGAGAAGAGAAGAGAAGAGAAGAGAAGAGAAGAGAAGAGAAGAGAAGAGAAGAGAAGAGAAGAGAAGAGAAGAGAAGAGAAGAGAAGAGAGACTGTTCGCTTGAGAGACATTGGGTCAGTTTCAGCCTGAGTTTAGCCCTCATTCTGAGGTTGCTCTGTGACCCAAACACACACAAGGCTCTTTCCTCTCCCCTAGCCCCTTTCCTGGCCACAACACAACACACACAGACACACACACACACACACACACACACAGCCAGCTGCCTCCCATCACTGAGGAGCAGCCACAGATGGGCTCTGCATGCTCCGTAAAGATCTCTCCACAGGCCCAGTCTACAGTCACAGCCAAACCCGCCTGGCCCAAACTCACTGTATATGTGCTTGTGTGGCTGTGTGCAGATTATACATGTGTCCGTGCAGGCCTGAGTGGGTGACGGTGAGCGGGCCTGTGTGCCAGACGCCCCGATTGAGCCAAAGTTTGCGATGAATGTGCGTGTAAATGAGGTGTGGGCTGCTGGACGATCACAGAGAGAAGGATCCCCGAGGACGAGCTGCAGCAGGGCAGAGAGTCGAGAGCTGGACCGGGATGCGAGGCTACAATCAGTGCCGAGCAGACCGAAAAGGGGGAGAAATCAGGAGAACCTCCCAGACGAACAATAGCATCCCTCACCCTCACCCCGACTGGGTTTCACTCCCACTTAAGGGAGCACAGGAAGAAACCAGGGGAAAGAAAAAAAAACATAACCATTATCAAACCCACACAGCTTGCAAACATGCTACCAGAGGCCTTTTTGTGCTTGGTATCTCTAACCCCATCAATAAGCCCTTAGAAAACATTTTCATTAAAAAAAAAATTGCTGCTCAGTCACATGCACTAATAAACACATCCAACACACACACACACACACACACACACACACACACACACACACACACACACACACACACACACACACACACTAAAACGTTAAAAAGTTATTTAATTTCTGTTCAGCTCAGATACAGCCAGTCATGGTTAAATTCAATTGCTAACAATTGCCCTCCTATCTCAGCATGGTTAAAATTACTTGAGGGATCTCAGTTTTAGACTGAATAATGAAGCAAGTAAAAAAGCTTATTGAGGATGAGGGTCTGGATACGGTTTGTTGCTAATTTTCCAAACTTGTGCTTCTAATAAAAGTGGCTCTTAGAAACACCGTGATGAAGTGCAGCTGCCCGGTTTACATCTGGGAATCAAATCAAATCACCAAAACACACTGGACACCCATTACTAATGTGGTTTTTCCTCTGAGGGATAGCTTGACATTTTGAGAATTTTGTTTATTTGCTTCCCAAAAGGCTAGCTTAACCTAGCATAAAGTTCTAAACGTCATAAGAGAACATGTCACTTTAATGCTTCAGTTTATAAACATGAGATATGATCATTTCTAAGACCTTAAGGTGCATTTAGGTTACCCTGCTCTGTCCTATGTGACAAAAGTAAGTAATTTCTCTGTTTAAAGTAAGCTACACTGATACTTGCTTGTTTTCCAAAAGGCTAGCTTAACCTAGCATAAAGTTAGTACAATAAGAAAACATTTTGGTTTTACTCTCCAGTTTGTGTCATATAAAAATGGAATATGATAGTTTTTAAGACCTAAAGGTCCATTTAAGTTAATTTGTGACATAGGACAGAATAGCTAATTCTCTTGATTTCTATTCTTTTTCTTTAAACACTTTAACGCTTGCTTCTAAAAATGGTTAGCTCAACCTAGCATAAAGCTTTTGAATACCAAAAAATAACATGACATTTTCACTTCAGTTTGTGTCATATAAAATGAGATATATTGTGATAATTTGCTTATGCTTGCTTGCTAGCTTCATAAATAGCATAGTCTTTATCATAATTCTTAGCAAGAAAGAGCAGGTGATTATATATTCCAAAAGGTCAAACAGTTCCTAAATGAATCTGCCATAATGTGATAATATATTAAGACTTGTGCTCTTTCTTCTGAAGGATTACTTGACTTTTTCAAAATTTTGTTTATTTGCTTCCCAAAAGGTTAGCTTAACATAGCATCAAGTTGTGAATGTGAAAAGATATGATATCGTTTTAAAACTGTATTTAGTGTTCTATATAAAAATGAGACCTGATCATTTGTAAGACTTACAGGTATATTTTAATTAATTTTTTCACATAGGACAAAGCCGGACAAACCATTTTTCTCAATTTCCAGTCTTATGCTAACTTAACCCATATGGAAAAGATATATATAAATCTTATAAAGTTTGTATCTGTCTTGTGTGAAACTTGTATGAAAAGCATAAAAGAGTGAGAACAGATATAAGATCCTTAGAAAAATTATATAAATGAAACTTGTATGTTTTGGATACTTCCTAAAATAGTATACAAAAGTAATGAGAAAGTGGCCTTATATGATTCACTATATGAAGCAAGCCAAATCTGATGCAAGTCTTTTATAAGTTTTTTCTATTTCTTTCCCATATGGGAAACAAGCCTGATGTTCACTTTGATGCTTGCTTAATTAATGTAAAAAATAATTATATATTCCAAAAGGTCAAATAGTTCTTAAATTAATCTGCCCTAATGTAATAACATATTAAGACTTCCAGAGTTGGGGTCTTATAGAAAGATTTGAGTTTGCCTCTATAGAATACAGAAATGAACCGCATGCAGGTTGAACTTTACAGCAGCTCTTTACGATCAAAGGGGAGCTACATCTATATTTTATAAGCCTGTATGTTGTTAACAGGTGTTAATATGACACAGCTACAGAAAATCTGGAATACTGGAAAGACACCAAAGCCTTCCTGGAAGAACAAAGGGAAGACATGGTGCACAGAAAGCGAATCAATCAATCTCTGCCAGAACACGTCTGGCTTTGACAGCGCAGCTCTGAACCCAGAAGTAAAAGATAGCACGCAGCAAAGTTCAAAATACTTCCATTGTTCATCTGTCAGTGTGAAAGACAATTGCACGGGAGAGGGAGGAAAAATACTAACACAATATTTATCTTGTGTCCCCTTCCATCCTGACTTTCTCTTTTTTTAATGTATTCCTGCTATTGTGAGGAGTGCTGGGAGATGGATGGGTAGAGGAGTCCGGTAGGTGATATGTGTCTGCTACAAGCACTGTGCAGTCACTCACACATTTCCCCCTCCGTCTCCAATCTCGAGGAACGGCAATAATTCAGTCACCAACAAACAGCACCGGGGGTTTTTTTCTTCTTCTTCTTCTTCTTTTTCTTTGTGGCATTTCAATTGTCGGTGGTTGGTGGTTTTTCTTCTGCATTGTTCTTGAAACTGCTTCCCTGGGAAACTGGGAAAGTCAAACAGCTGACGAGATGTCACCTCATGAACTCCCTCCTTAGTTTCACACACTCACAAACAACCACGTCGGCGATCTGACACACACTCACCCGGTCTCTCTTTTCTCCTTCCACAAACACGCACACACAATTCTAAGGATCTCTCATCAACCGCGTGTCAAGCTCAATGACACACATCTCTGTCTAAACAGGCCATGAGCTGCTGCCTCTCACAGGCACTGGCTGTTGCCTTTCAAGGCCGGTGACTCTTGATCATATCAAATTGGACATGCGAGTCTTATGAAGGCTGCCGGTCTTCGCTCTCTTTGTTCGCGAGTCACGATAAAAGTCTCCCAGTGAACGTCTCGGGGTTTATCTTAGAGTGTGGACACATTCCTGAAAACCTTGTTTTCCATTTTGCCTCCAGCAGCGATCACTAAAAAAGTATGTGTGTGGTGCAATAAAACTTAAATTTAACAGTCATTTCCCCATAGCAATACCTGCTCACTGTGCATGCCCGTACCTGGCCTTTGCACATGCCTGTTGCGACTGGCGTTATATGAGAAGCACGTATGACCCGAGGAATCATCCGGTTGTTTGAACAGGGTTGAGAACACACACATTCTCACATGTGCATATATACTTACACATTCTTTAAAAGCCAACAGTAGCGAAACAAGAGAAGATAGGCCTCTCTGTATGCAGCTGACAGAGTGAATTACACAGAGAGCTAAAAACCACCGCTTCCCGTCTCACCCAACAGCACTGGATGGCTTTCAGATGGATTTCTCCGAATCTTGTACAAACAGTGAGTCAATATCGGGGTAATGGCCTATCGTTGAGGAAGAACAATTCACAAGTGATTTGCGGAGAAAATGTGTGTTTAGGGCACTTTGGACCGCACTCTGTCACCCAGCCGTAACTAGGGCGCTCTGCCAACAGGCTCCATTTGCAGGGCTTGACAAGAGTACTGCATGCAGGTATTTGAGTATTCTACCCGACCCCTTAATATGTGCAGCCATTCCTCATCAGAGGCAGGCATCGGAAAAAGAAAAAATAATAATAATAAGAGAGAGAGAATTCCCACTGATGAATAGCTGATAATTCTGTTTCTGACGATTCAGGAAGCCATGAAATCAATGACAAATTTGCGTTATGAGCAAACGTACACGACGTTTTAATCCTTCCGCACTTTGCCTCTGATATTTATGCCTGTCGCGGGCGCTTTCATTATCATAGAGCGTGTTTAATATTTCTCAGCTGCGTGAGAGGGACCGCCACACTACAGATGATTGAGTGTGCTGGATTTAGTGTCGTTCTCCTTCCCTTTCTCCAGCTGTGACCATGTACTTCAGGACATATACACACACAGACACGACAGAGTCAACCGAGAGAGAGGGCACCAGAGAGAAGGGGGGAAAAAAAAAAGAGGGGAGGTGGGGAGGAGGGAGCAAATCTGAGGACGTGGTGCCAACCAGAGAGGCCCACCGTGCCTCAGTCCCATCTCTCCAGCTGAGGGCTTTGATTCGCCTGATTGTCTCCAATATTGAGACACACAATAAACACAACACTTGGCGGCCATTTGCAATTCTAATCAGCTCCTCTCAACTGGCCAGGACAACTCGGCTAGAGCCCTCTGAGATATCACTCATCTGACTGCAAAATAATGACACAATCATCGCCATGGCTACGCTCCTACTACATCCCATGAGCGGCAGCACAGAGAGGATATTAATACACAGGAGCACTTGGAGAACCAAACGAATTAGCAAAGAGATTAGCCAGATACCGGGTTAATGAATGTGCCACGCAAGGAAACGTGCTCACACCCACCTCCTCTTTAAAAAAATGAGGAGCAGCAAGCGGACAAGCTAGCAGGTCTACACCTGTTTCCGCAAGTGCATGCCGCAACAGGTTTGCTAAATAAACTATCTTCTTTCAACGCGAAATTCCGACTATGTAAACTTAGGCTGATTGTTTCTGGATAAGGCAGCGAGTTGTTAACTTTGACGGCACTATCTGTTTTTCAAATGCTCTGCAGAGTGCAGAAAAACCAGCATGCGAGCTCTGATGCGATCATTATCGAGTGAAACGTGAGCCTATATGTTGACACGGTGAAATACTGTGTTTCCTGGTGTTAAGAAGTTAACATAATTTAGGATGTTTACGATAAGATAAGAGCGAGGGGGGAACGAGGGGTTTATCCTCAACAAACTGTCCCAAAAATCCTACATCTGTGAATTCTAAAAAGCCCATCTGTTGGCTTTTCTCCCCCGTGCCGTTTGCACCGACTTGACAACATGACGGTAATAGATGCTTTGCAGATAAATGAAAGCAAAGTGACATGCAATCATCCAGCGTTTTAGTAGCCTTGATGTATTTGCTTTAACACGCAGGCGGAAGATGAGAAACTGAAATTTATTTCAGAAAATAACAGGCAGGTCTTATGAAACTGGTTATTAGACTTGCAAATCATTCCGATGATTCATAACGGGGACCATGCTCGTATGACCTCGTTTTTGTTTTTTATGTTTGTTTGTTTTTTCCAAGCATGCACAAGTGCATGCCTGCATAGGTTCATTTAAGTGTGTGTTGGTTTGTGAGGATTCTTGCAGGGGCATGTGAGCGACAGCCTGTCAGTGAAAGCGATGTCATTATCTGGCTGATGTCTGTGTGAATTGTGACCGGGTGCAGGGTCACATCTCTAGTGGGAAGCTGACACTGCGGACAGGAAGCATTACTTTATGATTTTCCCTCCAGGAGGAAAACACTCATCACAATCAGCGACGCTACTGTTCAGGCCTCGTTTAGAGGTTAATTCAATATGGGCAGCATGCTAATGACAATAGCATGACGAATGCCTACATCTTAAAACCCGCTTTTTACAGGATACATGTTCTTTAAAATAACATAGTGGGGAATTTTTTTATGCTTTGTTCTCAGTGCCTTGAAAAAGAAGAAGGGAGGGGGGTTCAGGCAAAGCCCTTCCCTCCCTGTTCTTAGCCTTTGACTTTTTCTGTGTAACAACAATACACGGGGTTTTAGTTCAGTGTCCTGCAGTCGATCTGTTAGGCCACTGATAAGAGAAGCTGATGGATAGGTTTAATCAGCCAAGCCCAGGGATCAAGACCACGGGACAGATCAATCAAATGCTGTGTGGTTTCTAAAAGAAACTGCTTTTATCAGTGTCAGAAAGGACTTTCGCTGGATTTTTTTTTTCTTTTTTTGTGTTTGCAGGAAGGAAGAAAGAAAGCAACATTAGCAAAGTAAACTAAATATAAAGAAACAAGGGAATGTATTTCAGGTGCATGAGTGGAAAGCTACACTAACTAAGCCCGGCTAAAAATAAGTGCAGCAGAGCAGAAAAAGAAACATCTGTAATCACTACGCTGAGATTGTTAAAACTCCTTGAGGCAACTCTCCGACAAAGCATAAAACTAAATGTCCCTGGTCTCATATATACTAAACACCTCCTGACATAAACAGAAATAAAATGTAAAAAAAAACCCCAAAACCTTCTGAAACAGTGAAACTAAACCTGCACTGAAATCAAACAGGAAGCACAACAGAAAGACTGAGAGCTATCTCCAGCGCACAACAGATCTCTGTAGAAGAGAGCAACGATGAACTGTAATAACTAGGACGCGGTGCTTTTAATACACAGCTGCCTTCCATTTCTTAAAAGAAGCTTCTTATCGGAGAATTTGAGTGACAAGCCTATTCTCTCGCTTACAATCTCGGGCTCATGATTGTAAAAGACAGCTACACATGTCCCATCAAATCCAAGACAAATTGGTTCCTCTTTCTTCTTTGCCTTGGATGGGAGATCTTATCCAGGCGGACATGCTTAAGTTGTCAGTGGGTTTTCTAAAACCCGTATTGAACGGCATATTGACTGATGCAATCGCGGAGACACACATCATTAGGCTCATTAACAGCGAATGTAAAAAGGGGAGGACGGCCTAACTGGTGCAGCGGGAGTCTGTGTCTCCTCTGATAACACTCGCCTTTAACAAGCGGAGCGCGCGGGCAAAGATGCAGGCTGTCGGTATTAAAATGAAATGTATGCTTGTGTGTGTGATGCGTCTGCTAATAAATAGCTTGTTTGACATGACGCTGTTCTCATTCGCGCAGTTTGCTCTGTGATAACCGGTCGGATTGTGGCCTCGTAAAGATGCTCCATGTGTTGTTTTAGGAAGCCATTACAAACTGGGCCGTCTCCATTACAAGGGCTATCTGATCATTATTACTGCCATCTGTAACGCACACTCAAACCTTAATCTGGGCGAGCCAACCACAGCTGACTCCTGAGTTGGCACGCACGCACATCCATACTACCTTCCCCTGTATGTGCGTGTGTGTACATCCAAACGTGACACGGCAGCTGTTGCCTCGTCACATTGCAGGCCCTTGGGCTCGACACATTTTACTCCAGCCTACTAAAGCAAGGCTGAGTGGAGCAGCACAATCCCATTGAAGCCACTGACTTGCAAGTCTCTTTTTGAGAGGCCGAACCCCCTCCAACACCTGTGCAATGCAATCGCAATCTCCCAGCCAGAGCTGCTCCCACCCTTCAAAGGCTCGTCACAGGACGCACATCTAATGCAGAGAGATGGCCGGTTAAAGCCTCAGCCAGGCACACCGCTTTGAAGCGACTGCTCCGGCCCCACCAAAAGAGAAGCCAAATCATTTCCCTTCCCTCTACCCCCATCCATTGTGCGAGAGGTGCACCAGGCGCTCTTATTCGGTGGCCGCATGTGGGGCGCCTTCAAAGATCACGCCACTCCATTCCAAAGCAGGGCCACTACAGGAAATGAGACTCTCCCGGATGCACGGGGGCTTCTCGGCGATAAATATATTCATGCATTCATGTATATTTCAAATAAGAATTTGACTCAGCCCGCATAATGCACATGGCAAGGTTCAGACTTTGAGATTCTTGACATGCATGAGGCGCTACAATCAGGAGTGTATAAATAAATCAGAAAACGCAGCAAACAGAGCTCCTAAAAGCAGCAACATAGGGCCTTAGCTCGGCGCGAAGAAAAGGACTCGCAGAGGTTTGTCTGAAAGAGAAAAAGCTTTCATCTCCGAGACAGCAGAGGAGAAGAGAGGAGTGATGTGATGGATGTTTGGGCTGTCATGTTTCACAGTTGGGGGGGGGGACTTGAGACAGATGAGAGGAATAGCTAAAAGTAGTCAAACTTTTCAGGGCGAAGGGGAAAATGGAAGATGAGACAGCAGAACAGCGGATGGAGCGCCACACATTAAGATTAGCCGGTTAAAATCGCAGTGTGAAATCTCGTGCTACGGAGCCTCGAGGGGCAAAACCGCCAGGGTAACTCGTTAAATGGAGCCGACGCAACGCCGACGGTCGTGTTCTCCGAACAGTTCATAAAGGGAAGCTGAGAGGTTTTGGAATATTGTGTTTGCTTTAGCAGACCCTAACTCCGATTTCCAATATCGGAGAGATGATGAGGGACTTCCACGGCTGAGCACATCATGGGGGAGAATAAACACACGTGTAATGGGAAACATGTGTGTGCGAGATGAAACAGCCTCCCTCATATGAATGGGATGAAATATAGACCTGCGTCCTGCCGGGCTCCAATCAGGGCCGTAAGAACTCGGCATGGAGGGGAAATGACGGACCCCCGACGGGCTCACACACACACACACACACAGATACGGATAAGCTGCCAATATGGTCATTCTGGAGCAGATTCATGTGGAGGCCAGAGTCTGACAGTGACATCTCCATTCACTCCTGAATTCTTTTTCGCTTCCCAACATGCATGGGCACACACACACACATGCACACACACATGCACACAGAGCTAGAGGCCATGGGAGGAGGAGGAGCAGCACTGAGGCATTAAAAAAAAAAAGCCTTTCTCCCCGCCGTGGGTCTCTGTGGGGTTTAGCATGGCATTATGGGAAGATTAGACTTTAGAGTGCTTTACTATCTGATGTCATTGTTGGTTTTACGTTGTCTGGATGGCTTGTGGAACTCGGACCTGATGGCAGGCACATTTCTCTCCAGACAAAATGCTCAGGGCTGCAGTTGTGATTGATTACAGGTTCCTATTGTATCTGTCTGGTATGGCTCTGTTGGAAGAAGAATTAGTCAGACAAAAAAAGTCATGGAAACGCTACACATTTGACTCCATCAATCAAGTCAGCAATCAAAATAATTCAATTAAGAGACTTAAATCCCGCTGGCTCACCAGTCCCTGCTCCAATAGCCCAGAGACAAACTCAATTTACTGACAACCCATACATGATAGCATTAACTCCACTTTAAGGCTCCAATCTTTTTCCATTACTTATGTTTTCTAAATATCAAGGGAAATTCAGAGGAAATAGCAGAGCTATGGTGTTTACGAGAGACGACAAGTTGGAAAAAATTAAATAAACAAGAGCAGCTTCAAATGCATAATGAAATTGTAGAAGGGCTGTCCGGACAACTAAGCTAATTTGCAAGTTGTTTAGAAGGCAGACTTATTTGCAAAACACAAGAAACTTTGCAAATGTGTTTTCATAGGCCGTACATCAATGATGCAGGATTGCAGACAGACTGGGAAGGGAGGTTGCTGAATATGTGTGTAAATTGTCTCATCCCCCCCCTCCACCCCCCCCCGTTTCCGAGAAAGGGAATGCAGGGTTGCGCTGGGGCGTCCCGGGGAGAGGCGATTGAAGCGTCACTCACAGCTGCCACACAGAGCCCCGGCGCACACCAAATCCCAGGCCCGGGCTTTTCCCGGGCAGAGGGGCTGGGGCCGGGCCTGGGAGCAGCAGGAGTCCCACAGGCCTTTTCTTCCAACTTCTCTCACCAGCACAAGGGGGACCAGGTCCCTGCTGGGAGTTTGCTTAGAAAAGACTGAGCCAAGACTTGGCAGAATGGGTTAACGGAGGCATACACACACACATATACACACACTATTTCAAATGCTTTTTGGAGGCTGTCTGTCTTGCCTGTGGGCATGGTGGGAAAAAAATGAAGTAGGGAAGAGAAAAAAAAACCCCAAAGATAAATCAAACTTCCAGTTAACAGCTGAAAATTTGGGACACGCAAACGCAGAGATGCAGAAAGAGACGACGAGCAAGAGAGACACTGCTCAAACTAGATTACCGGAGAAATGAGTGGGGGGTTTTCTGCTCGATGCCCGGGGAGCCTAATAGAGGAAAAGTCCCAAGGATTATACACTGTGCCATTTCCACGCTCGCCCTAATAGTCTCCATGTCCTGCCTCTGTATGCCATAGATGGATTATGATGCTTTATAATTAACATGGGTAAGGGGGTTGTTACAGACCGCCCATCTGCCACGCTGACACACTTACGGGGGGTATCCCTTGGGAAAAGGAGGCCGCTACCACACTATTCCATTACTTTATCATTCTATCATTCTATTATCCTACCACTCGATTCAATTACCCTGTCACTCCATTAGTGTACTCGTAACAGTGAACAAAGAGCTCCGTGATGATCATTAATGATATGTTCCGAGCCGGTTGTGGCGTGGTCATGCTTCATCCAGGCTCTTCTTGTAAAAATATGATCTTTTACAAAGCACGGCTCATTTTTGGTTCCAATTAAGATGTCAAACGTAAATTGAGAAGCTCGTCGGCAGCCATAAGAAACATCTAAATGTGATACACTTTATTTTATTACCGGTATTCTTTTTTGGAGCATGCAAAAGATTACTTGCCTTCATTTTCTGTAAGAAAAAACTGAGGACGTAAACTGTTACTCGACTTGCAGAGTAAAAGCATTTTTTGTCAATAATACATATTTTTTAGTGTTGAAAGTTCCAGAAAAACTTTTGTCCAACTAAATCTATCGTTTGATTAATTAAGTTGAAACTTGTAAAAATACTACAATTTTCATTTGTATTTTTGTTTTGGAGTTTAAAAAAAAAGGCGAGAAACCGTATAACCCTACATCGCAATTTATATTCCCACCTCAGTGTTTTCACCAATTTTATTTGTTAATAAACACGCACTTCCTCCCCTGTCCCACACATTTTTGCGATTAGTCGCTGGGCTCCGTCACCTCCTGGCACAGTAAATGCAAACCAATCCTACAAAGGTCTTTAGTGTGCCACAAACTCAGAGGGGGAAACAGATCCCTCGTCGCCTGTATGCCAGTGACAGCCCCTGACGTCTTAAAGAATGTGCGGTGCAGCTGGCTGTTGAGGTTGCCTGCCCACTGTTAGGGAATGGCATCCGATGAGGTCTGCCTCCTCAGCACAGAGGGGTTCTATGAGAAAGAGTTAAGTCTGTGAGGTCAGTCTGGAGGAGGAGGTTACGAGTTCCCCGAGTCGGAGCCGTGGGGGTAATGGTTTTAGAGATGGCTGTCACACAGATCCGTTCCACTGTCCAATACTGCCGCTGATCTCCACCAGCCCGAGTCTGCTTGCTTTTCAATTGCTCAACTTCTCTCTCCCCGTCCTCCTTTCTTCTTTTCTCCCCTTCTTTCCTCCTTGCACTGACACATGGAAGTAATCTAGGATCTCTATGCTGGACTCAAAGGATGTGCGGTTGAGCCCGGGGCTGCATTTCGACGCTCTACATTAGCTTCCTTTCCTCTTCTGTTTAATCCCCTTATATTCAACTGCTCTTATTTAAAAGAACTTAGATGGAAAACAAAAGGCAGACTTTGCCCATTCAACTTTTTTCTCTCTCTCTCTCCCTCTCTCTTCGTTTCCTGTAACTCTGCATCCCTTCCCATTTTTCTTCTCGAATCAGCTAAAAGCACAGGCGAGGCGACAAGTAGGACTCTTAAGGGAAGCCTTCCAGCACCGTCGTCTGTGCCTCTGCTTGGCAGAGCCGGAGCTGATGGGAACTTCCTGGTCGCTGCCAGCCAGGCCTCCGTCTAATGAAGCTGGGTCGCTAACAGCCTGTAAGGCAGCCACTGTTCAGCCACTCTACACTCATCCACCACCCGGCCCTCGACACTTTCACAGGGGCACACTGGCACGCTCCTAACACTTCCTTAATGCTCCGCTGTGGCTGGACAAAGAACAATGGCGCACGGACGTGCACTCTTAAGCACTCCTTCACTTCCACGAGCTCAAGAGGAAAAATAAACAAGACTCAGACTGATTGGAAGTTTATTTTATACTCAACTGAACTTACAATTACTCTTTAAATAAGCATCTATACACCCTATTTTTTCCTTTTAGGAGGTAGGATCCTTTATTGGGTACAAGCAAAAGAAGACAAGGCAGGAAATACGGGACAGAGAGCAGGGGAGCGACTCCCAGCAAAGGAGGCAAGCCAGTTGCGGTGCTGCTCGGCTGAATTTGCACCCATGTGGTGCACGCCCTAACCACTCAGCTATCATGACCCATTTAAATGAATGTGGTGTTTATCCCAGTGAAGAATTTTTTGTTGCATAATGCACTTTGCTGCATTTGTCATTGTTATCAGTGACTCACAACTCTGACTCACTAGCAACTGTCACACCTATATGAAAATTCCCCAAATGTAAAAACAGTTTTTACTCCAGGGCTTTGGTAACAAGTTCCTATCTGTCATCCCCCCCAAGCATAAGTATATTAGATGTCTTATTTCACACAAACACTCCAAAACAAAAAGTGTTAAAAATGCTAAATCCTAACCAGCTTTTCTTGTATGAAAAATTAATTTAATTAATTGGTGGTGGGGGGCAGGAATTAGGCAATATGTGTGCAATGTGTGCATTTTGCTGATTTTTTCTGTGCCGTTTCTGTTAGTTGATGTGTGTGCAATATTTCTACTAGTGTCAGGTTACAATCCTGAGCTGCAACTCCCCACATAAACAAAAAAAAGTCAATACACTTGATTTGGATTTTTGCCTGTTTGTGTAGCTGTATATATATTTAAATAGAAGTACATATGGTAATATTGGGATATGACACGTTGCCTGCGGATTTAGATTCTCGACGTCAGTAAAGTTGCTGTTGATTGTGTCCAGTCACTGCTGTTTATGTTCTTGTTCTGCTAATTGACTAATCCTTCCAGGCATTGTCCACTCTTGCCAAATGATTCACTGCTTTCAGCTGCTGTCCCTGTAATATGTCTTGAAAGAAAACCAACTGGAACTTTGGGTCACGACGACCAGTTGGAAAAACACACACACACACACACACACACACACACACACACACACACACACACACACACACACACACACACACACAGAACAAAAAGACGGAGGAAGGAAGAAAGAAAGAAAGAAAAAATCCAAACAAATTAGTAGCAAATGCTACTTTTCCCAAACTCGGGGAACAAAAGCTTTGGTTTCGTGTGCACCACTGCTTGAATATAAAGAAATGAATGCATCAATAACACAGCAAAACAGAATGATCAGCTTTCAGTGATGTGGCAGCCAAAACCACCAGTGGATAAAGTGAGTCCATCTGGAGCAAAACCATGATGAAAAAGCTACATTGTTTTCCTCTTTTTCTTCTTCTTCTACTTCTTCTTCTTCGCTGAAATAACCTAAACGCCCTGCAGCCCTCTTTCCCGAGCCCAGGTGCCTTGTGTAGATAACCAAATGAAGAATCTGCCATTACCCACACACACCGCTGAAACAACAGTCGTGTCGACACAGAAGCACGCGTGTGCGCGCACACACACACACACAGACACATAAAAGCAAACGCAGCTGTCCTTACAGCGAGACACAGGGACCCTTTACAGCACTGTGGGCCAGTTGCTATCCAGAGGTATTTCTTATTGGTTGGCCCTCTCTCGTTCTCTCTGAGTGGGGCTCAGGCTCTAAGTCCTCTCTGTGTGTAATGAGATCTCTATCAGAGGGAAACATGATCAGAGTCTAAAGGGTGGAGAAAGGGGGAGACTGTGGGAGGCAAAGAGAGAGAGGGAAAAGGTACGTATCGCGAAGGGGTAACGGGGGCAAGCGGCGGGGTGTGAGGCAGGGAAGAAACAAAAACAGGCCTCTGACCCTCCCGACAGTGACCGCGGCTGCACAGAGCAGGAGAGGGGAGTGCTCGCTGGACTCCAAACCAAATCCTGATTCTCGTCTGAGGCTGCATCCGGCTCTCGCTCAACAGGTTTCGGCAGTTTTCAAGTTGTGCCGTTTCAGTTTGTTTTGTTTCACTTCCTCCTGAAAGTCGGCATAGCTGAGCAGGTGAAAGTGGCAGATGAGTCAGTGTCTGAGAACAAACCCATTGAAATGATTGCTTTTGTAAGAGGCACTTCCAAGATAAGGAAGACATTGTATTCTTCTCATTACCTCATGCAAAGAAAAAAAAAAGAAAGAAAGAAAAAAAATCTGCCTAATTAGCTTATTGTAAAACACTAAACATGAAAACAAAACCAGCAGCAGTTAAATTAAATTATGCTGTGATGGAAATGTAGTGAACCAATAAAATCGCTGCCTCATCATCTCAAAGCGCTTTGCAATAAAAAAAAAAAAAAAGCCACAAAAATTCCCTTTTTTTGTTTTGGGAAAAATTAAACATATTTGCTAAATGTCCCAGTGGTAATAAAGTTTAGCTTAATTACAAGCCCACTGAACCATTTAACCACGCAAGCGTGATATAAAGCAAACCAGTCAACTGTTAAACTCTGAGCCAGACAGCTGAGGTAAAGGGACAGCAAAGTAAGTCGAGTAAAGTAGAGACTCACAGGCTCGAATCAGGAGACTTTACTTTTTATCAAACGCAAACGCTCTTTTCGTTTTTACCCCCCTTTCTCCTGCTATTTTGCGTCCCTTTGTGGGCTTTGACACAGAGGCCAAAAAATAAAAAATAATTCATGCAAAGTCTTTCCAAGCCTCACCAAAAAATGCAAAGAGTTCAAAAGCAGTGCAGCAGACTGTTGCCCAGCCTGTGGCCGCTTCCTCGCTGCATGTTTTTAGAGGTGTGCAACTGTGTTTTCCATCTCTCCTCCTCTCCTTTTCTTTCTCTTACCCCTCTCTCACCACCTTGTTTGTCTCCTGAGCTGCTGCAAACAGGCTGTGGTAGTTACAGGTCATGAGGTAAATATTAGCCGAGGAGGGCTGGAGGACGTGCAGGAACCGCTCACAGCAACCTTGTCAGATCATCATTAAATTGGCATCACTGCAGTGTACCTCAGCACAGTGTGAGTGTCAGTGTGTGTGTGTGTCCATGTATGTAGCACGCCTGTACATAGCGGCGCTAGCTTCAGCCAAGGCGATGGGACGTGATCAGTCATAACAAAGTGACATTTCGTGGCGTAATCCCACTCAGCTAAATGAGAACTAATCCGATTTGCTCTGATCAAATGTTAGACTGTTCTTTACCGGCCGGGGGGACGCTGACACATCTCAGCCTTCTTCTTCTTTTTCTGCACGGCTGCTCCTTCATCACCCCCCCCCCCCCCCCTCCCACCGACACCCCTACTTTGCCACTTCACTCATCCGGCCTCAAATTAAATATCAAAAAGGTATGATGCATCCTGCAGCACAAAAAAAGAAGAAGAGAGAACTAAAACTCAAGCATGTTTCCTCTTGTTATTTTTCTCACAAGACAGTGCTACCGTGATGATGTATGCTGCCTGTTCAAGCACGCTGGGAGGAAATCAATTAAGCAAACCCCCAGTTATTGATAATACAGGAGGCGGGAGTGATGGCATCCTCACATGAAAATCCATAGCAGCAGGAATGCACATAAACCTGCACAAACACACACACCGTAGCGGCCCAAACCTGCTGGTTTCCTAGACTTTGCCTCATAACTCATGGCCTGTGGGGAGGCACTGGTATTGTTATAGTTTTTGTGTGTATGTAGTACACTGTGCAAGCAGAGGGCCAGATTAATTTATTAGCTGAGGCAGCAGCGCTCCCAAAAGCAGGAACAGGAAGTAAGACATCGTAAATCTCGATAAGTCACCAGATAGTGTACTGTACATTTCTATAGGCTTCTTCCACTGTTATCGCTATAGAGTAATATAGGCCAATACCGAGAGATGGAGTTTAGAGGAACAAACAGTGAAGACTGATGCTGATTCCTGCGCAAGCACACCCACCCCATCTCTTTTTCTTTTATTGCCTATCAGCGAGTGCTGCTGACTGATACATTTCAGAGCAAAAACAGGTTTGTCTCTCTCTCTTTTTTTTGTTATTGTAAAGCCTGCACACAGCAAGATAATTGTCTATTGTTTTCCAAAAGGCAGAGCAGCGGGATAATTAGCTTGAGAGAACACTTTGCAGAGTGCATTATTGTTCCACTGTGAACTTTATGAAATATTCAGCCGTTCGTGGGGATTTTACAAGGAGCAGAGTGGAGAAACAGATGGAGAAACGATCTTCCAGTCCCTAAAATCCCAGCATGGTAACCTTCTAAGACATTCCCTTCAGGTGACATCATCAATCAATAAATGTCTCCCTCTATTTTTATTTTTTTTACTCTTAACTAAAAAGTGTGGATTTTTGCATGTGTGTGTGTGTGTGTATCTTTGTCTGATGACGCTCATTGTTCCACTACTTCTGCAGCCAAATAAAAGCTGATGGGCCGTAGTCTTGCCATTAGGACCGGGCCACACACACACACACACTCAGAGACACACACTCCAATGAACATGGCAGCAATATTCATACCCACTGACTGCACAACGAGCCTCTATGACATTTGACATTTGGGGGATAAATCATGGATTCACTTCAATGAGTAACTTACAGTTATAGGCTGGTCGAGCTACTCTCCATTTCCCCCCAGTGCTGTGAGCTCGAATGAAGGTCAGCTCCAACCACACAGATCTTTCTCTCTCTCTCTTTTTCTCTTTTAGTTTATT
>NW_024582380.1:1817160-1818685 GCF_018398535.1 Haplochromis burtoni
CCCCCCCTTTATGAATGCTTTCCAACATGATGTAAATGTGGGAGTCAAGTCTAAGTGGGTGATAATTGTTACCAGAGCGTAATCTATTATCAGTAGTCTGGGCTCACTTTACTTGTTTGGATGGGAATAATATGGATTTTTAAAGAAAGTGTCTGGCTTCAGCTGCTGACTTTTGAAAAACGTGTCCTTGATTTCATGGGAAGAAATTGCGCTGGATCCAAGCCAGGGTAATTAAGAAAAATACAATTATTTTTCAATCATTTGCTCACCTGATATCTGGAACCATCTTGTTATGCATTTTTGTGGGGAGAAACTAAATTCAAACTTGGCCACTTTGGACGGAGTGTGGCCCTCGTACGCCTGTTGGGAGGAAAAAATATCCTGCGCTATAGCTGAACACACTTGGCGTGGTTTACTTGACTTTTTCACCTTTATTCTTTGCACCAATTATGAGTGGATGAACTTCTCACAGCCCTAGAATAGCCGTGATTTAGTTGGAAAATAAAACCTTGGGTGCAATATTGCGAATAAAATTGCTATAATTACCCATCTTAATGTGTGATTTAAGCTGGGCCCGTTGTACATTGTATAAGCATGTACTTAACGGTGTTTCTTCAGTGTTGGGAAATTCCCCACTGGGAAAGACGTCAACGCCACACTCTGCGGCGCAGAGAGGACAATTAGAACTAAATAAATTATGTTCTTTTTAAGATAATTGCCACATTTAACAGAACATTTAACCCAGCGTGTACACAATGGCAACTTTTCCATAAATGTTAGCCCTCCATTGAGCGCGCACACACACTCACACACACCCATAGAGTTTGACACCTTCGTCCAAATGAAAATGCAAGACTTACTTGGGATTCTGCGAGCTCCAGATTATAGTCTCCAGCGACTTAGCCGAGGGTAACGCCGACCTGCACATTATTGTAAAGATCCAGAGGTAATACTTCCAACAACCGAGTCCCGCCATTCTGATAAATGCACAAGACGAGTGAGCCGAGAACTCTAGAGCTACGGACGGTGCGCTTGGCAACCTTTATCTGCGGTTCGCCCGGTGGGAAGGTGAGCTACGATCAGTCGGGAGCATGTGAGGTCGATATCAGATACATGTCCTTGTGTTCGACTTCTTTAGATCTGCTCCAGACCCCGTGTCCTTAACTGAACTGCCGTGCGAAGGAGCCCCGGTTCTTGATAGGATTTGGAGGAAAGCAGCAGCAGCAGCCCACCGAGTGTCCTGGTTGACCTGTGGCTGAGGCAGTAGAAAGAAAAAACACGACCTTTTCTTTCACTCTGTGGACAAAACTCAGCGATCCCTATGCGTGGAGCGGATCTGACCAATCGCGCAGTTTTGCCAAAATCTGGCGATGCGGCTGTCGGTGGAGCGCCGCGCCGCGTCTTTGTCAGAGCTGCCCTCGGTGGTGCGTGTACCTGTCGCCGTTTATAGCCTACAGATGACCACATTCATCCATCAGTCACAACTCCGCAGCACGCCAGGAATCCCGAGGTCCACTTCATTCCA
>NW_024582380.1:1818705-1833516 GCF_018398535.1 Haplochromis burtoni
AAAAAAAGGAATTGAGTTTCTATTGTAAATATTCCTCCTGGCTCTCAGTGGCGTTACGCGTGCGTGTTGCGCTCCGGCAGGGTCGCTTCTAGTCCAACTCGGGCATGCTGCGTGGCCGGTGCGTAAAAATACAGTCCGGTCTCCCCGCTAGTTTATTGCTTCATGAAACACACACAAAAAAGTGCCGAGGTAAGATTAGACCTGCTCCCCTGCTTCTCGACGTGGCTCCTAAATCAGCTCACCAACATTTCCACGCCGGTATGTTGTTTTTTTTTCTGACCGTCTGTAACACTGTGCACTCCGGTGTGTGCGGCAGCCCGAGCTCAACTGTAACCCGAGCTGAACAGAGCGCATGAGGAACAGCCCACTGTGCCAGCAGCGGCCAATCACAGCGCTCTGTCCGAACTTGGAAGCAGGAAGCGAAGGCATTTAAGGGACGTGGATGGGTAGATGGTAGGTAGAAGGAGGGAGCGAGAATTGGTGAGGGGGGCGGGGGTGTTATTGGGTTGACCCCACATCTCCACCTCCCCTCTCACCACCACCTCGGCCCGAGCCATCGACCCAAATTGAAATGGACGTTGGAGTTATTCGTCATACTGAAAGCTTCGGTGAGGAAAACGAGTGCACCAGTGTGTGTGTGTATGTGTGTGAAAGTGCTTACAAGAGCAAAACTTTGGCCCCTTTAAGTCCAGGGCTTGTTGTTCCCAGTAGATAACTAATTACTAATTGGTCCATCAAGAAATTCGCCTGGAGCGCCACATTTATCATTTTGGTTATGAAGGATTGCATTTGTAACATTTTCCCTACGACTAGTCTGTTATTTCTGCTATTTCTAGCTGTGCCGCTGTAAATATATTGGTTTTATTCTATATACACAGGATTACAGTATCTGTTCTTTTGGCCCCCTTCTTTTTCTTCTCTGAAGGGAATGATGATTAATGGTCTCTTTGGATCTCTTTCTAGTCGTCCTCTTTTGGGATAATGAACTGCATGAGAACTTAGTCTCCAGTGTCAATAGACAATAGACGGTCGGTAGCCTATAGTCACTGGGCCATTCATTCACTGAGGAAGAAATGCTTGACACATAATTGATCATGTCCATGTCTGTGCCCCCTTTGTGCGCGCATATGTGTGTGTGTTTGAGGGAGAAAGGAGAGAAGAGTTCCCCTTCATTTCCTTGCATTTATTCAATCAATGCTGCCCCCTAATGGCTGTGATGAAATCGATTCTCAGACTACAGGTGGGGGGGGAATGAGTCTAATTGGAAAGGAAATAAAGCAGACATTTAAAGACACGTCTTATGGTTTCTGAAATTATTTTTTTTATTACATCCTGTGGTGTGTTGACAGCTCATAAATCTCTGTGAGACAATAACACAGGCTTCCAGTGATTATACACCCTAATTGTCTGAGTAAATTTATATTTGTGCAGTTAATGTGTGCGCATCCTCAACAGCAGCAGTTGCCACAGAGTTGCCATCTTGGATGCCTGGTGCTTTACCAATCAGAGGGTCATGGACAGATGCCACCTGTGTACAACTTTGTGGACTGCCACACATGGTGCCAACAGTTCGTGAGAATAGTGATGTAGAGGTTTGTTAGCCCAGCAAAACATTATCCATAGATTTGTCCTAGGAATGATCAAAATTAATCTTTTACAATAGTATATGTAGATTTCAAAAGAAAAAAAAGTTATATTCACTACAATATGTGAAACATGACTGACTGTCCACATGCCTTTACATAAACAAAAACTCCTCTGTGCAACAAGGAGTGTATTGAGCTTAGCTTTCATATTCACTCACATCATAGAGAACCCATTTGAGTGTTTTTCACCCTTCCTACAGCTACCTATGAGATACTGGCATTTTCAAGGAATGAGGTCATTGTGTTAATGTGTATAGGTGGCTGTGATTAGTGCTTCCATAAATAGCCTGAATGTACTTTCATATCACAGCAGCTTACGCACACACACTTCAAAATGGAGAACGCCCATGTCTAAGGGGTTTTTTCATCGCTGATTGGTAGTAATGTGTAACCTCACATTATTTATTTCAGCGCAGCTGTTTATCAGCTTGTTATCCAGGTATGTTTTTACTGCTTTTCTAGTGTGTTTGTGATCAATATCAGATGATACTCGCTGTTGTACCTCTCTTTCAACCTCCCACAACCTGTTACATCTGATTTTCAGTTCAGTTCTTAAGTAATTTAGCAAACCTCAGCCCCTTCCTCTTCCTTAAGAATGCCTAAATGACACCTACCCTTCTACTGAGACTCTTTCCGATGAGGCTTCAGTCAACAGTAGTACAGATATTGCTCGTCTGCTGTAGGGTTTTTGTTGTTTTTTTGTCTAGTTTCCTCAAAAATCTTAAGGCCACGCTAAACACCATGTCACAATATAACAACTTGTCATCTAATAGCTCTTTAAGAATCACCTTGTTGATGCAAAAATACAGTTTTATGTCGGTCAAACTGTTTTTCATAGATTCAGTTAAACTAATTATGTGTTTTTGCAAGAAGCTGCCGGTAATAAAGTGTCTAAAGATACAATTTAAAATTGGTTTATGTTTGTCTGTTTATGTGCAGACACAACACTGGTTCAGCCCACACGTTAAGTGCCTTTTTGCTTTAAGAGCTTGAATGATTTATAGATCAGGTCAGTGTTGAGTGGCTTAACAAACAGACAAACAAACAGAAGCTTCCTCGGAAAGTTGTCAGGTACAAGGACTGGACTGAAAATGAGTTAAAAAGCAGTCAATGTCCAAAGAAAACCTTGGAATGGCCTTCACAAAGCCTGGAGAACTGTGGCTCAAGACCACTTTTTAAAATATTACAGGAAAGTCTGGCTCCTTGGAAGCAGAATATAAAGAAATCAGGGGTAGCTCAACACTTGTGCACAGCACTGTAATCATGCTTTTATTCATTTAATATTTAATTGGTCAAATGTGTCAGAATGCGGTCAATTCACAGTTCAAAACACCTACTACCACGCTGACACGCTTATAATGACCAGGCAGATACCAAGTAGGTGTCCTGCTTATTCACCCTCTCACTTTTAGTGTTGCATAGTTCAGCTGAGGCTGATTAAGAACGTCACCACTTTAGCAGTTATTACGTTGTAACCCAAAGTACTGGATTAATTGAAATTTTGACTGGATATTGGCACAGACACACGTGAAAGGATTACTAGAGTATTTCTATCCCGCTTTAGGGAACACGAGCGCGCAGCAGATATTATTGCAGTATATCCAATTGCAGTGAAGACTTTTTCCTTAAAGATGCTCCTGCTGGTGTTAAAAGAAATGTCAGGTGATTGCCATTCCTCCTCTGTGGGCCATGAATGTCTATATGAACCTGCAAGGCAACACATTCAGTAGTTTTAGAGACTGACTGGCAGTCAGCTTAACATTACACTCCCCAAATCCTGCTACCGTTCTTGCTATGAATACTATATTGTCATATAAAGCAGGAACACTGTAAATTCTCCCTTTTTCAAACTGAAGCGATTCTTTGGTTCTGAAACGTTCACAGATTTATATGAAATTCATTGTGTCGTCATTTCTTACAGCTCGTAAATGGGAGAACGGAGAGACATTTGCCGTCGCTTTTGTTTTCTTCTCTCTGAATCCAAGATGAACCCTGCTGTCGAGCACATAGTTGCTTCCCAATCTGATATTTACACTTAGCAAACACTGAAAGTATGACATCATGGTTCCAGGATGAAGCCGCTGCGGGCTCGTAATTCGTCCAGCAACCTCACAGGGGAAGTAAATCACGGTTAAAACGCCCTCCTCTCGCTTTTAATCTGCCCTTAATGAAGTCTGGCACATTTCCCTTTAGTCGTGGCTCCATGACACGACTGTGATCTACAGGCCCAGCCCGGAGACCAGAGGCCCGTGGCCTTGGTAAGTGCTGTGGGAGACGTGGCTTGAGCCGGGGCTGCGTGTCCAGGTATGAGCCGAGCCCCTTTGGCATGCACGGGGTCAAGTGGTTAACCCTCATTATCTGGAGAGGACGAGGAACATGTGACTGGGACGTTCCAGCTGCAATCAATATCGAACAGTCATTAACTGCAGAGACAATGCATCCTCACACACAGAGACGCCCGCGCACACCCGAGCACTTAGTGGCACATGTTTCTCGTCCATGTCACGTACTGTAAAGTCTCCACCAAAGGAAACGTAAGGGCATAAACACAAACAACATTGATCCACTCCAAACACTGAGCCATTTTAAACGGTGGGAAAACTCAGCTAATGTTAACAGGCTATTTTCAGAGGCTGACACTTGAAGGTTGTTGTATAAGCTTTTCCTGCTGCTTTGATTTAACTGTAGCGGCAGAGAGGCCAATCACAACAGCTGGGCTATCCGCAGACTTACATTTCCTGTTTGTGGTATGCTTGATTGCTGTCCAGACGTCTTCCTCCCTTCTCTTCTTATGCTTGCTTCAATCTACCTCCTCTCCTTTACTCGTCTCAGCCATCACGACTGACAGAAAAGCACTGATTACACACAAATAACAATCTGCTTAAAACATGTCCTCCACATATTACCATCCCAGTATGAGACGCAAGTAAAACCCTCTTCTCTTCTCTTCTCTTCTCTTCTCTTCTCTTCTCTTCTCTTCTCTTCTCTTCTCTTCTCTTCTCTTCTCTTCTCTTCTCTTCTCTTCTCTTCTCTTCTCTTCTCTTCTCTTCTCTTCTCTTCTCTTCTCTCATAGTAGTAATTAGGCTTGATAACCACCCAAGACAATAGATATTTCATGTAACCATCTTTGTCTACATATAAACATCCAGGAATCTCGATAGCAATCCTGATTAGTGCCTGGTTGTGATCCTCCTATCTTAACTTGCCGCAGTTCCCTGCATTATACCTTTTTAGCCTCTCGGATGAGATTAGAATTTGAAAAGGGAAATTGTCCTTTGATGCTTCATATCAAAGAACTAGACAATTCCCATTGAAAAAACGGGTAGAAAGTGAAGACATGTGCTCACAAACACACACACAGACACGCACACACGCATATGTTATTAACTCACTGTGATTATTTGTTAGCGTAAGCTGCATTTTGTAGGCCTGTGGCCCGGAGGGTTTAGAAAAGAGCTAAACTGATGGAGAGAATATGCCAAATGCTGGCCTGTGGGGGTGTTCTGTCTATTCTAATAGAATTACCAGCCTCTGATAGATGAGTCTTTTCTCCGAGGCTACTTGTCTGTCAAACATTAGGTCACACTCAGCTTCCAGACTCGGAATTGGGGTGGGATGGGGTGGGAGGGAGAGAAGAAGGGGGCTCAAGGCGCAGGAAAAAAATGTCTGGAGAGGTGCCTCACTCCCTGCCAAGAAAAGGAAGGCAACAAAAGTGAAAAAGGGTTAGAGAGGGAGGGATGGGAGAGGGGGGGAGCGAGGGTGGGAGCTGGTGAAAGAGAGTGAAATGAGTGAAAGTGGGGGTTAAGAAAGAGAAGAGAGCGAGCAGGGGTACAAAAGGGTGCATTCGAATCCACTCTAATTAAGGCCCGCGTGATGGACAGGACCTGCGGACGTGCCTTCTTTTCTTTTTTGAGTGTCTGTGTGTGAGGGGACAGTGTGACGATGGGAGGAGCCGGAGCCCTAGTAGAGATGTCTACTGCCAGCAGCCTGAATGGGACAAAGACCTGAATAGAAACTTCAAAGCAACCTCTGTGAGCTCGAACCCCCCCCCCCCCCCCCCCCCCCCTTCTTCGCAGTCCCTTGGCTGTGTGATGGTCAACAAGCTCCTGCTCAAGTGTGTCCGTGTCCGTGTGTGTGATTCTGTTTGGCAGTCTGTTATTTTCTGACTGCTACATGCATTTCTTGGCAGCTATGTGTGCAGTGTGGATTTCAAAGTGTGTCTTTCTGCCTGGGTGTGCTTTTTGTCTTATGCGACGATGTGTGCGTGTGCGTTTTAAAGAGCAGACTGCAGGATGCAGATATAATTGGAGCAGAGGATCTGACTCATTGCTCTCTCCCTCTGAACTGAGCGCCGGCTCTCTATGGCAGGGTTGGAAGTGAAACAAGTAGCCCACAGAGCTGACGTGTTGAAGAAATTATTGTCGCTAAATGATACACGGGGATTTAGCGTCTAATTTGATCCCAGTGTCCTTACTGATTTTGGCCTGCGTTACGATCTTGCGGTGTGCGTCATCTAATTCGATTTGGCTCCGGCTCAGGCCAACTAATGATCTTCCACTTATCACCCCTCTTCTTCTCCCCAGTTGATACTCGTCAAAGTGTCTTTCCCATCAGACCCACTAGCCTCACATGACTCCCGACAACTGCAGCAGAGAGTTGGAATCACTCGGGGCCCCTTCAGAAAAACAGGAAGCCCTAAAGGGTGAGGGCCAGGGCAGGCAGAAAGATAAGATTTATGCATACTTGTGTGCTGTACGCTCTGGCATGCTAGCGATCGTGTGCGTGTGTGTGTGTGTGTGTTTTCGGATATCTTGTAGAAGTATCTGTCCTGTCTGAACCCTCTTGCACCAGTCAAGTGTCAGGTCAGACTCTAAAGCTCCTGAGATCAACATGTCATTGTTCCTGCCTGGTGTCACTGACACGTCCTCAGTGACATCATCGCCAGGGGACGCTTAGCATATCTCTCACCTCTCTCTTCAGTGCTCGTCTGAAGTAGCATTAGCCTCCGCCTCTAATCAGAGTACATAATAAAGTAGCCACAACAACCTCATCAGTGGCTTTTATGCCCTGGCAGGTGCAGCTCAGCATTGTAATTGCGTAGGCTGCTGCAACTTTGATCACGTATTTATATTTAAAGAGGTAGTATAGCAACCCTGGATGCATGCGTGCATGTACGCCTTCACAATCCTGGTTATGGAAACATCGTCTGAATGGGCCTTTTTTTTCTTTCAGTAGCACTTGTTGTATTGCATTTCCGAGCAAACGTGTTTCAATTCATGCCATAGAAAACCACTTTGAGATAACTTTATCAGCAGATAGAAAATGTTATCTGCTATCCTGATTATGTCATGTTTTCAGCTGAGCAGCAATAAATAAAGAGGCCGTAAAAAATCCTGGAGGTAGTTTATGGGGAATAATTTCCCTGCCCTCTCACACACACACACACACACACACACACACACACACACACACACACACACACACACACACACACACACACACACACACACACACACACAATGCTGTAATTGTGACACGCCTTTAAAGCAAAGACGCAGGAATGCATATGTGCACATGCCCACGCTCAAACTTGGAAAAGAAAGGAAGCATTGCACCTAAGAACGCACTGTTGCGCAAACACACCTTTGGCAAACAAAGATATACTTTAAAAAAAAGAAGAAGAAAAAAACACTTTAAACCCAGGGAGACAAACTCCTAAATCTGAGGATGTCCTTGTTAGTAAGCAGCCGAGGGTACATGAGTGCTCTCAGCCGCATCATGAAAGCCTCAGCAATTACTCCCATGCTCCCTCGCTCTGGCATAAATCTGCTCTTATCTCGGCTCGCTGCAGGATCAGGGAATATCAGCTCCAGCATCTGCTCCATCTACAAACCCAGCCACTAAAAGCACAACAAAGTGGTTCTGCAGGCATAAATAAAGGAAGGTGGTGGCGGGCGGGAGGCGTACCGGAAGAAGCGCAGGGGGTTGAAGAGAGGGAATATAGAAAGGAACTGAGAATGAGAAATAGGAGGAGGGGGTTGCGTCTGTATCTCTTTAGCATTTCTCTCTGCATGTGTCAATCAGCCAGTCAGAAAAACATAATTCCAGCTCAGCTCAGCTCAGCAGAACCTCTTGGAGGGAAATGAAGATATATGGAGAGAACAAAAGGTCAACAGCATGGGTCATAAGGGGCAAGTTTTACATTAGGGAGTATGGGAAGATGCAAAGTTAAGTCAGGGATGTTTTATCTACTGGAGGGGTAATCACCGATGCTTCTTTTATCCAATAAACTTTTCTTTTTCTTTACATTAACATCATTTTTGTCATTACAAGTTTATTCAGAGAGGTCAGCGGATTCTGGGCATGCTATAGACAGCAAAGTTGCTCGCACCTGGCTAAAGTAACAACAAGGACGGATGAACAGGACTCCAAACTATTTTTAGGAGGATGTTTATTTTCCTCACGGTCCGACTGGAACATCTTTCATTCTGGCCTCTTTTTTTTATCACAGCTGTGACCCTGACCCCCCCACCACCACCACCACTCCGTCCTCCGCCTCCTCCGCCCGTCCTGTCTCCTGTGCCTCCCCGGTTCTCTCTGCATTTCTTCCTCTCTCACTGTCCTCTACTCCCATGTTACCTTGGGTCAGCCACTCCTTTCTCTCTCTGCCTGAGTGTGTGTGCATGAATGGTTAATGGAGCCATATAGAAATGTATAACCATTCCAGTCGGTTCTGCTCAGCGTGCACGCCTGGGAAGTCATAATAGAGATGAAATGTTACAAGGAAATGTTGAGAGGAAATACCTCAGCTCCAGGTGCTGGCTGAGGGTCAGGGGTGAAGAGGTGGCACACCAAGCCTCGGGGTCCCCTGAACCCTGACCTCACGAGACTGATGAATAGCGTGCTAACAAGGACCAGCTCTCTCTTAGGGTGTCTGCACTCTCTCTTCTTGTCTTTGACTACCTCTTATTTTGCTCTCCCAGGAACTGATCTGGCAGCAGCAGAGTAGTAATACTTATACCGGCTGAACCTTTAAAGTACCTCGCCATCTGTCGTCTTCCTTGGATTTATAATTATCATCATATCACATTCAAACTACGCACTGTCGCACTCTTACATAACCTAACCCCTATCTACCAGTGCCTGCAATACTTAAGAATAGATTGAATAAATTATTATTGGGTGAGGTGTTAAATCTTGGCCAGGAGTACAAGTGCTTTCTTTCTAATGAGGCTCCGCTACATCGTCTCTGCTCCTCATCGGCACGGAAGAGAAGCGAGAAAGCCTGCAGCAGGCACATTCACGGGCCTCCCGCATACACATATGCATGCACATACACCGAGTACACCCCCACATACATGCACAAATGGTAATAGTTTAAATGTGGGTGTTGCACACACGAACATGCACATTTACACTCACATTCCAGCCGCACCCTGGCCCATTTGCAAAGCTGTATCATAAAGCCAATTAAAGAGATGAGTCTTATTAGCAGAGGTGTCTCAGCCCTCGTTCATCACTGGGGTTTCCTGGCAGGGGCTGGTGACATGCAGAGCTCTTCATCATCTTTATGAGACCTGTCTCATCACGCCCTTATAAGACACTCATCCAAACTTTACTGAGACTCATGATTTAGCAGAGCGGGCTTGGCCCACAAATCCATTCAGTCGTCCTCGGGTCACCTTTGAATGCGCTTCAAGGGATTTGAAAATGAAAGTGGAGAAAATGTAGGCCTTGCATGGCACACTGCTAGTGTCTTCTGTCCCCCACCCTCCTCCATACCCTCTCATTGAAAAACCCATAATCTTGTTTCCTCTTCCTGCAGGGAAAACCTTTATTATCCTCACCACAGAGCACAGGCCCACTGGGATGAGTGAAAGTGGCTTCACAACAATGGTGTGAAGTGAGGAGAGAAGGTGTAGAGAATCAAATTCCAGGGTAACCCTGGGTAAATATCCTCCTGCTCCCAGCTGAAAACTCGTCTTGTTTTCTTGCTTCGTGAGGTCGAATGCCCCGCTCAGACCTCTGGACCACCTGCAGCTCTGCTGATGACAGATTCCCTCCACACTCTGGACCATCAGTGCCAAAGAGAGACTAATCCTCCAGCTTCTATCCCCCAAGTACAATAGCCCTGTCACTCGTTCACTCATTCAGCATACCTTTAGCCGCTCTGCCTGTGTGTCAATATGAAGAAAACCGACAGGAGGCAGAAGGTGGATTCCCACGGCGCTCTATTCATAGCTTCTCACTGGAATCTCTGACCTGTTCTGGCTTGTCTCATGAAACCTGCTCATCATAATGAAGGGCATTGATCCTACTTCTCATTTCACATTCACCTTGACATCTCAGTTACAGCCCACAGAGCGTCTCCTCTTAGTCCAGGAGAGATTATTTCCCTTTATTTGGTTACAAGATATTTTATTGGATGCCCAGCACATTGTTGGAATGATACGGTTTGGAATGAATGAGGCGCTAGAAGATGAGTCTGGACATTCAAGCGCTGCTGGCCTGTCTGTGTGAATGAGGCCGCGTGCCTAATCTGAGGCCGGCTCTGGTAAATGATTTTCCAGGGTCAGCTGCTTTCCTCTGCCCTTACAAGCTGAGAAGATTACAACCGATGTTCTCATTAATGATTTATCCACGGAATTAAAAAACTCTAGGTTTATCTCCTCGCAGAGTCCTGGAAAAGTCTCAGGCGCTGCATGAAACAGCTCTTCTTAGGGGGAGGCTTGTGATCAATCACAAGAAAGAGCAGCAATTAATGTAGAGCAAAGATATTTTGAATGACCATGAAATGCTGTTCGGATCCTCTTAGATGAGTTTCCACAGTGAACTCACGTGTATGTGTAAATCAGAAGTCCTCCTTGACCCGCTGAGGTTTCAACACCAGCTGAACTGATAGTGTATGTTGAGGCCTTTGGGTTATCAGAAGTAAATACAGGCTCTAAGTCCATATGAGGCTGTGATTTAAAATCCGCAGCCCTGACCTCTGTACAGCTTTTAACCCCCAAGTCAGCCCAAGCAGATGCATTGCTGTGGGAAAAAGAAAAGGAAGTAAAAAAAAAAAACAGCTACAGAAAGAAAAGTATAGGGAAGATAATCGCTTTGGCACAGAAGCGTGAGATGTGGAAATAACTTTGACAATTGGTTTGACAACAGCTACACACCAATCCAAGATTCCTCTTTGGTCTCTTTCTGCATGAACACCACTAACAGCATGTTACAAAAAAAGGTTGACAGCTCAGATGACAATTACACAGGGCTGCAGAGGGAAGTGCTTCCCTTCGCAGTATTCTGATAGCCGACGTGTGACAAGCAGACGTAGTGATAGATGAGCCTCTTCATGTATTACAAGCTGGACATGAAGGGCGCTCACTGCCAGGTCCTATTCTGGTACGCCCGCAGTGATCCGAGCACCTCTTTATTAATCATGCATTTAACACAGAAGTCTCAGTTGCTTTCATCCCCTTTTTTTTTTCCTGCTACCACGCGTCCTCACTTTTATCAGAAGAGGAACACTGGCGCTCTTTGTCTCCACATGACAACTCTTGCTAAAAATGAGATGTTTTTGATAGTCAACACAAAGGTTGTGTGTATCAAGATGTGTACATTCTGTTTGTCAGTAACTTAGAAGTGCAAGATATAAATCTATATGCATTATGAGTCAGAAAATGTACAGCAGTAAAGCCACTGTAGGGAGAGTGGAGGTCTGCCTTGAACCACACTGCCCCCATGTGGCATGAAAGGTAATACCTTTCCAGCGGTTACCTGTTGTTTACCTGACGTCCTGAAAAACTCAAACTCCCTCAGAAGTAATTCAAAATTTCAAGATTGTAAGTCAAAAATTTTCTCCAACTAGTAATTTTGTAATAACTCAAACTTTCAACATAGCTCTGCTTGCTCCAGAAACACGCTTCCATAGAAGTGTGTTCAGTTAAACCCATTTCTAACTGAATTTAAATAATGTTCGCTGAACAATTACTTAACTGTAGTTTGTTTCAGTTGTATAAATTAACTCGAGGAATCAAAAGCCTTTTCAAGGATTCCGTTTAAATACAACGGTTTTTATCCGCACTAGAATGTTACGGCTTTAAAAATTAATGCAGTTTAACGGTTTACCTCCTAGCCATACTTTAGTCAAATTTACATTTTATTTACATCCGCCATCCACTGAAATTTACATTGTTTGTTCAACAACTCTGTTTACCTGTAGTATAATTTGCTTTAACAGTTACTAGCTTGCTAACGGTTTGCCTCAGAGCCATACTTTAGGCTAAATTTACATCTAGACATATACATAATTAACAACAGTGTTTATCCGTAGTGTTTCTCTGCTTTATATGTTAATACCCAATTCAAAAACTTAACCGCCAGCTACACTTTTCGTTCAATTATTATTTTATTTATGTGAATTTCCATTTCCTACCTACATACCGTTAGTATTAAAGCTAACTATTATCCATATTCTAGTGTTAAGGATAATCGGATTTTCTTTTTTAGATTTACACACTTTGCCTTTTTTTTTTATTTTACTTTATATTAATCAACTGTTAACATGTTGAGGTGCACTTGATACTGTATACTTTTCAGCCTCCTCCACCTTTGGAATCACCAAACCACACCATATTTAGGCTTTGCAAAGAGAACATAAGAAGTCTACTGTGCAGCCTGATTAGTCATAGCTCCATTAGTTGCAGTTTGTTTCTTGTGGTCAAAAGTAAAAAGTACCACAGATGAAATGTGTTGATTTTTATTCAAAAGTTACTGTCTCCAGACAAGTACAAATCAGAAAACAGAGTGACTGAAAGAGGATGGGATAATAGACAACAACTCAGAGTGTAGGCAAGAGTGCTGACAAAATAAAACACAGACATGGCCAAAATGAAGGAAAGAAATAAAATTTTGTATATATACACATGATCTAATAAGAATTTATACCGATGTAGTGGTAAGTAACAAACAATAAACAGTACTTTTTTCCTTAAAAGAATTTTTCTTTTTTACTTACATAAAATAATTAGGCAAAACACATATAGGCTGTTTATCTACTTTATCACATTACATCTGACCACCTCATATTTCATGTTCTAAGAAGCCAATTATCCACCTTTAAACATGACTGATCCTCTGACATGGAAGATTACTGTGAGAAAATGTGACCTCCACAAGCATGTTTAAGGCTTAAGCATGGAATGACTACAAAATAAAAACCTCAGTAGACAAAACATTTCATTAAAACTTGTGTGTGACAAATACATGTCAAAATCTAAGCTTTGTCTAGCTGCCACAGCACTGCTGAATAACTTTCATCTTCAGTATTGGCTGAATGACTACCTTACAGTTTTAACATTTGAAATCTAGAAGTATTTTGTGACCGGACTCTTTTTTTTTTTAAATGTTGAGAAAACCTTAAAGCTGAATTTCACAAGTCTTTTCATTAGTTTTATCCAAACTAATTTACATGTAGGAAAAAAGGTAGAAACCCGAAGACATTATCAAGACAAAGAAAAAAAAAATAAAAGAACAAAACATAAAAATACAAATTTAAAAATCTTCCTTGATGCATGGCTTTACATGCTTTCATTTTTTTTAGGTTTTACTTACACATTTCTCACTTTGTGACTGAAGGTTGAAAAGTTGAAAATAAGAAAATAATAAACCAAAAGCACATATATAAAATCAGCACCGATTCATATATAACTTTTATTTAAAATGTAGAGATACCCATTTCAACATTATGCTGCTGGATTTTAAAGAGAAAAAAGGTGATTTTCTTTGACCGAGCCGTTATCCCCCAGAGCCCACACAGTGGTACTACTGGGATTAAGAAAGAAGAAGGGGAAAAAAAGCTCATTTTGAGGGGGAAAGGTGTACATATGTATCTGGTAAGATGGTGATTAAGGAGTGATCCAAATCTTGGGCTAAGCTCTGGGACTTACAGCGTGGAGCATTCAGTGGACTCTATAGGAATCTTCACAGCATAAAGGGATCTTAACTGATTCTACATGACATCTTAACCATCTTAACCACCAGTGGTTATTAGGACCTCAACTCAGGGCCAACAACAGGAAGAAGAAACAGACAAAAGGGAGGAAGGGGGGGGAGGAGAAAAAAAAGAGAGGGGAAAAAAAAAAAAAAGCACAGAAACATAAAGACCTCCATCCACTTGGCTAACACAGTACAAGCAAGCTACTACAGTCCGTTTATAAATTACTACTTCACACCTGGTAACTTACTACAATTGTAAAAAGGGTTAGACATAAACAAAAATGTTTCTTAAGTTAAACACACCATTTCATCCCCATTAAAAAAAAGAAAGAGAAAAAAAAAAAAGGAAAACAAAAAGCTATTACTGATTTTTCTTCAGACATGTCTCATCTCTAATAGGTTTGGAAGTGGCCTGTTACGCTATTTCTGAACAGGAAGAGCTTACCCAAGATTATAAAAGTAAATATTTGAAACAAAGTCCTCTCTGAGCAAGCAACACTGAGTGTGGGTTGTCATTGGTCCACGTAAAGTACAAGCCAGATTTTTTTCTTTCCTTTTTTTTCATTTTTGCCTTTTCTTACAGAAAACACTTCTGTTTTCACTTCTAAAATTCTCTTTAAATACAAAGCGCCTCTTCTCTCATCCCAGCGTCAAAATCATCTGGATATTAGCTTAAAACATGGACACCCCAAGCATCTGGAAGAAACAAACAGAACATTAATACAGACTTCACACTGCACTCTCCTGGATGTTTACATGATTGAATGTCCATCTACATCAGTAATGATTAAAGTCTGACAGAACATGATCGTTTTCAACCAGTTTCCAAACTAAATTAACTGAGAAATCCTGATCTTAATCAGGGTGGTTCTGAGCTGTGCAAAAAGATTGGTAAAAGCCAAGTACATCGCAAATGGTTTATATCCTCAGAAAAACCTTAATGGAACAAGATTTGAAGTATTTAGCGCAGACAAAACTGCTCCAATCTGATGATTTAGTTTCATTTTTGTGATCAAAAAGGTTGTTAAAGATAACATAAACCAGTCACACAGGGCTCTACTTAGCCTTACATTGTTCTATAGGGAGTGCAGAATTATTAGGCAAGTTGTATTTTTGAGGAATAATTTTATTATTGAACAACAACCATGTTCTCAATGAACCCAAAAAACTCATTAAT
>NW_024582380.1:1834764-1872421 GCF_018398535.1 Haplochromis burtoni
CACATCACCTAATATGCTTAATTGGTAGTAGGCTTTCGAGCCTATACAGCTTGGAGTAAGACAACATGCATGAAGAGGTTGATGTGGACAAAATACTCATTTGCCTAATAATTCTGCACTCCCTGTAGAAGAGGAGGAAAAAGAAGGAAAGAAAAAAAAAAACCTTCCCAGAGGTTTTGTGACAGTCTGGAACAAGAATTTAAGGCTGGATATCCAGTCAGACATAAATAAAAATCGTTTATACAAGCCTAATGGTTGCTCTGCTCACCAAAAAGAAATGTTGCACTTGGCTTAAGGTTAGTCAGCTCAGCCTGTCAAAATGCACAGCCTCATTCACAACCCAAATAAAACAGGCTAGCAGCTGGTCTAGCTTAAAAAGGCAGGCAATTGCAATTTACTTCCCAACAGTTGTGTCGCTTCACATGTAACAGACGTCAACAAACAAAATATAAGATTGTGAGCAGGATCAGTACAGGATCCTGATCTTGGTGCTCCTTACCGATTCATCCATGATAGAAGGGTCAAAGTAATCGGGCTTGAGCTCAGACCTCTCACGGCGGTTCTTGGAGGGTGGCTATGAGATTTAAGAAACGGCATATTTAGTAGACTGTCAAACAACTACTCCCACCCACTGTTAAAACTTTACCCCCATATATTAAAAAAAGGAGAGAGAAAAAAAGCAGAGACTGCAGAAATCGACAGAACCAACATACAATACTTAAAAAAAACAAATAGGAGGTATGTAATTTCAGCATATGTTTGGAACATTCAAGTAGAGTGAATTTAGAGAAACGAGGACAGTTGTACAGTCTTCTGGTTGATTCAACATGACATTTGGAGCCCATCTCATGGAATCCAGCTCCAGCATCCAAGAGAGGTATTAGCCTCGGATCAAATTTTGTTCTGGCTTTACACTCGGCATACATAAATCTGTGGTGTTGGCATAAATGATGAAAATAAATTTGTCTTTTTTGATCATCGTATACCAACAATTGCAATGTACTGGCAAGTACATACTTTAAAAAGAAGAAGAAGAAAAAGACATATTCTTCCCACAAGCAAACATTTCTCTTTAATGATTTCTGACTTGTGCTAGTTCTATTACAGGCAACATTCAAAACAAGGTGCCTGGTTACATCCTATGCTGGCAGTGTGTGCAATAAAAAAAAAAACACTTACACAAATGCATCAGAATACATTCTGAACTTAGTTGTAAAAAGGTTAATTTTCTTTGTTAATCTCCAACTACCATCAAACTGAATCATTAAATGACAAAGAGACAATTTAGAAACAGATACTTGTGTAAAATGCCGATTTGCCTTCCAAGACCATTAACAAAAAACAAAAACCGACTTTAATTGTGATCTAGAGTTTCCTCTAGATCACAAGAAGACACAAGCTTGTATCACAGCGCTTCAAAGGACATCTTAATGTTTGTACACCAAGTACAAACTCATGAAAATGCATGTATCTCACCAGATCAATGTCCATGGTGTCAAAGTCCATGCCTTCATTGAGGTCATCCATACGGCCTTCTGATGACATCATCACATCCTCCACAATCGGCTCTTCGTCTTCTTCCATGAGCCCAGTGCCGCGACGACTGCTGAGCAAACCATTAAATAATTACTAAGTGTACCCAGTCTTCAGATTTACACATCGGCATACAGGTGTGCCTGTGACTTACATAGCATGCTGCAGATTGGTCCTGAGCTTGGCATAATTCATGGCTCTTTCTTGCTGGCGTGCCTCCTCTTGCTGTCTTTGAGCCAGCATCCACGTCACCTGGGAACTAAATATATGAGAGCACATTATTTAGCCATGTTTTGACCCACAACTGTCTGGTGTTTTTACTGGGGATACCATGAGGATACAACTTAGTTGCACACTGGCCCGATGCCTGTAAAAACTCAGGGTGGATAAATAAACTAGTCAGTCACTGTCCCAGTAGGACCAACACTTGGCAGGCTGTTAGGCACAACCATTTTGCTACCATTTGCCCTCCAAATTAATAGCATGCAAATGGGCAATTACACTGAACCCTGTCTTAATGTATTTTGGCTCATTCCAGTCCAAACCTTTTCTCAGAGAATAAGTGATGCTCTGGCCTGAATAATCGGCCTGGATAAGAGCCTAGATGTATTTATAAAATGTTATAGTATGAAACATCGGGATAAGCTTAAATAACAGATAATTAATTAAAAGTAAATGGTCATTAAAGAGCTTTGAGATTATAAGGTCAACAAAGAAAGAAGAGGGAAAAAACGTTAATGTTGGACTGTGGGGTTTTTGAGTAATTGGAGGTGCTAAAGGAAAGTAAGTGGTTACTGCTGTAGCTCCAGGCTACTTCCAGTTTTCTTAGCCTGTACTTTGAGAAGCTACAACTATTCACTACTCATCTTATATAATCTCAACTTAGAGGCACGATTCCAAATCCTGCTCACTAATATCATATAGGCAGATTGATTAATTCAATTCTGAAGCTCAGACACCATTTTTCCTCATTGATCTGCCCATTCTCTGCTGATTAAGAGACACATAACAAATCTGTAAAGACTCCTAATGTGTTTGTTCTTTTCCTAGAGATTTATCTAGGTAATAGGTCATTATCAAAACTGCCCTCATTATTGTGCATCAAAATGCTTCGCTAATAATTTCACACTGATATGTTACAGACCTAAGTAATGTGTTTGAGTCTTTGAACCTATGTGTGGTCTTGTCAACTCAAGTGTACTTGTATTTTATTACGCACTTATAAACATAAAGTTTTCAGAGGTTTTGCATCTACGGACAGTGAAGAATCAATAAGTCCTCTACAGTAAAAATGTTTTTATTTGAAAGAAGCAGCGTGTATTAGCCTGTAACGATTACTGTGCTGAACATGACAGTAATAGTGCAGCAATGAAAGACTGAGGCATGCATACTTGTAATCCATGGATGCCTGGTGGTGCTGGGGCGTCGGTTGATGGTGCTGCGGGTGTTGGTGGGGTTGCTGCTGGTCGTGAGGGAGGGGGTAGACCCCCATGAAGCTGTCATCACGTGCCCTCTTAGGGTCCCGCATGGCAGTGGAGGTGAGATGGGGAGATGGCATCATGACTGGAGTCTGCATGCTCTGCTGCCAGACTTCGCTGCTGCTGCTGCTCTCCTCTGCACGGGAAAAGCCAAAGAGTTTGTTTCAAACAACCACGCACATTCTCGTTTTTATACATTTTGCACAAGTTAGCAATGCAAAGCTCTATTGTCCTGGCCATGCTGAGTTTGAGGAGAATCAAAATTTAGGATTTTGTTTGGTTGCTATGGCAAAAGCAACACATTAACCTTTGCACCAGGGGCAGGGATTGCCACAGTTCACAGAAGAAGCATACAACTGAAATACAGTTCTGAGCATGTCTGTGTGTTTGGCACTCCAGGAACAGAAACCACCTGGAAAATTACACAACAATGAAAACGGTGGGCTGTCTCTCCCCAGCCTCCAGTGAGCCACAATACTCAGCCGTGTTGTCACATTGATAAAGGCTAGCATATCTACCTATTATTAACCGTTTTTCTTGGCTTAATTTGTCCACAATATGAATTAGCATGGCATTCTGTTTAAGTGCTCTGGCGGCAATAGAGTAATGTTCTCTGGAGCTGTAAATTAAGCCATAACATCAGAAACATGAAGTATCACTTGTAAAGGACAAAACAAAAACAAACTTGATGGTGATTGTATGGAGCTTTTATGCTTTCTCATTTATTAGTTAGGGGCTTTAAAATAACCAAGAAGGCTTGGACTTTGCCTTGGGGCCGGTAAACTCTACTTTTCTTGAAATCAGAGCGATATCCTGTCATGAATAGTTTCGAAGCAAACATACACAAGAGAGGTTTTTTGACTGTTAAAGAGTACTTTGACTCCCTCCTAACATCTGCTGTTTAATCTCCTAACCCCACCCATGCAGGCTAGTGAGAAGACATCTGGGTTAATCTGGGCTCTGTGTTTGTAACATCGTGCCTGGCTGAGTTGTATGCATTTCTCCAATTTAATTCATGTTTATAGAAACCTGCTAGCTTTAATCTTTTTAAACCAAACTAAAAATCAATATATTTTTTCCACCTGCACTATAATTAAGCACTTTTATTTTAATATTCCTGAGTAAACAATACCTTCTGGCAACTTCCTCTTGGCTGCTGAAGTTCCAGCTGTAACAACAGGAGGCTTAGTCTTCTTGGAGCGAACGGAAGAGCCTCTGCTGGAGTAGCCACTCATCACAGACATGGTATCATCATCGCCCCCAGCCTGTAGGGAATTCCTGTAGGAGATGAGAGGAAGCCAGCAGTCCTCTCGCTGCAGCGCCATCTGGAACGTCATGAATCGCTCCAGGTACATGTGGCTGGGGAGAAGAGGGAGGTCATCTTGAGAAAATGAAATACGAAATACACAGGACAAACTTCACACGTGAAACCAGGTGCACATTCCAATTGGGGCATTCGAAGCTGCAAAAAAGCTGTCATGCATCAGAAACACCAGTTGCACCAGTTGTCACAAACACCTGTTCCACTGAGATACTGAAGCTTCCCATCCAAAAACAGAGGGGGAGAAAAGAAGAAAATCAGCTTACACAGTCCTCTTGTCTTGTCTCATAAGCTTGGAGGAGAACTCGCTGAGGATGTCCAAGAAAGCCAGGTTGCGTGGGGGGCTTCCTTCTCCTTGGGGACTAGGCTCCTTAAATGCAAACTCAATACCATCCCTGAGAAAAGCACAGAGGCAGAGAGAAAAAGAAAGACCTGTGAGCAAGGATTAGCAACGTTTTGTGGACATTAAATAAAAAGCAGTTCATCTTAACTGTGTAGTAGAGGTGTGCATACGCACATCATTCATGATAATACCGGTATTTTTTGGTTTTGCCCCGGGTCAATAAATAAATATTATATCGCGATGGTGTAAAAACAAATCACCCTATTACACAGCGGATTACGCTAACGTGGGTCATGCAGCATGAAGTTATTAAAATTGTGAAAGTGACTGCAAACATGGCTAAAGCATCACCGCTGAAGATTTAATTCCCAAAAGAGCAGCTACTTGAGTGGTTTGGAAATATTTTGGATACAAACGAGCAGATACAGAACAGACCACAATAATATGGAAGGAGTGCAAGACGCCTGTAATATCGAATGGGGGAAAGTACTTCTAAACTTACTTCACCATCTCAAGCATCAGCAGCCAAGTCTGTACCAGGATTGTCTGAAAGCCTGAGAGAAAACTCTGCAGCTAACACTACAAAACTAAAACAAAGTAAGCTCATTCAGCATAGCCTCACCGAGTCTCTAGCTAGTTGTACTCCGTATGATTTTAAAAAAAACAAACGCTGGAACTAGGGCTGTGCGATATGACCAATCACAAAAATTTCTGTAAATTATGTGAATCTCGGGCAGCTCGACTTGCGTGAAGTGTTTCCAGCTGCGCATCCTTTACCTGGAGTCGAGTGTTTTAACCGATGCATGAAACTATACATTTTTAAACATAAGTTGTAACGGCCGCCGTTTTCTTTGTATTTATTACACGGCGTGTTGCGGGGGAAAGCCTGTTCTAACTTCTGAGTCCAAGGTTTATTTTTTAAGCACTTGGCGGCTCTTTTTTAATTCTCATTCGTAAATAATCTGCTCTTTCACGTGATTCAGTTTATTTTGAAAAATCTCAACAGGATTTTGAGCTTTTTTGTGAAAGGTTTATGTGGAACATATCACTCATTCCTACTGTCGTAAAATATCTGAGTTAAGAGCAGCAACCCTGTGCATATCCTTAGATGCTGAGGCTGGAATCACTGGGATTTTCAACATTTAGAGACCTTTCAAAATCAAAAGATAAAAAAAATAATCTGCTTAAATAACTATTTGTATAATATGGTACCTACATAGAGCTTCACTAATTAGATTGTTAATTGCTCAAACAGCACACTCATTTGTTATTACAGGCTAGCGGTTTACCTTTCCTAAATGTAACAAACTGAGAATGGACCACTGAATATTTTAGGTTATCGGATTCTTAATATAAAAACAAACTGTTGTGACTTGTTGGCCCCATATCAGATCAGTAGCTTAAGTGTGTTGAACACATACAGCATTTGATTCGTACCACTTAAGTAAAGCAAGTTGCAGTAGTCATGCCACAACTTTCAATAAATGAAAGTTGTGGCATGACTACTTTAAAACAGTTTAAAGGGGTGGCTGTAGCTCAGGTGGCAGAGCAGGTCTAATCAGAAGGTCGGTGGTTCGATCTCAGGCTGCATGCCAAATATCCTTGGGCAGGATACTAACCCCATGTTTGCCTACTGGTGGTGGTCAGAGGGCCCGGTGGCGCCAGTGTCCGGCAGCCTTGCCTCTGTCAGTGCGCCCCAGGGCAGCTGTGGCTACAATGTAGCTTGCCATTGCCAGTGTGTGAATGTGTGTGTGTGAATGGGTGAATGACTGAATGTAGTGTAAAGCGCTTTGGGGTCCTTAGGGACTGAGTGAAGCACTATACAAATGCAGGCCATTTACCATTTTAGTGTAATATTACTTTATATAAAATAAACCTGTGAAATACTAGAAAGAGCTGTCAGAATTACTACCTCTTTAGTACACATTTTAAAATATGACCTCATGACAAGTGTACTGGACCCAACTAGGCAGGCATATTGTAAGATTCTGGGCCTATAGCAACAATTAATGGGAACTACTTTTATACATTTATTTTTGTCTGTTTCAGTCCTCTTGCACTCTTCTCTCTGCACCATGGAACAAAAGAATTCAATTTCCAGTAATAACTTAAGTAGTTTTAGGCCTTCTTTCAGAACTCTTTGAATTGGAACAAATTTAATAATACTAATCTGTGAAACTGATTGGCTCAAACAGATAAAGGTTTACTAGTACCAATGTTTCATCAGAGATTTCGCTCCGTATGTCCAATATAACGTAGCACTCACTGACTGTGAGAGATTTAACAATTCACATGAAAGAAACAAGCCACCAAGAAGATTGAATGCTTAAAACAACCAATTTTCCACCACTTATAACAGTATTAAAATAGATTTCTACCACAGCAATAGTTTGTTTTTAGAGAAGATAGTTGAAATGATAGTAGTGATGATCCACCATCAGATATTAAGAAAAGTCTGTGCGGCTCATTTCATTCACACGGCTCAAATATGTAACGGTTGGTTGCCATCCTTTATGTTTCTGCAGTTCAGTGTTGTGTTTTTGTTTTGTTTTAAACATGTTTTTCTACAATACTTACTGTACTGGAAAAGGCTAGAGTGTAACATTTCATGCCTTAAGCCTCTCCAAAATCCGGAGAAAAAAAACAACATGGCAAAGGAAACAGTATTCAAGAAGTAATTTGTCTAACATGACAGTTCCCAGATACGGGGCCAAAATCTAAGAAAAGCTTTGTAACCCAATATGAGCAGAATAAAGCCTTACTTGTGCAGCATGGCAATGGCATCTCTGGTTTTGACTTGATCGAGACCGAAAGTTAGAGAAAAACGACGTGCCAACTCCTTGATTCCACAGAATGCCGAGGAGGAGCGATCAAAGCCATGACCCAGTTCAGTCACCATTTCAATAAATAACTAGGACACAGAGAGATATGGAACATTAGATAACATCTTAACCACTGGGACGCATGAGCAGAAGGTCACAATTATGGAATTAATTAATACGCGAGCAACAGTGTGCACACTGACCTGCTGCAAACTGAGGATGAGCGTCTTGGCACACTGAATCTTGTCAATTTGCCGAGTCTTACTCATAGTCTCCTTGATGATATCACCGTAATCATTGTAATACTGTAAAAGCAAAAAAAGAAACAAACAGGAAAAACATTGAAAGGTGGTGAAGAATTTTGTGCGTGTGTGCATGCATGTGCCCAAGGTCAGGACAACAGCAAATGTGTTAATTAAACAACTATTTTTTCCTGTAAGAGTTACTTATATTCACAGTTAATGTGAATATAAGTAACAACTGCATATTTTTAAAATGACAAATGCTTAAGCTTACCCTCATGTACTGTTTAAAGATATCAGCTCCAGTCCTCATTTCTACCACACAGTAGATAATGAGTTTACAATAGGCAGCCAGGAGGTTTCTTCTCTTGTGCAGAGCTTCAATCTTTACTGCCTCGTCGTCCTGTTGCCCATCTGAGGGGGAACAAACAATTTGAAATCCCATTAGCTACTTCCTCACTTTGGCCAGTGCAGTGCCAAAACTGCACATCTGCATATTCATACCTGTGCTATTTGTGTCATCATCCTGGTCTATGAAGACATGGTTCATGATGAACGAGAGCAGTTCAGACTGTAGTGAGTCCTCTGGAGAATAGACCAGGGGCTCCAGGTGTTCTCTGCCTCCGGACACCATCTGGTGGCTAAAGATGAGCAGGAGATCACACAGGATGGTGAACGCCTGTGGGAGAAAACGAAGAAGAAAAGAACAAAGCTAAAACTCTGTGTGCACAAGCCCTAAACAAAATGATCACAAATTAGATTTCGAATTAAGCAGATACATGATAAGTGCTCTGGAGCTTAAAAAAACATCCATTGTAGCTGCAATAAGGGGCAACAAAACCACCACTTCAGAGTTAAAAGGAAAGTCTGTTCAGCTGCACAAAGTCCATGTACTTTAGGTGTTCTTGCTTTGCTTTCAAGTTGATTTTACGCGCACTTTTAAACATGATAATTGTCACTTTCTCATCTGTGTCACCTGCTCTTTGACAGCTGTGTTAACGTTGGTGAGGTAGCGCTGACACATCATACAGAATGCCCTCATCTGCTTCCTCAGGGTCACCAGATCATCCTGAAACAAAGACAAACGCATTTTAAAACATCACATTTATAGCTGCTTAAATCTGTTAAAACAGCACAAAATAGCAATGAAATATGATTAGACCTCACCTTTCTGGAGCTGCCCTCAGATAACTTGGCCAGGTGCCACAGTATCACGTAGTGGGTACATTGCAGTGAATGGATGACTATCTACTCACAAGAAGTGAGAGAGAAAGAGAAAAAACCCACACAAAATAAAAAATAAAATTAAAAAAAAAAAACATGTATCAGTATTTTCGAGCATTTAATAAAAATAAAACAAAATTATGCAGAGTAACTTATATATATATATATATATATATATATTACCTGCTCAGGCATGTCCCCGTTCTCTATGCCAGTATTGAGCAGCTTGAAGTTGCTGGTAAAAAGGTCCCATCCCGAGAGGTCATGTGCACTGCAAAAGAGTTGATGACGTCTCATCACTTTCAAAAACGTGCACACTGAATCTACCAACAATGCAGCAGACGTAGATAAAATCACATAGAAAATACTTCTGAGAAAACATACTTGTGAAAAGCTGTGATCCTCTTTAGAGTTGACAAAACCTGATAAGCATCATCTTCATCAGCATCTTCACCCTGTACAGAAAAAAGTGATTTTAACAGGTCAAGATCTTTAATGTTATCATAAATAAAAACAAATTGGAGTTTTCAGATTGTCCAGAAAGGTGAAAATTTCTGATGAGCTTCTTTACAAACTATATGATAAGGTCATTCACAACACATCAAGTATTTTCATCCTTGCTATATATAAGACTTCTGTACAACAGGATAAGTTCCAGTACCAATAAATGAAGAGTTATGAAATGTGACAGAGCTAGAACAGAACACAAATAATGGAGGCTGTGCTCTTTTCATGGTTTATGTTGAGCTAGTTTCTGTTGTACTGGACTTAAAGGTATGCTGGACATTTAAGCGCACTATTACTCTCACCTCTTGTAAAAAGTCCTCCAATAGCCTATTAAATTTGTCCACCAGCTCATCCAGCAGCTGGGAGCGGGCTATGTCCACCCTGTTAAAGATTGTGAATTCCTCATTGCAGAGGGCGTGGTAAGTCTTAGAGCAGGACTCTAAAACCTCAGTGTCTGTGTGCTTCTCCACAATTTCTTTGATCTGACGCAGCAGGGATTCCAGGTGCTGGATGGAGGAGAGCGAGAGATAAGAGATATTAGCATAGTGTGTGTGTGATAAACAATCACATTAATATGTTAAATACATTAATCCAATTTGTTCTGATCTGATTAGCGCTGTCCGACAAGCCAATTTGTCTTACCTTCTCCAGACGCCCTGTGGTATAAATTTCCAGGTCAAAGAATTGCGGAAGCTGCAACAAGTTAGTCACCTTCTCTCCATCCACGGCATACTGTGGAGCACATAAAGAGCACAATGATGCTGTACTGTTAAAAGTACAACCTCCTTAGGAAGATTGCTTCTAAGAAAGCTGAGTGGATGACGACATACCTTTGCCAGTAGAGGGGGCAAAGCCACAGCAAACAGCTCTGTTATTCTGGTTCTGTCATCCAGCTGAGTCTTCTTCTCTTTAGCTGTCATCACCTGATGTGTGATGCAACCACATTAGACCACACAACTAGTCTCCATTCATCCATTCAGAAAGTGTACTCTGACTTCTTAATACCGAACACCACCATTTAGGGTAAATGTAAACTACATTAATGAATTAATCTTTTTTTGGCGCATCTGGGGAATTTTATTTTTAGCTTTTAACTGAATTTCCTAAATAATTTAAGTAGTAAACTGAAAAAACGTCTTTAGAAATCGATGTGTTGTACACAACTCAGAAGGACTGCATAAAAAGGACCGAAAGCAGCTGTGGTTAAACTCATTAAAATAAAGAAAGTATGCAAGTGCAGTAGAAACATGACAGAAAGTACATGTTTAGTATCTACAATTATGCAGAGTGAAGCTATGCACCAACTTTCAACTGTTTAAAAAAACAAACAAAAAAAAAAAAAAACATGAAGAATATCCCAGAACTGTTCTTATCTCCAAAATCAAACACCACGACAATGAGCAAAAGAAAGTATATACATTAAAACAATTTTAGCAAACAGTCTTATCCTCTGATAGCCTACATGTTGCACTTCAGACAGCAAAATTACAAAAATAAATAAATAATCAAACAACAAGTTGGCTGACAATTATTTGAAGACCTATGAACAGACGTGGATCTGTAGATCTTTTAAGTGGCCGTGTTTCAGAAGGTTCATAAAGAGTTAACCAATTTAACATAATTAACTCTATAATATTACTGTCACCAAAGAAATCCCAGGATAGTTGGCCAATTAGGAGAACAGCACAAAGACAGCATAATCCAACAAACAGACATGACTAGTATTGGCTTATGATTTTTAGCGTGTCAGCCACTCTTACCCTCTTCCCTGTTCCTCTTCCAACAGGTGGGTGGCACTCAGCAGCCTGGCGTACAGTGCACAGCATGATTTCAATCAAAGCCGTCTCTTGTCTGTCTGTAAGAGCTGCGAAAGAAAAACCAAACAGAGAAATCAATAAATCACAATAGTGCTCTCAACTGCATACCAGTACAAAGAAAGAAAGAAAAAACCCAGTGCTATACCTTCCTCTCCTGGCAACGGGTCATCTAGCAGTAAGCTGATCATACACTCCCAGTCTTTCAGTAGCTCTGCACCACATTCCCAGAGTGAGTCCACTAGGTAAGCCGCATGCTCGTGGAGCTGATGGAATAAGTGTTCAAACAGATGAGGGATGGATCACTGATACTGTTTACAAAACAGTACGCGCAATAAAGACAGAAATGTGAGAACAGAAAATATAGCATGATAATGTACCTCACTCTCCAGGAAGAAAAAGACAGTGGTCTTAATGAGGTTGGCATTGGGACTTTGTCTGCCTCTCCTTTTAGGGGCACCTTCATCTTCCGGTTCTCGGTGGCTGAACAATCTTTGAGAATATTTTTCATTAGTTGGGAATCACATGGAATACTAACTCAAACAGCTGATATACTATTTCTTGGAACTGTAAAGGTTTACAAACAAAAATCACTACAAGCCTGAAGCTAGAAATCTTAACTTATGTCTAACATACTTCTTAAAAAGGAATTCTCCAGCTGCAACTGCGACCGGCCTGTGTGCCGAGTACACCAAGTGATAGACACTCTCACAGTCCTCAGGAGTCAACATCTCATCTGTACTACTGCAGAAACAAATACAAAGAAAATTACAAAGACTTTATCAGTAGCACAAATGTACTTGATGCAAATCACAAAATTTACAAGTGCTCAGCCTTGAAGTATAAACTACGTCCCAATCACTTGTGCTGAACAACATTACATATTATCAAAAACAACCACTTACTTCAAGACAAGAGTAAGTAGCTTAATAGCTTGTACTGCTACATCATATTCTTTGTCAAGAGTCATAGAGACGATGCGGTCCTAAACAAAAGGAGAGACAGAAAACTTAATGAGTCATTTTGCCTCGCAAACTCCTGAATTACTGAAAGCATAGTTAAATAAAGACAAGCCCATGGAGTTTGTTTCTCCAAGTATGGAACAAATACAGTTGTTGTGTTTAAGTTGTCCAGCAGGTGGTGCTGACCTTAAAGCGACTGGTGAAGAGCTCCAGTCTGGCATTGAGTTCTCTGTTGTGATAGAGGCCCTGCAGTGCTGTGAGACACTTTAGACGTACTTCACCTTGCTGGAATAGAGTACGAAAGTATCCATTACTGGTTACTGCAGTTATCAACACACTCTTTTTAAAAAAAATAAAATAAAATAAATTAAGTATACACCTTAAGAGGAGCTTTTAAAAAATTCAGAGTCCTTTGTATTGCCCACCTTATCGTGCATCGTCCATCCCACATACTTCAGATAGCTGTCGTTGAGGAAGGCATCACTATAGAGTTTCATCCACACTCCAATCTCTTCTATACAGATCGCCCTGATTTCTGCTATTGAATCCCTGTTAAAACATTATTTAATAAAAAAACGAATGTTAGCAGTCTGTAGAAAAGACAGTGATAACAAAGTTCAAGACTGGATGCTGACTGACGTAAGGCCATACCGATATCTGTGCACAAACACTCCTTTGAATATTGCGTTCATCATGTTTTCAATCTCGTCCTGATTTTCCTGGAGCTGAAATTAAGAGCAGAAAAAACCATGTCAGCGCATTTTATCACACAAACACAGCAACTGACCAGACTGCAACAATAACTGGTGGTCAGGATGCATTGTTAACATAATAAGACTAGTGTGACAGTCAACTATGCCACCATGCTGCGGTGTGGCTGCACAGTGAACTAACAGATGGATGCCCTGTGGGACCTGCTGTTATATAACCAATAAACCCGCCATACAGGCTAAATAACACTTGGCATTACGGGTTCACCACCTACAGAGGAGCAGCAGTCACTATTCTTCCTAAACCAACAAATGTCTGCTCACAAGCTACAGTAATTCCTGTTTACATGGTTATATAGGTTCTTTCATGACTTGGGGAGAGTCCAAGTTTAACATCAATTGTTGATTTTGTAGAATACTGGTTTAAATTCTTTGAGGTGACCACAAAAAAAAGAAAAAAGGAACAAATAAAGAACAAACAATATACTGAGAATCTTTCACAAATCACCTGAGATTTCTGGTATCGTCATCTCTGATTCACAATAGAGTCCTTATTTTGAAACAAAGTTCAATTCAATAAATACTCTAGTTCAGAAGAATATACTGTGTATGCAATGACTATCACTCCCCCCCCCCCCAAAAAAAAAAAAGTTCTGAGAGAAACTGGTCTGTGTCCTCCCACTTCACGGGGGAAATGGGTACAAAGCGCTGTGTTGTTGCCAACACCGTCTCCAGCTGCTGAAACATAATAACCAGTTAAGCCCATTGTGTTCCACAACTCTGCACAGACGCAAGCTCTTACAAATTAAACAAATCAAGGACCAAAGTAGTTTTCTTCACCTAAACAGAGTAGGCTAAAATTTATCTGTTCAAATGGATTTGGTTACCAGGGAGTTTTCAAAGCTTGTTACTAATTTGCTAAATCTAAAATGGATCCATTCTTTACAGTTCAACTTTACTGTGTGCTAGATGATACACATTATTCTCACACATCAATGCTACACTTTTACCTCATTTACATAGCTACACTGGCAATATTTAAAAATCTATAGCTGCTTTCAATTAATGTAATGGCATCTGAATGTGTTGGCTTCGTGTCTAAAGGACTCTGGTCATTTTTCAAACATGGAGAAAAAGAACATGAGAGTATGTGCACTAGGGCAGACACAGTAACATTTGCAAATCTGCTTGAACAGGGCATAAATCTGAAATGCATGCAGTCACATTAACAGGCAGACCTTGAACAGCAATAACATTTATCTCTCCAACTTCAATTTTCATTTGCACCAAGATTGAAGCATTAGTCATTTCTGTTACTTTCAAGCTGTAAGAGACGTCCTTCTCACAGCCTGTGTGGAAGGGGCAGGGAAGAGATGCCTCTCAGCTGCAGCATCATGCAGCACGTGCACACAGACACAGAATTAAACTTTCAAAAGTGTGGCTCCACTTCAACAGTCAACACGATGCTTGCCAACACAAATGCAACAAGTCTTTTAAACACAGGGCACACCTTTCTTATGCACCGCATCTCTCTGAATTAAGCAATTTTCTGTAATATTTATGAACTTTAAAAAAGTATACATTATTGAAAATTTTCTCAAAATATTGTGATATATTTTTGAGGCTATACAGCCTACCCAACTGCTCCTGTTTTTGTCTAACTGCAGGAAAAGCAGCATTTAATGCAAATAAATGAGGGGTGTTTTCAATCCTTCTTTTCCATAAGCTACTGTCATGGATGACAAACTACAGTTGTATTTGTCAGCATTATAACCATCAACAGCATAAATAAAATGCAAGCACAGAAGTAGAAGTCTAGTTAGCGTTTGTCCTGTAAACTTTAAGTTTTATATAACTGTTTAATACTTTAACAAAAGCTGACATAAATCTAAATTCTAATTCATCAGAAACTTGTACAACATTTTCATACATGTGGATGATGAAGTTTTTTCTTTCTATTTGGGTCAAACATCTCCAGCTGCAAGCATCTCCTTCCTTTGTAGCCTGGTTTTACTCAACAGTATGTTTTTATCTCAATAAATGTGTTGTTTCCACATTTATGGGGAACAGTTGTATATGTATATATTGTATATATTATATACATTGCAAATATCAGTGCTTTGTTGGAGATTGTTGAAGTAGTTCTCTTTTAGGTACGAAACTGTCATTAGAGTGTGACACAATGCTCTTACTTTCAGACATGCCTGGCTTTGTCTCCTTGTTGTACACACAAAAGAACGTAAACAAGTGGTTTTGCTACAGTAAAAATATTGCGATAGTAGGGCTGCACGGTTAATAGTTAGAAAATCGCGAGCTTAATTCATACTTATGTGCGATCTCATTTCCAAATGACAACGATTTAAAAAGAAAAAAAAGAAAAAAATGAGACAACGACTGTACCGCATTTTGATCCGGGACGTAATCTGCATGAAAACAAGCGCTCACTCTTCCTGCTCAACAAATGACAAGGGCGGAGCCTTATACCACGTGATACAGAAGCTGGCTGCTAAAATTAGCAGGGAAAAAACAACGGAGAGCACGTCAGGGATGACGAGAAAGTGACAGGAGAAAATCCATCCCGGTCAACCACCCAAACATCAGTAACGGAAACCTTATACAGCGCTTCCCTATACACGTCGAACTCCCGCAGGCACAAACAAATTACGGAGGCTATTACTTATCACCTGACCAAAGATATGGCTCCTATCAACACTGCAAAACGAGGGATTTAGGAAAATGATCAACACCCTAGACAAACGCTACACAGTGCTGTCCCGCAACTATTTTTCTATTGTTGTACTACCTGCTCTATACACGCAGCGTCGAGCAACGGTGGAGACGAATTACAAGCAGTACAACATTTGGCGGCAACGACAAAATGTGAGACATTTGTTGTTTTTATGTTTATTTATTGTTTTTATGTTCAGTCTCAACTGTTACGAAGTTGATGTGCAGTTAATAAGTGCAATAAATATTTATACTGGAAAAGAAAATCGTGAGAGAATCGTGATCTCAATTCTAAGCAAAAAAAAAAAAATCGTGATTCTCATTTTATGCAAAATCGTGCAGCCCTATGCGATAGGATACTTTTAACGTAAAAATGTATACCAGTACTATAGCTGATGATACAATGTGGCAGAGCCCTAAGAAACAGTCGCCAATTATTTTGATACATTACCAAATCACTACTCAAACAAACCAGTTTTCAATGTGAAGTTTAAGTGTCAAACGTTCAAATGAATAAACATGACATGTGCTTAATGTAATAAGCTGCATGACAAAAACAAATGCAACCAATTGTTGCAATGCTTACCTCTTTACGTTTTTGCAACAGCAGCTCCAGCCTGTCATTTGCCCTTTTAGCGACCATTTTATTTCTCTCTGCCTCATACTGGCGCTGGGTGTTGTCCATGTTGATGCTCAAGTTTAGAGCTACATTCACCAGGGCTGTCATCAGCTTCATGGCTGTCAAAAACACAACAAAGAACATGAAGAAATAAAATAATTTCTGTTATCTGTAGATTATTTCAAAACTATCTCTCATTAAGTTATGTGAGCTTATCTGACATCAGTGGGTTTTGGTATTAATAATTTGCAATGAAAGTTAGTTCTGATTGCACTACAGAGCAAAATTGCAATACCTTAAATTTAGAGGATGGTGAAATGGTCACAACTGGTACAATATTTGTATTTTAGAAAAAAGAAATGTTTGGGTTCCTTTAATTCTGACTAAGTAGACACCTTGAATTCAAGTATGCTTTACAAAAGACGACAAGTCACCAAACTCAAAGCAAATTGATTATGAATAAATCCAGTTTTAGCAACACCTGGGTAACACAGTAGCTTAAGTGCAGAGAACAATCATTAACTAGCGTATTATCTAAAATAACTATCCACCAGCTGAAACAGGCCAGCCTGCCAAGACCAACACTGACACCCAAACAGAAGCACAAAAAAAAGCATACTGAAAGTTCATGACAACAACTTTCCAGATAGAAAAAACCCCTGTATGTTTTATAGTCACAGTACCCACGTGACAGAGTAAGCATTAAGCCTAACAATATCGGCTATGTGTTCTACACAGCTCGGATTATTGTAGAGCATATGATCAAGATTCTTCTGCGTTTTTTAATGCGTTTAAATCCCCCTTTGCTGCTTACATTTATCCTAAGTGTTCATGTGTACACAACATGCTCATAATAAAGACTTCAGTTGCCCTGCCCTTAGGAGTGTAAAAACATTTAAAAGAATCTAATCACAAAAAATAACTTAAAACATTTGTGCAGGTGGCCCATCTAGGTTGATCACTGGGGTTATTAACTTTAATACTACTATGAAACAAAATGTGCAGACTGTATAAAAAAAAAAAACTAGAGTTTACACCAATGAAAATTTCTGACCTCATAAATATCCAAGAGCACTACAAATGAGTCTCCAGTTCAAACACAAGGATACAACAAGGAAGAACCTTTAAAACACACAACTTTTCCCAGCTAGCTAACTGTTGTATGCTTGGAAAAGAAGCCATTGATTGTAAATCAGCACAAACACTTAAATATAATTCATAAACACACACGATCTTACCTGCCAGTGTTGAGGTGTGTCTGAAGGCTCGGACTTGGGAATCCGATAGTCCGGTGAGAAGGGAGATGACTGTGTCCATCATATACTCATCATAGATGATACTGTATTGACACTGGCGCACTAGCACCGAAATGAATTCACAAAAGCTTGTTTTGAACTTCTTCCACTGGGGCCCGGCTATGGTTAGAGGGTAGTCACCGCTGTCCTGCAAAGTACACAGAGGAACGACAGTCCTTCACTACAATGACTAGTACAAGTGGCAGTTATCTACCACAAATTAGCAAAGTTTATTGTCCTTGGTACGTACATGAATTCTGTATTTGGCATCTGAAATCAAACTTAAGTGATTTATAGCGAATATGGTGTGATTATTAGTCTAATGTGGTAACTTGCCTCATCAAATTCCTCTGTCATCCGTCGGATGATCTCAGAATTCTGCATGTTGCGAAACATTTCTCCAGTAACCACACCTGACAGGAAAAAACACAGAAGAAGAAGGAGAAGATGAAGAATAAAGAGGTTAGACAGAAGACAATTTCCTGAGTGGAAAAGCAGAACTACTGATTCAGATGAGTGGAGGGAGGTTCTGCAGGACAACAAAGACTACATACTTCCTCAATATAGTTTAAAAAACAGCCAATCGTGTAGTATTCGTACTGAAGCTGAGAAACATAAATACCTTTGCATCCTGAGCACTGGATGAAGAAATTGATGAGATCCAACAGTGCAACATCTCTGTCATGTTTGTAAGATTCAATCCAGTCATCAACAACAGACTGCAAGAAGATGGGGACAAGCACAAGTTGTGTATTTTTTTCTCTTACTGAGTAAAAGAAAAGGGAAAAAAGGTGGCAATTTCAAAGGGTTTCCTGTTCATACCTGCATTGCACTCCTTCCCAGCTTCACAACCTCAAACAGCATCATGTTTTCCATGCCATTCTCTTGGTGGTGGCCATTTATACGGCCTGCTCCTTTCCCTCCTTTTCCTTTCTCCCCTGCTGCCTTCTTCCCCTTCTTTCCACCCTGGGAAAGTAGTGAAAAAACAAATATAAATCTGAGAACCACTGCAGAGCGTAAGGAAAGAAAAACAATGTGTGTTACCAATACTTGTGCAATGGTCCATTTGTTGCATCTATACCTTTCCTTTAGCTGAATTTGCACTCCTTCCATCAGGATCCTCAGAGAAGTCTGTGTCTGAGGAGAATCGAGTGTCTGTATCCCTGACAAAAACAAATAACTGCATGAGATATCATATCAACCTTAACCTTAACAATAAATGTAAACTATTAGTAGATACTTACTGAGTATAGGCGAACTCTGATGGTATTTCTGGTGCTATCATTGTTGCAACATCTTCTGGATAACTTTAACTTACGACTGGCTTATAATCCTCACAAAATACAAGGCAGGAGACGTTGCATGTGACCTAGAATATGGAGCAGAATTGTTGTAGAGTGCTACACATGCAGTCTTATTGCACATTTCACCAGCAACACTGAAAACTAAACAAAATAAACACTTTGTGTTTCCAGAAATCACAGCATCTGTAGTGAGCAAATGTTACTTTGATGTCTTTGAAAGAGAGAGTGAGAGAGGAAAAAAGAAAAAAAGGTTTCACATGGTAACAGGGGGCGGACACAAACGCTCCTGTCATGCTCACTGTCCAACCATTGGCTCCCTCCCTTTCTCTGCTCTCCTGGGTTTACAGACAACGTCATACAATCAAGACCGGAGTGTCTTCCTCAATGTCCAAATATGGCACTGCCCTATCCGCCCCATACATATCTCAACCAATCAAATGCCAGTATCAACATCAACAAGATTCTGCAGGCCACAGGGAAACTATTGCATGGTTGTGAAGTGTAAATTAGTGGCACACAGATCAAAGTAGCAAGTAGAAGTAACTTTTCAAATCAGGACTAATACCATGTCCACTCTGAACCAAATGTAATTTTTTCTGTAGCAGTCAGTGAAATCAATAAAAGCCCTACCGAGTAAACGATTCAGTCTGGAAAAGACAAACTCCACCCATTATACACCAGGTTGGGTGCAGTGAGTCCCTCTTTCAGTCCTAGTACACTTAGAGCTAACATACACAACGTTGTCATTCTTCCATTATTAAACCAGACACAATTACTTAGTAAACTTTAAGGCCGACTATCCGATTTAAATCGAAAGTAACGTTAGCAAATTGATTCTTACAATTTCACGCAAAATGAAGGCTCACGCGTGCCAAATTACAGGTTATTACTGTTTACTGTGAATTAAATAGTAAACGTGAAATTGGTTAACATCAGCTAACAACAAAGCAAAGAGTAGTGCTCAATATGATGATGTTTCTATGACTATGTGAGTTTCAGCTTTTCACAGTTAATTCTTGGTTTGAGAGTTTGGTACCGTACCCATTTCCTTGATAGTGAGGGGGATACTGCATGACAAGACGACGGGATTCGTGCAGACAGAAAAAGTGGCGCCAAATCGGGGAGTGTATCTCATAAACTTGTTAATGCGAAACGACAGTAAAGAATGCTATATAACAAAAAACACGCTAATGTGAAACTCAACTGTGTGAATTTTTCAAGGACAACTATACCACCAACTACCGGCTCCGCTCGCCCCAACGCTGCCGACACGGAGCCGCTCTTCGTCGGTTCCTGTCAAAATTGACGCCGGTGCGCTGCTGGTGCTAGCGCGAGTAGCTAAGTAACCGTGGATTTTTGGCGTATTTTCCCCAGCGTCAGCTAGTTGAAATTTGATGAAGTAAGCATGCGCTACTTAGGGAAAACAAACTATGAATAGCCAAATAAGAAGAACGAGAAGCGCATACAATGCAATATCGTCAGATTTTCAGAACATGCCAGCGTTTACCATTGCTATACTAGTTGGACCATAATAACAAAACAACGCAAGCCTTTCTGTACTAGCGTAAGCTAATATTAGCCAGAACACAATAAGGCTAGTCAGCAATGCTGCCGTGTACATTAACTAATTTCTGTCTACGTGTCACTCGTAACCAGTCTTCGTCCGAAGATAAAGTAAATAATAGCAGATAAACTCCAATGGACGAGCTGAAAATAACTCCCACTAGTTAGCAATGCTAAGAGCTACTGCTAACGTTACCTAAAAAAAACATCACGTCCTTGCGTCCTCCATCTTGCCTCGGGAGTTCCAGTACCGTATTGCATAAGCAACAAACACTTTGTTTACAAATATATAAAGTGCAAGTAAGTCGGTTGTGGCAATAAAACGCTTCGGTCTGTTCCGAGCTACGTATTTTGCGCCGCTGTGTAAAAAATCCAGTTCGTTAGCCTGCTAACAACCGAAGTAGCCATGTTCCGCGAGCTAGCGAAGCGACTTGGTTCAGGCAGACATCCGCGCTCTGCGCTCATCTAAAGCTAGCCTGGCTAGCGAGACAGCTAGCAAAATACAAATCAACTAAGTTCCAGATAGCTCTCCGCCATTTTACAGCTAACTTACCTTGTTGTGAAATGTAGTCCCGGTACAATCGTAACTTTTACTACTCGTATACAGCCTCCGTCTGAATTCCGCCACAATTCTGTAAAAAGAGTTTAAAAGTCGCGGTCAGAGGCGGTTTCGGACGTTCTCTCACCCCGCTTGCTCCGTAGTTCGGTTTGTTGTTTCGACGACCTGGGAGGAGGATATCCTGGTGCAGAGCTACCACCTAGCGGCCACAATACTCGCACTGAATGCACGGTTTATAGCCTGACATCTAGTGGTAACTGACGAGAACTGCACGGAAACACTACCGCCTCTGTTTTCCGTGGGCTAGCTTTTCTAGCTATTTGTTTTGTATGTATAAAAGGAGCACACAATACTGACCTAGGATGTTACTATTTGAAGTATCGTAGCAAATCTGTATGGTTCTCGTCTGCAGTTCCCTCCCAGTTCACAGTGACAACTTACACACAAACAAAAACAAACTAAGGAGCTAAGCAACATATAGACAAGGTATTTTGTTTAGCACATCAGATAAGACAGTTCTCCAATTCTGCTGTAAGGGTTAAAACACCCTCCCCTACTGTCCTTTAGGAAGATTGTGGAGATATGTAAAGACGACACCTGGTGGTCCGTCATGAGATACTTAATAAAATACAGATCTAATTCCTACAAGATCATTACTCTATATGAGTAATGATTTTTACCATAATTGAAACTAAAATGCTGCACAAAAATTAAAAATCTGTTTCTAAATCTGATTAATTTGGGTCAGTTCTTGTATATTTTACCATCTGCCATCACTTCAGTTTATAGGCAGTCAAATGCCACATCACTCTTACACTTTCTCAAACCTCATCTGATAGAAATGTGACTTTCTAGTTAACATTGCACAATCAGTGCACCGGGATCATCTCTGCAAATACAACACAAAACATTTTGTTTAGTGATGAAATGAAACTCCAAGTCTGCATAATTATTTATTCACACTTAATTAAAGAAACAATAAAATGATTCTTACATTACAATGGTTAACTCCAAGCCCTAAACTTGAGCTTAGAAATGTAAAGACACAGCAACTGGTTCTATACATAAAACACACAAGTTAAATCCGAATAAATAGGATAAAAGTGGATGAAAATGACAGCAATAACATCCAAGTCAATTTATCTGTGGTAAGTGATGCATTAGAATACATAAACCAAAAGAAAGGCACTTCTGGCAAAATGTGTTTCAAAATAGTGTGTATTTACATCTCAAGGAACTATTTATAAAACCATCTACATCTATACAGATATTTACCATTGTAAGGACTAGGAAAATATAGTTTTACACATTATCATTCTAAGATTTATTAAAGAAAATTGATCCATAAATAATATTATAGGCTCTCTACTTTACAATTACGATATAATTACAATATTATAATGACAGCGTAAAAGCAGCATTGCGTCTGAGCAAGAGTATATTGTTCTCAAGCAATATAGGTCTTGATCTTCTGTGTTATGTCTTGACAGCAGATCGGACACTTGTTGAGGGCCTGTGAACAATTCTCACAAGCAACAAGGTGAGCGCATGGAATGAATACAATGGCAATATCTCTGTCCATGCATATTTTGCACTGTTTTTCCCTCTGCAGCCTCTGTAGTTTCTCCAGTGGGTCCTCATCTGACATAAAATTAAATAAACAGAAGTCAGCACTGCTCAGACTTTGTTTCATGATGTATCTGGGGCACTGAAGTAAAAAAGAAAAATGTACCTTCCATATCTTCTGAAACTGGATTTTGATGACTTGAAGCCTGGAAGCAGAGAAAAACAAAATCCTGTGATTGAGGTCACTGAAGACCGCAAGTCCTTTAATTATGACGCTCCTTTCACACGCTGAAATGGAACACTAAGCTTATTTTAACTAGAGCCCAATCTGGGACTACTGATGATTTTTCTGGTGTAGAAAATTAATATATTCCCAAATATTCATATACACCCATTTATACATATAAAGTGTGGTACATTTCCAAAACAAGTTAGTGATTGTCTGTGAAGAACAATGTGAGCCTTCCTGCTTTGCAATCCATGATGAAAACCTTTCTAAACTAACCTTAAGATTTTCAGCACTGTTCAACTTTCATTTGGGCACATACACCAGACCTCTAGTGTTGATATTGACAGTGCTTTAAGGGAATGTTAATTTGTAGTTTACGCATCCACAACTTGTGGAAAAAGCAAAAACTTACAGCTCTGTCATGTTGTGGTCTTTGTAGCTGGATGCTGTTGACAAATTCTGGCCCTTTGTTTGCCAAAAGGAAGCTGCACCTGTTTTAAAACAGTATATACTTTGATTAAAACAGACGCAAATGCCACAGAACAAAGAAGACAACCTGTGTGTGTATATACATATGTGTAAAAGCATATTAAGAAGACGGGGGTACCATAGTTGTTCTTACCCTGGGTAGTGTTTGGCATGCTCCACCCAAGGGTCTTCCTCAGGCTGCCAATTGTTCAAGCCTCCACTGCAATGGAAACACAGGACTGCGTCTCCTCGTCCTGCAAGGATACAAATTACATTTGATTGCATTCACAGCTACCTACTAGAAAATTTAGATCATACATTTTAAAATGTTGCACAATGTTTCTTTAGCCTCAAACACCTGAACATTACCTGTGCTGTAGAAGCCAGCTCTGGCAAGCCTCTCGTGGTCAATAGGGTGCCGGACACCAGCAAAAGTAGCACGCCTTGCCTCAAAATTCTGCATTAAGGCCGGGTCAATTGCACGCCGATTGTTGCTGGCATCCTCCTCTATACCTGTCTGGATTGGGATGTTCCCGACATCATGCCCAAGGATAAAGTAGCAGTTGGGATAATGCTTGCTGTGCTCACTCCAGGCAGAATCTCCTGGTTCCCACCCATTCAGCCGACCACCACAGCAGAAACACTGAACCTTGTCACTCTGCCCCACGTAAAAGAAGCCGGCTTGGGCCAGATCTCTGGGTCTCACCGGAGTACGGTTGGGCCAAGAAGAGAAGGTCCGAAGTCGGGCTTCTTCATTTCTCATGTGAGGAACTATAGGGTAGGGGGCCTCATCAACCACTTCTCCTGTTCTCAAACGATATTCCACGTCTCCTACTTCTTCACTGATTAGTGCAGTATTGGAATTCTGGTTAAAACTGGTACGGTGGACGCAGGTGAGAAATGTGCATGATGGAGAAAACTGTGAGAATGAGAAAATTAGAATTGGATCAATTTGGAAGAAAACCAAACAGACAAAAAAAAAAAAAAAAGTGAAATATTAACCACTTCCACTTTTTCATGTTACAAGTTTGATTACCTGCTTGTGCTTGTCTACAGGCCTGTCTCCACTGTACCAATTATCCACAGTCATATTACAGCTGAAACAGCGGACACGGTCAGACTCGCCAGTGTAGAAGAAACCAGCCTGTGCCAGTGTTTCCGCAGGCACCTTGTTAGCAAGGTTGGAGCCACGGAATGAGTCTATGCGTCTTGTCAACGAGGAAAAATCGGGCGCATTGTCCGACTCCCAAACACCATCTTGACTGAGATCACACATGATTGAAACAGGAAGCTGTAGGGATTTGTTAACTTGATGGACAGATGATCTGCAAATAGAAAGAAACAGGATATGTTTGAAAAAAAAAAATGGTACAGTCTCCTCATTTGCTTGTTTGTTTGTAAACAGACTCTTCAGTGGTTAAATTCCTGCATTTCCATGTCTGGCGCCAGAGAGCCAAATGGCACATCTGCAGGGTCTCTGTACCTTTAAGAGAATGCCAGCCTGTTATCACATGCAGGAACTGAATGTTCCATGTGAGGGATGGGCACTGGAGAGGCAGGTTTGTCTACAGGCACATTGCATATTACACCACATAAAAGGGTTATACTGCTCGAAGATACAATGCAGCAGAGATCTCAAACAAAAGGCCCAGGAGCCAGAATCAGGCGTTTCGGTTCGCTGTACAGCTTTGGAAAATGTGAACGAAGGAATGTATTTTGGGCTTTTGACTGTAGTTTTACTGCTTTTCCTATTGACAGAGACCTCCCCGTTCATAACACACCAAAGTAATTAAGTAATACATAAACAATAAAATGACAGAATAGTTCCTGTTTTATCTGTCTACAATAATAATAATGTCTGTTTTTTCTTTTCAAAAAGGTAATGTGTAATGTAATGTGTTAGTCCCCATAGGGAAATAGTTCCTCTGCATTTAACCCATTCACCCAGTGAAGCAGTGGGCAGCCACCAGTGCAGCGCCCGGGGAGCAGTGTGTAGGGACGGTACCTTGCTCAGGGGTACCTCAGGGTAGCCGTTCAGTGGAGTCGAACCCCCGACCTTCCGATCATGGCGCCACCACTCTACCTACTGAGTTATCCCTGCCCTTTTACTCTGCCCAGAGTTTTGTTTTGTTTTTTGTTTGTTTTTTAAAGGGAGGAGGCGAGCATTTTCTGTGAATTAACAGAAACTTTCTCTTTTACAATTACAGCACAGTCTGAGAAATGAGCTGCCAGAACTTCTGAAAGTTTATGCATTTATTTCTTACAATTTAACCCTGGAGAGCTATGCTGACAGGTTTCTTTGATCTACTGCAGCAGTGTTTCTATGGCCTGAAGAAAATCTGAGAAGTACTGTTGAAATCACCCTTCTTTGATACCTCAAGGATGAGATTTTGCAGATAAACTTCTTAACGCTGAGAGTAAGGGTAGTTTCACTGGGCTTGAGGTCTAAAGTGAGCTTGTATGTGGCCTTAGAAGAAAAATGAGTTTGACATCCTGGCAATGCAGAATATGAGGAAAGAGAGCAATAATAACCCAAGGCGTGAAACTATGATTTCAGAATCTTTACATTCCTCAGCGTCATAGTTTGACGCAAAATGGACTTATCGTCCAACGACAGCACACAGTCACCGATTGTGTGCTGGGTCAGATGTTTAAACAGCTGTTTATCAGCTGATACGTTGCCGTATTGATGGGATGCGATCTTTGAACTGTCTTTAGGTGTCTGCATTATTTCAAGTAAATCAATCGCCAGCGTCATCCCTTTATTTTTTTTAACTTGAGCCAAGACTGCATCGTCCCACGCATTAAAATGCTCACTTTTTGACTGACTCGTAACTGCGAACGACATCTAACCGAAAGTAAAACCAGCGACAGGGGAGTTTTCCCACTAGCAGTTCCACGTGTTTCTTTTAACATTTATTAATGATCAGAGTGGAGAGGATATAACCCCAGCAAATTCCAGAAAGGCCCCACAGCTTTGCTTCAGTTGAACACGACACAGAAGCCGTACTGTTTCTGGGAAACGCCGAGAACAACAGCGCCGATGACAGCAACTGACAGCCAAGACCTCGCTAAACCCACACCGTGTTTTCGTTCAGTTAGAAATTAGTCAATACAGTTACCTAAAAGTGCTTTTATATGTAAAATGTAAACACCCAAAGCGACAATCTTGGACTCTGACCTGTGCTTTGGATCTGTACTGCTAGGATCGTAAGCGGAATCGCGAATGCTAGCTTCAGAGTGCTTGGTAGCTACATTAGCTTAGCCTTTTTACCCAACGCTAGCTAGGTCACACAGTGACTTATCGAATATAATAACGAAATTTTAAATGTTTACCTTTCAACACAGCTCCTCTGTTTCCTCCAGATAGTGTAGAGTGCGTACACCTCGGAAAAGAGACTCCGGTGAAGTCTTTTGTGACCTCCCTGTCAGGAAGTGAAAACTGCCTTATCAGGTGACGTCAGGAAAGGGTTGTGCCGTGGTGGTTTTTCGTGTTTGGCCAGATCTCTTGGAAAAAGAAATTTTTGATATTAATAATTTTTTTAAACCTGGATTACTTGTGTAAGAGTCAAATTGCATTAAAATGCTTCTACGTTCTGATCAGAATGGGGGGGGGTTCGCTCAAAATGGCTTAGTATCGTCCAGGAGAGCTATGTTTATAAGCCAACAAGCTACATTTGTAGTCCGTTTTCTGATTTAGTTGCATTTCAGCTGTCAGCTACGCCGTTTAATTTAAATGTATCTCCTATCGAATCCGCCAGTCACAGAGCAGCAAGCCAATGCACTTAGGAAAATGGCAGAAATGGTAAAAACGACCTCAAACTGAGCATCAGAATGGGGAAGAAAGGTGATTTAAACACGGTTGCTGGTGCAAGATGGGCAAATCTGATAATAAACTGCTAATCTACTGGGATTTTCCTGCAATACTAGTATTTAATAATTAAATTAAAAAAATAAAAAAACTATTCAGTGAATGCCAGTTGCAAGGTATGAAGAAGCGCATAATGTGGTGTGAACACCACACCTTGGTATGTTGTTCTTTGCATTTTATTAAACACACAATAAACATTGAGGTAGATGAGACTCAGCAGTAGACTACACCCGATGGCATTCCTGTGAGCTGAGAACATGTTTGTTTTCAGTTTTATTTGTCATATGCAAGTTAGCACATGGTCAACATTGTAATGAAATGTGTTTGACGAGCAGCAGTCACTCAGCAGCATGATACAGTAGAAGAAAATATAATAAAATAAAATAAAGTAATAAAAAATAGTAAGGATCAAAATATTAGAGAGATGTGGTAAAAGAGAAAGATGACTAAATATATGTATCTATAAATATAAATATATGTACACTAATGATTAAATAAGAAAATCTTGAAAAGAAATATGACGGGAGGGCAGATGGGATGTTGCACAGGAATGAGCAGCAGAAAATTACAGTATTGCACTTTTAAATATAAATAGCAATAACAATAACGTGGAGTGACCAGTGCAGATTAAACAGAGTACTTGTGAAGCTGCAGGTAGCTTCTGAGTGCGTCCTGTGGACTGTGTTGTGTGTGTTTAAGTGTTGTGGTTGAGGTGTCGTATGGCTTGGTGGTAAAAACTGTTTTTGAGTCTTGTAGTCCGAGCAGACAGACTCCTGTAACGTCTGCCAGATGGTAACGAGGAGAACAGCTGATGTGCTGGGTGGCTGTGGTCCTTGATGATGCTGTGTGCTTTACGGAGGCATCGCTGGAGATAAATGTCCTGCATGGCAGGAAGCCTCGTGCCAGTGATGTGCTCTGCTGCCTTCACCACCCTCTGTAGTGATTTACGGCTGCTGGCAGAGCAGCTTCCGTACCAAACTGTGATGCAGCTCGTCAGCAAGCTCTCAATTGCACACCTGTAAAAATTTGAGGTGATATTGGCGTTCATGCCAAACTTCCTCAGCCTCCTCAGGAAATAAAGCTGCTGGCGAGCTTTCCTGATAGCAGTGTCTGTGTGAAGGGTCCAGGAGAAGTCCTCTGTGATGTTGACTCCAAGGAACTTGAAGCTACTGACCCTTTCGACCTTGATACCGTTGATGTGGCTGGGCTGGTGTTCTCTGACTGGTTGTAGTCCACTATCATCTCTCTAGTTTTGCTGATGTTGAGAGTCAGGTTATTTTCCAGACACCACTCGTACAGCGCCATCACCTCCTCTCTATAGGCCGTCTCATCATTGCCTGTGATGAGGCCTATGATGGTTGTGTCTTCCGCAAACTTGATGATGATGTTGGACTCGTGTTTAGCAACACAGTCGTGTGTGAACAGGGAATATAGGAGGGGGCTAAGCACACAACCCTGTGGCGTACCTGTGTTTAGGATGAGTGGTGAGGTGTGCTTACCAACTCTCACCACCTGGGGCCTGTTTGTGAGGAAGTTTAGAATCCATCTGCAGATTGGTGTTTCCAGCCCAAGGTCGACGAGCTTCGTGGCAAGTTTTGAGGGGATGATGGTGTTAAATGCCGAGCTGTAGTTGATGAAGAGCATCCTTGCATATGTATTCCTTTCTCCAGGTGAGTGAGGGTGGTGTGCGTTGCCAGGGCGATGGCATCCTCTGTGGCTCTGTTTGTCCGATAGGCAAACTGAAGAGGGTCCAGTGTGTCAGGGAGGGAGGAGCAGATGTGACCTTTGACCAGCCGCTCCAGGCACTTCATGATGACGGATGTCAGTGAACAGGACGGTAGTCATTCAGACAGGAGACCACTGATTTTTTGGGAACGGGAATGATGGTGGATGCTTTGAGGGACGTGGGGACCACTGACTGCCTCAGGGAGAGGTTGAAGATGTTGGTGAACACCCCTGCCAGCTGATCGGCACACACTCTGAGAAGCCGGCCTGGGATGCCGTCTGGTCCTGGAGCTTTGTGAGGATTGACCTTTTTAAAGGTCCATCTCACAGCTTCTGTTTCCAGAGTTAAAGTACTGTACATTTGGATCCAAATTGTACATTTGGATTAAACAACATGAAGTCGTGGATCCAGCCTGGTTTTTATCAGTGGTTCAAGCACTGCTGATGGTGCTGAAATGGTTACTCTTGGCCTCTTAATACCAAAGGAACATCATTTAAATGTCACAGCATACTTGAGTGCTGTTGCTCACCTTGGCCATACTTTAAATACCTAAAAACTATTCATTTATTTTTAGGCAATTTGAAGCTTCCTCAATTTATAGGCTGGCCAGATCCCAGCAAACTCAATGTGGTAGAACATTGGACCCATTCCTAACACTGCGAATCTTTTAGCATGTGCTAAAACTTGATATTTTTGTTAAGTGACAGTCTTTTCACTTTCATGTATTCTTCCTTTTTGTCTCAGGATCCTTTAAAACTATTATTTACTGTTCTTTCCGTTTTCTCCAGCAATCATTTGGCTTCCATCAACTTATCCATTTGTTTTTTGAGCTGAGTTACAAGTGAGAGTTGCCTTCCCAGCAGTTTCATGCTTATTCTAGCTTTATTTTCCTTTGTGGTAGTTTCAGTCATGTTCCACAAAAACCTGCTTTGCTTGTGGGGGAAATTTTCCACTTCAGTGTCGACAGCTAATGACCTATGAAGACACCCTTTGCTGCTTCCTTCACAGCCATTGAGTAAAAGGCAGACTATAGAAAAGAAGGCTGAAAACTTCCGCTAATAAAATGTGGGCCATAATCTCAACATGTGGAACAGGGAACAAGAAACAAACGCTTTGCAGCACTACGTCAATAGGGAAAACCTGGCCACTTCTGTTTTCCACTCACTGTTCCTTGTATTGGCAGTATTATAAATAACATATAACATATATTGCATGACTACTGCAGGATTTAAATAGCTGTTGTGCTGGGAAGTTGTCAGGTTGACATGCTACATTCAAAGGTACGCATTATTTAAGATTTAGCTTAAAAACAATGAAGCTGCACAACTTTTTATTTGTTATTCAGTTAATCTGAAATCTGAGAAGTCCAAAAATGGTTTGCTTAGGATTCTTAATGTCCAGGGTTTTGGGGTGTGGTCAGATAAAGCTCTGTTGCACTGTTGCCACACCTATATGTCACCATCACCAGGTGAGAGGTTAATACTGTTGCAGGTAGGCAACAATATTTTCAGTTAGTCTTTAAGGAACCTGGGTATAAGCTAATAATAAAAAGAACAAAAATGTAGGAAACATTCACAATATTTTGTGCAATAATAGCTTAAATTACTAAAGGCAGCAGTACGTCATTCATGAACAACACATTTATTAACAGGTTGAACTTCATGTTTTACATTACAATTCAAATTTAATAGAAAATAGCCTGTGGGGTTTGAAAACCTGTGCTCAGACAACAAATAAGATCTGTGCAGTCTCAAAGCACCATCTGAGTCCATCATCTCATCTTCCACACGGACCGCTTAAGGAGGACTGAGCGGGATGGGAAATCTTAGAATGTAACTTGGCGGTTGGTGGTGGGGATTTGAGCTGGAACAAGACGCGTCGGTCAGACAAAGCATCATCCCTCCACGATCCGACGGAGTATGTTCCCAAGACTGCCCTTTGCTATCTGGAGCGGGGTCTTCTCCTCCTTGTTCTCAATGTAAATGCTCGCTCCATGTTCCACCAGCAACTTGGCTGCTTCAACACGCTCCTCATCGCATGCAAGATGGCTGGGAGAAGAAAAAAATAAAAATCAATGCATAACTATAAATACAGAAATGCCTCCCCCCCCCAATGCTAATCACACTGTATAGCTAATGTAATGTGGATGATTACTTCTAGTGCTGCTAGGATAAGTAAGAAAACATTTTATTTTTAGGTATAATTAGAGTTCATCTTTGTATTCGTATTGCATGATGTTAAAAAAAAAATGCATTTGACATATATGTAATCATACAGAGGTGTGTTGCCCTGTGAGTCCTGAATATTTGTTGATGCACTCTGTTTGAGAAGCAGCTGAATGAGCCGGTAGTTGCCCTTGGCAGATGCTCTGTGAAGAGGCGTAGAGTCCAGCTTGTCAGTAGCATTGGGGTCTGCTCCATTTTCCAACAGCAGCAGGGCAATCTGCAAAGAGGTAACCATGTTTCATTCACAAGCTGAAAACCACACTTTTACATCCAGTTATTTCTAGTTTCTATGAAATACCCGTTTTCAGATCTCGTCATTTTGGTTACCACAGTCATGTGGAAGTTTCACGTTAGGAAGTGAGACTGAAAGTTAGGACAATCCTGACTGGGAAAAGAAACCTGTGGTTGAAATAAAATCCTGTAAATGTACAATGAAATCCATTCATGTCATGTCCAAGTCCTTGTGAGAGAAGACGATGAAAAACTTCAGTTTCATGATCTTTTATATGCACATTTGATTTAACAAAAAAAATGCATCTTGATTGTTGCAGTGTGTTGGACCCCGTTTCCCACCACCTCAAGTCTCCCATATATACATAGGTCTTTATTAAATCTTTGTAATCTTAGCAATGATATAGGTACTGCAGCATACATGCTACAACAATGCCACGATTTTTGAGATAGCTATGTCCTTTTATTGTTATATTATTATCAGTTATATTGAATAAAACATTCTTGTCATCTTAAAAATAAAGCTGCAGATAGTGATTTTTTTTTTGTTTTTGTTTTTTTTTGTTTTTAAATAAAGCTGACAAATCATCTTTTCTTATATCCAAGGGATCCTTCTCAGAGAGCAAGACGGGATGTATTGATGTATTAGTGATGATGGTTCAGAACAAATAAGAAATGTTCAGTAAAACCTTCTAATACTCCAGATAAAAACAAATACGGAAATAAAACTTCATTACATGTCCAGAGGAAAGGTTAGAGTCTAACTGAAAACTGTACAGCAAGCAGTGAACACAGCGGGAACACATTACAAGCACGTGTTGACGGTATCTTTGTAATACCTCTATGTGCCACAAGGGGGAGACAAATATTCAGCACAACAAGTTTATTGTTAAAGAAAAGCTGTTTTGTTTTGCACATTTGAGAAGTATAAGCAACCTATAATTATATTTTACTTATTCCTACAGGGTTTCCTTAAAAGTACTAAAGCTCATATCTACAAGTTTCATTCTAAAGAGAAAACTTTATGCTGATCTAAGAAAAGACGAAAAGGCACAATCGAATCCTGGTACCCTGGATGAGAACATGTTTCAAAAATTTAATAACCTGTTGCGTGTACAGGGCGTGACTTATAGGTGACAGAGAGTGGTTACTCATAAGCCAAGCCCTGTGTGTATAGGGCGCAGCGATAATAAAGGGGTGGTAACACAGGGGTAATAAGAAAAAAAAAAGATAACAAGAAACAGCAAGACGGTTGTGGGTGTAGGTGATGGGATTACTGTTTATCTTGATGTGAGGAAAGTAAAAGCAGCAGACAAAGGTACATTAGTCATACTATACGGGAGAGAAAGAAAAAAAATGTAATGAAAATTATCCTAATAAGAAGAGGAGGGCTTTTAGACATTCCAGCAAAGGCAAGCCACAGAATAAAGGTGTGCTGTAGGGTCCAACACCTGCCTCCCCCATGGATGCCCCAGTCTCAAGCTGGCCTACTGCCATGCTTACTCTATTGAAGTGCATTTATCCCCCTTTCCTGTGTTCTGTTGCACTTTCTACATTTGTGTGTGAAGCACCAGTAGAGCTTGTGTCGAGAACAAGAAACCCACCGGTGTAACCCACCATTCAGCACCCCACCTGTAGCATATTACATGGCCCACCTGCAGGAAGCGAGGGCAAAATTTGAAAAAATAAATAAATAAATAACAGCAACAGATAAACAATTAATTTGAATTAATATGCAATCATTCCTAATGATTATTACTATATTAAGAGCCAGTGTTATTGTACTAATGTCGGGTAAACTGGGCCCTGAAAAGTCCTACTTTGCATAATTATCTTTTTTCAAAATGCTTAGGACGCATTAGCTCAGATCACATGGCCATAGCTGACTGAAGTCTTGGTGTGTTTCACTTCAGCTTTCAGGGGCTTACCCACTGTGTCTAAGTGTAGAACAAAAACTGATGACATCGCAAACTATGGAAATACCAGCGGGCACCAGTTCTACCCCTTTATGCCTACAGTATAAATCTGAAAATGCCCTATCAGGCTTTTAAGGTTGTGGGTAAAAAAGCTTAAGAGTCATCTGCAGCACCAGGAGTGGCAACAGCAACCACAGCCAGGTTTAGTGTCACCCACAGTATTCACAGTGTAATTACTGATGGCACTGTAGAAGTAAAAAAAATACATACCTCACTGATGCATTTGTTCTAAGAGCACATGATGCACTAATGTATTTGGAGCGATGATGTGCTGTTTATTCAAATGTTTACATCTTGGAAAAAAGTAAAAAGAACAAAACAAAATATACCAATATATACCCACAAGAAGTGTACTGTTTAATTGTAGTTTTTCCAAGGCTGAGGAGGTAATTTGTATTAAAAATAAATAAAAATAAATAACTAAATGCAGAGTCTTTAATATATTAACACGTGTGTACATGCGTGAGACATGCTTCATCAGTCTCAAAGTTTTTCTGGCTTTGGTCAATGAGGATTTCTCCAAATCATGCGCTGGTCATACTTATTGTTAGCCTGGTATAACTTATAGCTTTATTTAGAACTGTGCAAAACACGTTTGTTGTGTGTTCACAGAGTAGACATCATCAAGACATGACAATAGTAAAAGTGGCCAGTGGGTGTCACTGTGGAAATTGTTTTGAAACCTCAGTACAATCCTGGCACAGCTGCTTCAAATGTTTCACTACTTCACACAGCTGTGCTTTGCCCATCACTAGAAGACACTCACAGCTGTACTTCTCCCCTGAGCTACACCACTGACAACAATTTTAACCAAAAGTTTCACATTTAAATTCAGCACTCCATCAGATGTGTTGCCACCGATTTCAGTCCAGTTCTTGTGTAATTTGTCATACTTGAGCCTTTTTGTCCCTATTTTCCTTCCTTAAGAATGGCTTCTTGATAGCCAACCTTCAGCTGAGACCATTTCTGAGGCTTCAGTGAACAGCAGATGGGTCAACAGAAGTGCGAGATGCATCTTCTCAGGTTCTATGTCAGGTCTTTCCTTGATTTTTCCTATTTTTTGAGAAAATGACTTAAATATATTGTTGCATTTGTTGTAGATTGCCTGCCACTTCTTTTGTCGTCCACTTGTCCACTTTCATTTAAAGGACATACTGCACACCGTGGTGAGGTTTGCCATGTTTTTGGCGTACAAGACATTTTATGCCTCTTAATCTTTTTTTTTTATTTTTATTTTTTTTTTTATCTCTGGCATTATTGTAGATTTAACTAAAGAAATGGGAATGAATTGTGTTTTCATGACAAGCTGCTAGTAACAAAGTGCCTAAAGATACTATTTAAAATTGGTTCTTTGCTAATTCGTCTGTTATGTGCAGCCAACACTGGCTCATTCCTTGAGTTAGGTGTCTTTTTTTGTTTGTTTGAATGATTCATAGGTTAGTGTTATGTGGTTTATGTGGAAAAAATACTTCTCTGAAATTTGTGAGGTATAAGAACTGGACCGAAGATAAGTGGAAAAAGCAGACAAATGTCCAAACTCTTTTGCACAACACTATATAATTAATTATGTGCAGAAACAAAGCACCACTGAACTAAACGGGGAGATAACACAACTGTATTAACTGACTGCAGAAGTATGGAGGACTAATACTGCAACCTGTGGATGTTACCTCATATCTGTCTTTGGAGGCGGCGTAGTGCAGAGGGGTGCATCCATTTTGATTAACTGAGTTGAGCTGAGCTCCTTTGGATATCAGAGATCTCACGATGTCTTCTCTGCCTGCAGATGCTGCAATGTGCAAAGGGGTCCACGAAGCCTGAGAGCGAAAAACAAAACACAGACATCAGTGGCATCATTCTGAAACAATGTGTTCATCAGTATATCTCTTGTATTAATGGTCACATGGCACCTTATAGGGAAAAGTCTACAGAAGGAAAGAATTAATGTACCCACAAATAAACTTACATCATCTTGCAGGTTCACTTCAACTCCCATGTCAAGAAGAAACTCCACAATATCGGTGTGTCCAGCAGAACAAGCCCAGTGCAGCGCGGTTCTCCGGTCCTGAAATCACAGAAAGTTGTGTTGCTTTAAAAAGAAAATTATTATTCCGATTTCCTGTAGGGAAAAACGAATTCCCGCAGGCTGTACTGGTGGGTCATGTGTTCTTACCTGGTCTGTTTTGCAGGCAAGCGTTTTATCTGACAGGATGCACTGTTTTAATTTCTCAAACTGCCCCGTGTAAGCAAAATTACACACCTCCACATTGGACACAGACCCCTCCATTCTTAAAATATAGCTAAATGTCCAAATAAATATATTAAAGCTTACTGAGGATACTCTTTAGTTATTTCGTTTAATAAGCCACAGAAGCAATGACTCAGGAAATTATGAGTTCTCTTTCCGCGCTGGTCGACCTTTTCTTTTCAAACTAAAACTCCATCACCAAAATGGTACTGACTTTGCCACGCCACTTCCGCGTTATTATCCACACAGTCAACATTTACTACCACTATTGTATTCTTAAAATGTAAAAAACACGACATGAAAGTGGAACTCGGAAGAGAGAAGCTTAAATGAGTCTGAAAGATTGTACTGACATCTTATTTTGGTAGGCAGAGTTGGTGACCCGAGGAAGTAATACCCAGTGTGATAGAAATGTGTTGGTTGCTAAAGGAATAACAAGAGAAGAAAAGAAGTCTGAATTGTGAAGTTTTCTCGGTCTTTTTGTAATCTTTTTGTTTTGAGTTGTTTCCAATAATTTATCCGTTCATATGGCAACCACCCTGGTAAGCTTTTCCATGCCGTTTCCAAAAAAACACACGTTAAATCACCGTGTCCAGCTTTGAGTAATACGTAGTTATCTCTTCAGGATTTCAGGACTCATGCCGACCAGTCATGCAGATATTCAGAAGAATTTGTCAACATTTATTACGACTGTATGGATAAGAAGAGGCGGGTGAGTTTTGTTTCTGTAATTTAACTTAAATTAATTTGTAAGACCAAACTACATACGGTGGCCCGAAAGTGCCGTTGTTCCAGATCTACTGGCGTTTAGATCAACTGGCGTTGGTCGAACAGATGTGTGGCAGTCTTGTGTTTCAGGAGCTCCTACCGACAAACCAGCAAAAAAACGCCAAATGTGTCACCTGTGACACTTGTGAGGTTGTCTCAAACACACTCCGTCAGTCTTGATGCTGTTGAACAACAAAATGTTTAAAAATGTGGCGAGTTTACCTGGTGATATCCTCATGCGCAACGCGATCGCGAAAACAGCAAACAATTAACACCACGCCGATGTTGTTCACGGGACAGCAAGAGTAAACGATCGGGAGACTCTTGTCGTCGTTATCGTTCCCCTCGCACGGTTTATTTCTCCGGTTTCAGCGTTTTTGCTTCACAACTAAAGCGAGCAGTTTACTTTGTGCACTAACATGGACTCGAGTCAACAAGCGCCACCTCTGGCCAAGTGCCACAGCCTACAGCCAGATCAACCTGTGACACACATCTGCAGCACGTTTGAATTCGTTTCATGCACAACACATGAAACCTTTCAATTGTGTCTGTTTGTGCGTCATGCAAATAAACCTTTGAAATGAATGAAATGATATCATGTATTTATTATCAGCCTACATTTGTACAAAATGCCAAATGACATACACATAGTCATAAGAATCATCAACCTGATATCAATACTTTTGCCCATAAGAATGTCGTTTGTCGTGAACAAATATATGACACACTAATATTTCACCAGTGTTGTAACATCACATGTCGTTAGCATAGTCTGCCTGTGTCTTTCCTCTGCAAACGAACATTTCAGAGTTGGTTGTGATATACAGTCTGCATAAGTGTGGTTAATCTAATAAACATTTGTAAGGAGATGGCAGTTACTGTGAATGTACAGCAGTTACACAGTGATTAGTAATAAACAGTCAGACAATGACTCTGACAATCTCATTTAATCTTGCAGATTGAATGCACCTTTTGTGGAAAGTGGTACCACACGGTGTGTGTAGACTTCCCCTGTGCAGAAGGCGACTACAAATGTTGTGGGTGCTAAATAAACAGAAAAAATTGATCCCTGTTGTCTTTGCTTACTGATTGTTTTCAGTGTTGACAATCCGCATTGCTGGCATTGCATCTTTCAACATGTTTGTGGGTAGATTTGGATGTACCAGGGGTAAGTGCAGCCACTCAGCCTCTACTCAATGTGATCATAGCAGCAGGTGCAGATGTGTCACAAGTTAATCTAGTAGTAGGCTATGGTAGTAGTGGACTGACTAGTGATGGGCAGATGAAGCTTCATGAAGCACTGAAGCTTTTCATCCAATTGGTTCA